>NW_004444063.1:8272040-8327996 GCF_000243295.1 Trichechus manatus latirostris
CAATATTTGTCCTTTTGTGATTGACTTATTTCACTCAGCATAATGTCCTCCAGTTTCATCCATGTTATGAGATGCTTCACAGATTCATCATTGTTCTTTTGGCTGAGTTAATTTTTAAGACCATGTTTTTCATTGCTTAGTTTTGCAGTGTTCTGCCTATTGCCATTGACTAGACAGTTTCAAAATCTTCTAGTAATATTTTATATCTATTAAACAATAACATTTGAAAATGGTCAATTTTTGGCAAATTGATTCCTTTTTTATAAAACTTGATGTCTTCATCCCTATAATTATATTTCCAGTGCTCTAACCTGACTTTGTCCACTCCTCTAATGAGTTCTGATCTACAATCATTGTTGGAGGAAACAGATAAAAATCACATCTGAGACAATTCTAAGAGGGATGTCAGAAAGCTTGGATATAGACACAAATTCTTAGTGCTGAAAAAGAAAAAAGAAGAATTATGTGCTTTAGAAATGACCATTTGAAGCAGTTGGTACCACATCCTTTTCATTTACATTTAATTTGTACTCTTCTACCCAGAATCCTTTGGGAGATTACTAATTCTTAATAGCATTCTCTGTTCAATATAAAGAAATATTCACTTTGTTTTCAATGCATTTTGTGTGTGAAAGGGAAATAATTATTCATTAAGGACTAAAGGAGCCCAAAAAGAATCAAATTTGCTTGGCCCTTTATATCCTCTCCTCTTAGAGCTAGTGATTTTCTGAAGACACCAGGTTAAACAAGTCACTGTAATTGGTGAAGCCAGCGTATTTAGATTAGTCAGGGTGAATGTGTTTTATTTTAGGAATTTACTTTATGATAATGCTATGGAATGGCAAAGAATCTTGTTCATCTCTTGTGAGGTTGCTCATGAGAAAGCTAGCAAATGGTGTGGCCAGGCATATATAGTTCATATGTGGACGTCTCCTCTTTTTCTTTCCTTTTCCATTTCTTGCCAAGAAGTAAAAGTGGCAAAATCTTCCCAAATTTAGGCAGATTGTCCCAATGTGCAGTGCAACATGATGGCAGCTGCTCAGGAAATCTGAGAGGTAGGAAAAAAGGGCTTAGGAATGGCACCAGACTGTCAGTGCACGAACTTGAGGGAGTCACTTAATTGAAGGCCAAGCAACAGGTTGTTTGAGTGTTTGCTTCTAATCCTGCAAGGATTGTTCAAGCTTTAGCTACATGTGTGAAAACACTTAGGAGGCGTGTTTCTCATTCTGTCATTGTTAAGATATTGAAAGAATTTACTGCCCTGAGTACAGGTAGCCCTCTCATTAAAAAAAGACGACAACCCAAGTGAAGCTGTGAAATAGTCCTTCTTTTGGATGGCAAAAAGATATGGCACCTCCCAAAGCATGGTATCTAATGATACATTATCCCCTTAGAAATTTAGCTACACTGAAGAGAGCTAATGAGGTAGAGCAAAATCTCTAAAAACAAGTCCCCTTTTATTATTGTAGAGCTTTTAACAGCTCACTCCACTTCCTTCCTAGCTTGTGGTGCATTAGCAGAGATAAAGAACTGCAGTAACCTTTGAAGTAAATAGGTCAGCTAATCTGGACGAAATACTTTGCGATTTGCGGCAAGTTAAGCTTCTTGTCGACCTGTCCACGTGATCTCTGCACTCCTTCAGAAAGGAGAAATTAGTAATAATGCAATAGTACATAACACATCAGGCCATTTGGAACTCAAATTAGCATAATATGGGCAAAAAATAAAACTAGGAAGATGAATATAAGTACTTATATGTTAACGTTTGTTATATTCAAAGACCAAATTAGAGATAGCATGATGTCAATCACCTCAGGAAAGCAAGACTCACAAAAATACTTTATTTCAGAGTTTGACCAGCAAATTAATACTCCCCCTTTGCTTTTGACATCCCTGTCTTTGCCCCTCCACAACTGAACTGCAAAGATGCATAGAACATCCCAAGTCCCAGTTTGATTAAGAGTCTCAGATTGCCTTTAAGACATTGCATCTTAAATCCCAGAAGGAATATGCCTTAGCTTTTTTCCTTTATAATTTTAAAAAGGCTTTTCTTCTGTTGGCATCTGTGGCTAGCCCTATGAGCCAATCGTATCAGAAATGACTTTGTTTAGTTATCGTTTACTTGAGATCACTGCTGAAACTGTTTGAGTCTGAACTTGAATTGTGAAGTAAACTTCACTTCTTACTCTTTTGTCTATAACCATGGAGTGTACATATTTACATTGTGTCCAGATAATTGTTTTTTCTTGATAACATTAATGAAACTCTTCTTTCTTCATAAATGTTAAGTAAAGGATACAACTCATAATGAGATCCTAAATCAGCTTGATTTAAACCCCTAGCTCTAGCACTATATTATATAATGTTAGCATCCTTTTCTGAGAATTCATCTTCCACTTTTCTCACCCATCTCTAACCCCGGTTCATTTATTCAATACCTTTTTTTTTTTTAAAAGAAGCAACTGTATTGGGAGCTGGAATAGAGGTTTTTCCTCCTCATAGAGCTTGTATTATAATGAGGGAGACAAATCAATCACAAATGGATGTAAAATTACATATATGATCAGCACTATGAAACACTCTCATATGATTCTATAACACTTATAAAAGGAGAACCTGAAAGAGCCTATGGGTTCAAGTAAAACACAATGATATCAGGGGTAAGGGAGGTGATGGTGGAAACAGAGAAATTAAAAAGGATGGGGAGAAATTTATGAGCTGAAATTGATAGGACTTTGTGATGGATTGGATATGGGGGTTATAGATTGCTAGGTTACAGCAGTATGGATGGTGGCACCATTCATTAAGAATAATGATTAAGCTGGAGACATGATCTTGGCCTAAATTTTCGATTTGCACCACTTATGGCTATTGTATAGTTGTTTGTTGTCTGTCTCCTTCGTTATAACGTAAGCTACATGAGGACGGGATATTTTATTCATTTCAATTTCCCCCAGTGCCTAGAATAGTGCCTGAAATAAATTTGGCTCAATAAATATTTGTTGTATATATGAATGAAGAAATAAAAGAGAATTTGAGGTTCCCCCCTCCCCTTTGAAATATCCAACTGAATCTTTGAGATAGGCAGTTAGCTATATGAGTCAGGACCCAGAATAGAGATCTGCACTGGAGATATATATTTCGAGTCATTAGAATATAGATGGTAACAGTAGTCCAGTCATGAACAAAGAAGAAAGAGGTCTGAGACTAAGACTTTGACATATTAACATTTACTGACAGAGAAGAAGATGAATCTACCAAGAAGCCATAGGAAGGATGGGCTGAGATATATGGAGAAAAACAGGATAAAGTGAAAAGAAGTCAAAAGAAGAAAAGAATTCCAGAAAGAAAGGAATATTCAATGATGTTGAATGCATGAAACATGTCCGTTGAACTTAACAACATGGAGGTTATTGGTCCTTTTAGTGAGAGCTGTTTTAGTTCAATGATGCTGGTATAATCCAAAAGAGTGGAATTAGGAATTATGAAGAGAAAAGAAATAGCAAAAGCAACCATGGACTATTATTTTTAGAAGAGGAAAAAAGAGTGGAAAACTTATACCCTGAAGAGAATGTAGGGTTAAAGGATTTTGTGTGTGGGGGGCGTTTTGCTTATTTTTGTTTTTTAAGATAAAAAGCTAGAACATGTTTAAATACTGATGGGAAAGATTCTTTAAGAGTGTGGGAAGTTCAAGATACAGGGCAAAATATTAGTTTCTTTTGAGATGTAACCATTGGCAAGGGTGAAAGTATTGGTTTTAGATTTGAAGATTAGAGAAGATGGCTGTCCTGGAGGTAGTAACAGAAACTGTAGTTTTTTCTTATCAGCATCTTGCCCTAGTCCATGTGAAATTGCTGTCATCTCTGGAAAGAGAGTCTTCACTGAGGGGGGTAAGAAGCTCATAGAGAGAATGCTGTGGACATTGAAAACAAATGTCACAGTTCTGCTTGTTTACCTTTAACAATGTGAGCAGATAAATAGATTGACATAATATTTGGGTATCTGGGATCGTGCATGGTGTGATGCACACTGTTTGGAAGGAGCATGCACCAAAGCAGTTCGCAAGTCACCCAATGTGCCAGGCCTGACATCAGCAATCAAGAGGAGGGAGTGAAGAAGGAGGACTCAGGTAAACTGTAGACTAACTGGCTGAATTCTATTTTGAATCACAGACAGTGTCTCTGTTATCAAGTTGCTACCTGGGGCAGTAGATATAGCTATCACATCCATAAGGTAATCTACCCTGTTTTTATGAAGTGTTTGACAATATGGTCAGGGTAAAAACCACCACGTCTAACAGGCCCTGAACAATCTCTAGTGACAGATTAACACAGAGGGAAAATGCATGTCAGTGGTTAACCACACTATACATATTAATTCATTCAGTTCCCTGCAGGATAGGTTGGATTAACCTTTTATTGTGACGTTTTCTCCCTCTTTGTGGTATCATTTGTATGCATTTCATCCACTTATGTACGGATGTCTTATTCATCCTATCATCTTGTCAGATTTTCTCCACCAATGCTCTTTCCCATTGGGGTTTGCAGTTTTTTTTTTTTTTTCAGTTACAAACACTAATTGTAAATATTTTTTAAAAAATCTGTTTTAAAACCATTGCTTCCAAAATACTGAATTAGCTTAGTCTGTAAAGAAAAAGAACATATTTATTTTTCAGTGTGTGCAATGGCACCCATGGCTTCAGAGAACTCCCCAAAACTAGATTTAAAAGTAGTTTTTAATATATACCCTTTATAAATGTATATTTTATGAAAAATGGTGAGGTATTTTTAAAGCTATGATGTCAAATGCTTATTGGAAAAACCTTTCAATTATTAAAGTTTAATTCATATTATGATTCAGTTTTATATTTCTAGGTAGGGCAGGAAAACTCCTGCTATTGTATATTCTGTTTCCTAGTATGTAGCTTGAATACCCTAATGCTACTGCTATAAAGATGATAAGAGGAAAAATCTCCACTGACCTTCCTTCCTTTTTTTCTCTTCTTTCCATTCTTGTCCCATTTTTTCTGTCTCTTCCTTTCTTCTTGTCTTTGCTTTATGCTTAGAAGTGCCACCAGCCATGGTTATTCTACCTCAAGGATAAAAAGATGGCTAACTCTTCCATTGCATGCTCTTTTCTTTTATGGGATGGAAGAAAAAGGGACTCCACATCCACATCAGCTATCAGAAAGAGGATATTCTATAAGACAGGAGCAAATTCGGACAAATTTGATTTGGTTTCTGCTTCTACTTTTCAATTGCCAATTCTACCGCTCTCAGTTATCAGTATAGAAAACTACTGTAACCTGGGAAACCCTGTTCTCTCTCCTTTTAAAATTAACATTAAATTTAATTTAAACGCTGATACTATTTGAGTCTTTTTGATTTAAGAAAGGAGGAAAGAACTTCCAGTCAATATGGTGCCTTAGATACATGTACTATAATGACACTCTGACAGCAAAGACTTGAGAAACTAAGTAAAACAGAACAAAAAATGACCTCAAATCCCAGAACATCAAATGGAGAGTTGAAGAAACAGACTGAGCACTGACTGGAAGGAGAGAAAGAATGAACCAGCAGGAAAACAAAGATTCATGGGTCCACTGCACCCTACCTGCCAGCATGGAGAAGCATGGCCATTTTGGGACAGCATTGAACAATTATCCGGAGTGAGGAACTCAGGAAAGTAACCACAGGGAGAGCACAGCTGGTGGCAGGGATTCTGTGCCAACAACCTGACAGAAATGACAAGGAAGGCAGGATGCAGCCAGGGATGGGGCATCCATGAGGGGGGGAAGTGTGGGAGTGGTATAGCTTTGAAACCAGGGAACCATGGGGAAGTGCCTCTGGAGCAAACTGGACAGATTAAGTCATAGGAGCCTTGGGGGGGGGGGTGCACGTTTGCTGGGGAGTAAAGGGGAGAAACAGAGGGGCAGGTGAAATCTCCAGCCCCTCTGGTGAATACAAGAAGGGAGGGAGCCAAGAATTAGTGGAGAGACTGCTTGTCAGTGAAGGCACATGGCCATTTATACAGGAGATACCTAGTGAGGAGTCAACCCACAGATTGACAACTAGAGGCCTGCCCCAGAACCAGCCCTGTTCAGCACGCATCCCCTCCCGTTCCTGCAGATTCTCCTTGGCCCCTCTTCCTCCCTAGACATGCCTGCTATCTGCATTAGCATGTGTCCTGAGGCACAGGTGGATCAAGCCAAGGCAAGATAGCCTGGCCTCACTTACCACCCCTCCCTGAGGTGTAGAAGGCCCAAGCTGAAGGACACAAGCCTGGCCATGCCCCCCATCCCTCCCTGAGGGACAGACTATCTTTGCAAAACTGGGCATGCTCCATTTTGCCCCTCACCCCATCCCGGACGTGCAGGCCTCTCTATCCTTTCCCCCTCCTGCCCACAGATCCCTCCCAGCTGAACAAGACTCCATGCTCTGCCCAGCCAACACCCACACCCACACTCCTAGCCAAATGGGACTTCGTGCCTAGTCCTGCCACCCCCCCCCACAGCTAAGCAGGACTCCATGCCCTGCTGTGCTGACCCCACGTCCCCAGCTGAGAGAGATTCCTTGCCCTTCCCAGCTGCCCCTCCACCTGAGTGGGACTCTGTGTTCTCCTCTGCTGACTCCTCCCTATCCTGCCCACCCCTCCCTGAGCCCCATCCTGTGCACCAACTACTTGTGGCAAAGCAGAAGGAACACATTATTCTTCAAGAGCTGTGAAAGGACTTTGACCACCTGATACCTGGTATCTCACGTCAGGGAAAGGACTTGTTCACACACCACCAAGCAATCCTCTAAGCGAAATCATACAAGTCTAACAACATAGGAGCACAGTGTGTGTGTGTGATGCATCATACCCACCAGTGAGAAAAAAGCACACCTAGCCAACCGACAGGCCCAAAACTGTACATAGACCAGATAATTGGCAGCTTCATAGTCATACACAGACCAATATTACCAAACAACATCAATTAAAGCAATACAAAGGAAGGTAAACAATATAAAAAGAAAAGAAAGAAGCTAAGCTCCATATATATTAAAATAATGCAAAAAAGGCAAAGAAGCATAAAACCAATACAGAAATATATAGACAAATATAACAGAACCTTAATGCCCTGAAGACAGCAGTCAATTACAAATCATGTGAAGAAACAAGATTGGATGGCTCAGGCAAATGTGCAAAATAAAAGGATGGAAATCTTTGCTGAGGAAGAACTGATAACAGATCTACTTGACAAGGAATTCAAAAGACTAATATTTAGTTTCCTCAAAGAGGTAAAGGAAAACACAGAAAAAAACCTAGAATTCAAGAAAACAATATAAGAACAAAATGACAAATTCAGTAGATAAATAGAAACCACACAAAAACAACTAGAAATTCAGAAGATTAACAATAAAATATCAGAAATAAATAACTCAATTGGAAGGACACAGAAGTAGAATCGAACCAATGGAAGAAAGAATCAGTGAAATAGAGGACAAACCTCTTTATACTATCTTGTTTGAGGAACAATCAGAAAAAAGGTTGAAGAAAAATGAAGAAAGCCTGAGGGGTATGTGGGACACCATCAAGAGGAATAATATATGCATATTAGGAATTTCAGAGTAAAGAGAGAATTTTTGAAGACATAACGGCAGAAAACCTCCCAAATATCATGAAAGATGAGAAGATTTCCATCCAAGAAGTTCAACAAACTCCATACAGGATAGACCCCAAAATAAATTCACCAAGACATAGCATAATCAAGCTTTCCAGAATGAAAGATAAAAAAAGAATTTCGAGAGTAGCACAAAAAAAGTGAAATATCACCAACAAAGGGGCCTCAATAAGACTAAGCACTGATTTCTCATCAGAAACCATGGAAGCAAGAAGACAATGGGATGACATGTACAAAGCCCTGAAAGAAAAGAACTGCCAACCAAGAATCATATGTTCAACAAAACTGTCTTTCAAAAATTAGGGCAAAATTAGGACATTCCCAGATAAGCATAAATTTAAAGAATTTTTAACCACCAGACCAGCCGTACAAGAAATATTAAAGGGAGTCTTTCAGATAGAAAACCAACGACTTCAGACTACAACCTGAGATAAAGACGTAGACGACATCATTCAGATACCAAGTCAGGCAAAGACTTCAAAAAAGAAAAAGAAAGCTAAAAAATTGATTAAAGGGAATCAGAGATATAAAGAAGTAAATGATGACAACTTCAAAATGAAAAGGGAAATGAATGGTATAGTTACAGAACTTCTATATGAAGAGGAAGTCAAAGAAATATAAGATATAACCGACTGCTTTAAATTTAGAATGATAAATGTAAATTTCATGGTAACCACCAAGAGGAGTAATAAATCTACACACAAAAAAAGAAAGAAAAAGAAAATCAAAAAGACTCAGTAAACACAAAAACAACAACAACAAATGAAAGGAGAAGATTCGTATACAAAAAGAACTCTTCACAGAAAAGAAAGAACAAAAAAATGCCTGAACACTATGAAAAAAGTGCAACAAAATGGCAGCAGTAAATCCACATCTATTGATAATCACACTAATTGTAATGGATTAAATGCACCAGTCAAGAGGCAGAGAGTGGCAGAATGGATAAAAAAAATATGATCCATCATGATTTATGTCTAAGATGTGTACAAGAGACACACCTTAGACACAAAGACATAAACAGGTTAAAAATCAAAGGATGGAAAAAATATACTAAGGAAACAGTAACTAAAAGAGAGCAGGAATGGCAATATTAATATCTGACAAAATAGTCTTTAGGTGAAAATCCATTATAAGAGAAAATTAAGGACACTGTATAATGACTAAAGGTCAATTCACCAAGAAGACTTAACAATTATAAATATTTATGCACCCAATGCCAGAGCTCCTAAATTTATAAAACAAACTCTAACAGAATTAAAGAGAGAAAAAGATCCACAATAATAGTGGAAGATTTTAACACATCACTTTTGATGATGGACTTAATAACTAGAAAGAAAATCAACAAAGATACAGGAGACTTAAACAACACTATAAAACGATTGAACCTCACAGACATATCTAGAACACACCATTTGTCAGAAGAAAAATACACGTTCTTCTACAACGCACGTAGAACATTCTCCAGAATATATCACATTTTAGGTGATAAAGCAAGCCTCAATAAATTAAACAAGATTGATATACAAAGCATCTTCTCTGACCGTAACAGTATGAAACTAGAAATCAACAACACGAAGAACAAGGAAAATAATACATGGAAACTAAATAACACATTCCTAAAAAAAAAAACAAAAAAACAAAACTATTGGGTAATAGAAGAAATCAAAAATGAAATGGAAAAAAATACTTAGAATTAAACGAGAATGAAAACACAACATAACAAAACCTTTGGAACACAGCAAAAGCAGTGCTCAAAGGGGAATGTATAGCAATAAATGCATACACTAAAAAAGAAGAAAGGTCCAAAATAAACAACTTAATCTGACAACTTGAACAAATAGAAAAGAAAGTGCAAAAGAAGATCAAGAAGAAAGGAAATAAAAAAGGTCAGAGTAGAAATAAATGAAATAAAGAACAGAAAAACAATAAAAAGAATCAATAAGACTAGAAGTTGGTTCTTAGACAGGATCAATAAAATAGACAAACCACTGGCCAAACTGACAAAAGACAAAAATGAGAGGATGCAAATAACCAAAAGAAATTAAGTTGGAGACTTTACAACAGATACAACTGAGATAAAGAGGATCATAACAGAATACTAAGAAAAACTATAGTCCAACAAATATGAAAACCTAGAAGAAACAGAAAAATTTCTAGAAACACACTACCTACCTAAACTAACACAAATAAAGGTAGAAAACAAAAACAGACCCATAACAAAAGAAGAGATTGAAGATGTCATTAAAAAAACCGCTCAACCATAAAAAGTCCTGGCCCAGATGTCTTCACTGGGAATTTTACCAAACGTTCAGAGAAGAGCTGACACCAATTCTACTCAAACTCTTCCAAAACATAGAAAAGGAAAGAATACTTCCCAACTCATTCTATGAAGCCAGAATCACCCTGATATCAAAACCAGACAAAGATACCACAAAAAAAAAAAAAAACGGACCAAGAATCCCTCATGAACATAGATGCAAAAATTCTCAACAAAACTCTAGCCAACAGAATTCAACAGCATATCAAAAAAAAATCATACATCATGATCAGGTAGGATTCATACCAGAAATGCAAGGATTGTTCAACATTAGAAAATAAAGTAATTTAATTCTCCACATAAAACAAAGGAAAAGAACCACATGATCATTTCAACTGATGCAGAAAAGGCATTTGATGAAATCCAACACCTTTTCCTGATAAAAACTCTCAGCAAAATAGGAATAGAAGAGAAAGTCCTCAACATAATTAAGAGTATACATGCAAAACCAACAGCCAACATTATTTTCAACAGAGAAAGATTGACAGCCTTCCCCTTGAGAACAGGTACAAGACAAAGATGTCCACTATCACCACTTTTATTTAATATTGTACTGGAAGTCCTAGCCAGAGCAATAAGGCAAGAAAGGGAATACAAGATATCCAAATTGGAAGGGAGGAAGTAAAACTATCTCTATTCGCAGATGACATGATTCTTTACATAGAAAATCCCAGAGATTCCACAAGAAAGCTACTGTATCTAATAGAAGGATTCAGCAAAATGGCAGGGTGCAAGATCAACACACAAAAATCAGTTGGGTTCCTTTACACTCACAAGGAGAACTCCAAAAAGGAAATCAAGAAAACACCATTTACAATAGCCCCTCAAAGTATAAAATACATAGAAATAAACCTAGCCAGGGATGTAAATAACCTATGCAATGAAAACTATGAAACACTACTGCAAGAAACTAAAAGTGACCTTCATAAATGGAAAAACATTCCATGCTCATGGATTGGAACACTTAACATTGTGAAAATGTCAATACTACCAAGAGCAATCTATAGATATAATGCAATCCCAATCCAAATTCCAATGACATTCTTTACCGAAATGGAAAAACATATCACTAACTTTATATGGAAAGGAAAGAGACACCAAAGAGCCAAAGCAATATTGAAGAACATAGTAAGAGGCCTCACACTCCCTGATCTCAAAACATGCTATATAGCCAGAGTAATCAAAACAGCCCAGTACTTGTTCAATGACAGATACACAGACCAATGGAATAGAATTGAGAACCCCCCCAAAAATCCATCCATCTCTGGGCAGCTAATTTTCGACAAGAGATCGAAGTCCATTCAATGGGGAATAAACAGTCTCTTTAACAAATGGTGCTGGCAAAACTGGATATTTATTTGCAGAAAAAGGAAACAGGATCCGTATCTAATTCCACACACAAAAACTAACTAAAAATGAATCAATGACCTAAATGTTAATACCATAACGGTAAAGTTCCTGGAAGACGATATAGGGACAAAACTATGGGACTTAATTTTTTTCAGTAATAGTCTACCAAACACAACTACCAATGTACGAGCAACAGAAGACAAGATAGAGAACTGGAACCTCCTAAAAATTAAATATTTATGCTGATCAAAAAACTATCAAAAGAGTAAAAAGAGAACCTACAGACTGGGAAAAAATCATTGGGAATGATATATCTGATAAGGGTCTAATCTCTAAAATATACAGAAAACTTCAACAACTCAACAACAAAGAGACAAACAACCCAATTAAGAAATGGGCAAAGGACATGAACAAACACTTCACCAAAGAGGACATTCAAGCAGTTAGCAAATCATGAAAAGATATTTGTGATCATTAGCCATCAGAGAGATGCAAATTGAAACTACAATGGGATATCATCTCACTTCTGCAAAAATGACACTGATCAAAAAACAAAACAAAACAGAAAATAACAAATGCTGGTGAGTTTGCGGGGAGATTGGAACCCTGCTCCACAACTCGTGGGATTGTAAATTGGTTCAACCCCTATGGAAAATGGTATGGCACTTCCTCAAAAAGCTAGAAATAGAAAGACCCTATGATACAGCAATCTCACTCCTAGGTATATACCCTAGAGAACTAAAACTATTGACAAGAGCAGATATATGCACACCTATGTTCATTGCTTAGGCTCCAGGAATTGACGGAATACCAATAGAGATGTTTCAACAAACGGATTCAGTGCTGGAAGTGCTCGCTTGTTTATGCCAAGAAATTTGGAAGACAGCTACCTGCCCAACTGACTGGGAGAGATCCATATTTGTACTCATTTCGAAGAAAGATTATCCAACAGAATGCAGAAATTATCAAACAATATCATTAATATCACATACAAGTAAAATTTTGTTGAAGATCATTCAAAAGCAGTTGTAGCAGTACATTGATAAGAAACTGCCAGAAAGTCAAGCCAGATTCAGAAAAGGATGTGGAATAAGCGATATCATTGCTGATGTCAGATGGATCCTGGCTAAAAGCAGAGAATACCAGAAAGATGTTTACCTATGTTTTATTGACTCTGCAAAGGCATTCGACTGTGCGGATCATAACAAATTCTGGATAACATAGCAAAGAATGGGAATTCCAGAACACTTAATTATGCTCATAAAGAGCCTGTACTTAGATCACAAGGCAGTCGTTCAAACAGAACAAGGGGATACTGTGTGGTTTAAAGTCAAGAAAGATGTGTCAGGGTTGTATCCTTTCACCATACTTGTTCAATCTGTATGCTGTGCAAATAATCTGAGAAGCTCTGCAATAATGGGCTCAAGCATAACAATGATCATGAGGATAGCGCAGGACTGGGCACTATTTTGTTCTGTTATACATAGGGTTGCTATGAATCAGAATAGACTCAACAGTACTTAACAACATGCTCATTGCTACGTCTGTCTGTTGTATTGTCATGGCTTGCGTGACACTGTGATTCTGGAAGTTATGCCACCAGTATTTCAAATACCATTAGGGTTACCCATGGTGGACAGGTTTCAGTGGAGCTTCCAGACTAAGACAGACTTGGAAGAAGGACTTGGCAGTCTGCTTCTGAAAAAACTAGCCAGTGAAAACCTTATTAATAGCAGTGGAACACTGTCTGGTATAGGCTGGAAGATGAGTCCTTTGGGTTGGAAGGCACCCAAAATAGGACTGGGGAAGAGCTGCCTTCTCAAAGTAGAGTCAACCTTAATGAAGTGGATGGAGTCAAGCTTTTGGGACCTTCATTTGCTGATGTGGCATGACTCAAAATGAGAAGAACCAGCTGCAAACATCCATTAATAATCAGGACATGGACTGTAAGAAGTATGAATCTAGGAAAATTGGAAGCCATCAAAAATAAAATGGACTGAATAAAGATGAATATCCTAGGCATTAGTGAGCTGAAATGTACTGGTATTGGCCATTTTGAATCAGACAATCATATAGTCTACTGTGCCAGGAGTGACGAATTGAAGAGGAATGGCGTCACATTCATCGTCAAAAAGAACATTAATGTCCGATTTGTTAGGCATGTACACATTTAGAATTATTGTTATTTTTGGACAATTGAATTTTAAAAATAATTCTTAACCATCCCTCTATTTCTAATATGCATTTTGCTGCTGTAAAATCTGGTTTGCATGAAATTAATATAGCTATGTTAACATTCATTTAGTATATTTATATATACATATATATACGTATATATATACCAAAAAAACCCAAACTGGTTGCCATCGAGTTGATTCCGACTCATAGCGACCCGATAGGACAAAGTAGAACTGCCCCATAGGGTTTCCAAGGAACGACTGATGGATTCAAACTGCCGACATTTTGGCTAGCAGCCGAACTCTTAACCACTGCACCACCAGTCTCCAATAGCTATACCTATGCCTATACCTATATCTATATCTATATCAATATTCATTTTTTACTTTCAACCTTTATGTAATGTATACCTTGAAGGCTTGGAACCATAGTCTCAGGGGGCAACTTGATCATTTGGCATAACATAGCTCATGAATATAATGTTCTACATCCTAGTTTGGTGAGTAGAGTCTGAGGTCTTAAAAGCTTGCAAGCAGCCATCTAAGATACAACTATTGGTCTCTACACATCTGGAGGAAAAGAGAAGGAAATCAAAGACGCAAAGAAGAAACTGGTCTATAGGACTAATGGTCTACATGAACCACAGCGTCACCTAGCTTGAGACCAGAAGGACCATATGGTGCCTGGCTATTGCTACTGACTCTTCTGACCAGGAACAGAATACATGGTCCCAGATAGAATGGAAAAAATTGCAGAAGAAAACTCAAGTTCCTAAAAAAGCCCAGACTTATTGGACCAGTAGAGACTAGAGGAACCCCCGAGACTATTGCCCTAGGATACTCTTTAAAGTTGGCACTCAAACCACTCCCAGAGGTCACCTATCAGTCAAAAGACAGTGTGGCTCATAAAATAAATAATATCACCTGTGATTACTATGCTTCTCTAAACAATCACCTAAATGAGACCCAATGGTCAACATTTACCCTAGACCAAAGTTGAAAAGGTTAGAGGGGACAAGGAAGCTAGATTAACGGAAACAGAACAACCAGAACGGAAATAATGAGAATGCTGACACGCTGAGAAAAGCGTAACCAATGTCACTGAAAAATGTGTATAAAAACCAAACCTGTTGCCATCAAGTTGATTCTGACTCATAGCGACCCTATAGGACAAAGTAGAACTGCCCCGTAGGTTTTCCAAGGAATGGCTGGTGGATTCGAACTGCTGACCTTTTGGTTAGCAGTCTGAGCTCTTAACCACTGTGCCACCAGGGCCCCAAATAATATGTATAGAAGTTGTTAAATGAGAACTTGATTTACTGTGTAAATCTTCTCCAAAATCACAATGAATATCAAAAAAAAAAAAGAAAGGAGGAAAAGAGTGGAAGGAACATTATGGTTTCTATTGTACATAAGGAATTCTTTGGTGGGGCAAACTACTATGTGCTCAACCACTAACTGCAAGGTTGGTAGTTTGAAGCTACTCAGAGGTACCTTGGAAAACACCTGGTAATCTGCTTCTGAAAGGTCACAGCCTTGAAAACCCTATGGAACAGTTCTACTCTGCACATATGGGGTTGCCATGAGTTGAAACAGACTCACAGCAACTAACAACAGTTGTACACTAGGTACTTTTTGCCTTATTCCATTCAAATCTACAACTCTAGAAAACGGTAGTATTGTCTCTATTTTACTGATAAGAAAATTGAGGCTTAGGGAGATGTGAGTTGAGGTCTGTCTGATTATGCAGTTTCTATTTGCCTAAACTAGATACTAGATAAGAGAAGAGGAAAAGAGGGAGAAAATTAACATTTATTGAGAACAGTTTGTATGACAGTTTGTTGCTTTGCATGCATTAACCTATAAAATCATCTCAACCCTTTGAAATGGGTACTATCCCCATTTTCCAGATGAAGACCTGAAAGGTAAAATAACTCAACCAAGGATACAGAGCTAGGAAATTAAAGAACCCCACAAACAGTTTTTCAAAATCCTCATATAAAACTTTACTTTCTAGCAAAATGTGGTATATACATCTGGTGGAATATTACTCAGCCATAAAGATAAATGAAGCCCTGATACATGCCACAACATGGATGAACCTAGAAAACATAATGCAGAATGAAATAAGTCAGTTGCAAGAGGACAAATATTGCATGATCTCACTTACATGAAATAAGCAAATATACAGAAACCAAAGATTATTAGTGGTTACCAGACAATGGAGGAGCCCTGGTGGCATAGCGGTTAAGAGCTTGGCTGTTAACCAAAAGGTTGGCAGTTCAAATCCATCAGCTGCTCCTTGGAAACCGTATGGAGCGGTTATACTCTGTCCTATAGAGTCGCTATGAGTTGGAACTGACTCGATGGCACCTAACAACAACAACAGAGGTTGGAAGGAGGGGGAAAGGGGAAGTTATGCTTAAGGGCATTGATTTATGTAATGGTGGTAGAATAATTTGGAAAAGTATAGCGACAAAGAAGCCCTGGTGGTGCAACTGTTAAGTGCTTGGCTGTGAAACAAAAGTTTGATGATTTGAACCCACCCAGCAGCTCCATGGGAGAAAGACCTGGCAATCTGCTGCCATAAAGATTACAACCTACAAAATCCTATGGGTCAGATCTACTCTGTCATATGTGGTCGCTATGAGTCGAAATACACTTAATGGCACCTAGCAACAAAAACAACAATAGCGACAAAAGTTATACAACATGAAGAATGTAATCAATGTCACTGAATTGTACATGTGGAAATTACTGTTAGTGAAGGTTTTGTTGCATGTACTTTCACCACAATGAAAAAAAAGTTTGTTTTCTACCACTACAGACTGCTTAAATGGTATATCCACCATACTTAAGCCCAAATGAGGGCTGGTCTTTGTAACTAGGGAAATAACCCTGGTTCCCAGGTCAAAGAAATGCAAGGTATATATTCTAATCAGATAATGAATGGAAATTTTCCATTCTCTTTCTGTAATTCCCATGTTGGCCTGTGAAGGTAATTGATACTGCAAAGCAGCAGCCAATACCAAAATATTTCTTTTGTTTAAAGCTACCTAATGACTGATATTATCACCCACCCACCCCTTCTCTCTAGCAATTAGAGAATCAATTCCATCACATAGTTGGACTGACGAGTGAACTATAACCCAGGTGCCATTTTGAACGTCAGCTTTTTGGTTCTGCAGACAATTCGGTGTGTGTGAAATGAAATAAAAGTGGTCATAATATCCTCTTAATATCCATTTGACCTCTATAGCATCTGTAGTCATGTCTCCTTTTTCATTACATGATTGTTTGTGTTTTCTATTTTTTTCATCATTAATATGGCTGATTATTTTAAATTTTATTTGTCTTGAAAAAAATGTCCTTTGTTTATTTTCTGTATTTCATTTGTTTTTTTATTTTTATTTTTCTCTATTATTTTCTTCCTTCTCTTTTATTTGGGTTTATCTTCTTTTTTTCAAATTTCTTAAATTAGATGAATATTTCAGTAAGGTGAATCTTTTCTCTTTAATAATGCAAGCATTTCCGGACACATTTCCCTCTAGGTATTGTTTATCTCTTTCCTACAATTTTTAATTCATTATCTTTGAATTTTGAACACTTTTTACTTTCTATTGTGACTTGTTTTTTAAATTATGAATTGTTTAGAAACTTGATTTTAAATTTTAAATGTTTGGGCTTTTCGAATTGTCACTTTGTTATTGATATCCAAGTTAGTTGTGAGTGCCAGAGAATCTGCTCTGTTTCACCATTCCTTTTCCTTTGACGTGTTTTGAGATTTGCATTATGGCCTAGAAAAGTAATCAATTTTTATTACTGTGTTGAGAGTGCTTGAAAAGGTTTATGCTTTAATTGGTCCATACATTAGTATATATATTTATTAAATTAAATTTGTTAATCCTGAAATTTAAATATTCTGTGTCTTTAATGACTATTTTGGTTTACTCTAGCTGTCATTTTCTTCCCACATTGGTAGATTTGTCAATTTCTCCTTGGGTTTCTCTGGATTCTTCTTCATGTATTTTGAAGGCATTTTATAAGATACATACAAATTTAGATTTATAATATTTTCATAGTTAATTATGCATTGAGACTTTATTTCTAGTAATGCTTTTACCATAAAGGCTGTTTTTGTCTGCTGTTACTCCTACTTCAGGTTTTTGTTATTGTAGTTGTTGCTGTTTGCCTACTGTATCTTTTTTTAAAAATCCTTTGAAATTTTATGTTTTAGTCATGTGGTTTTTTAGATAGCAAGCATATAGTTGCATATTTTAAAAACAATCCAATCCAACATTTTTTGTATTTTAAATGGACAAGTAGTCCACTTGTATTCATGATTAATGATGTATTTTCAATTATTTCTCCTTTATATTTACTCCGCGTTTTTTTTTTTTGTTGTTTCTTTTTATTTTTGTTGTTGTTTCACCAATCCCAAAGCTGATACAAAAAATTTTCCTTGTTGTCCACGTCTCAAGACGATGCTTATTTTTCATTCAACATTATTCAGACGGTATAGCCCTTCGGAATCCTAGAGTCATCTGGGGAATGGGTGCCCTTATGATCCCAACTCTAGCAGATCTCCAGAGGTATCTTCTAGCCCAAATGTTATGGTTGGTAACCAATAAGAAATTGAATATTGTCTAGAATTTTTGGCAGACTTGAGATAAATGTTTAATTTAATTTTTAATCTTTCATATTTATTATTATAAGATTTTAAAGTGTTGAATTTTCCTTGGAGCAACTCTTTAGCCAAATCTCAGAAGATCTGACTACATAATACTTAATCATTATTTTCTAATATTCTGAAATTTATTTCCTCTTTGATGCAAGAGTAATTTGAGAGTTAAAAAAATTCTACACAGATGAGTTTTGGAATTTCTATGTTTTATTTTTAGCTTTATTTTCTTGCAGTTAGGTTCTATGAGGTTTTCAGTGTGTTTTCTATAAACCTCCTCTTCCAGTACTTCTCAAATTTTAATGTGTATCCGAATCACCTAGCTAGCTTGTTAAAACATAGATTATATTTCTGTAGGTCTGGGGTACATTTCTAGCAAGCTCTCAGGTAATGCTGATACTTCTGGTTCATAGATCACACTCTGAGTAGTAAGGTCCTATTCAAATAGCTGGAGTTTCTGGGTGGTGCAAATGATTATCGCCCTTGGCTGGTAACTGACAAGTTGGAGGTTTGAGTTCATCCAGAGGCTCCTCGAAAGAAAGGTCTGGCAATCTACTTCCAAAAAATCAGCCATTAAAAACTCTGTGGAGCACAGTTCTGCTCTGACACATAGGGTCGCGATGAGTCAGAATTGATTTGACGGCAACTGGTGTTCTACTAGCTCAATAGTTCTTCGGAGCAAATCTCGATCTTATTTTTACCTGTTTCTTGCTAAATGGCCTCAGCTTACATTTAATATAACAATGTCAAATAGTCTGGTATTTTAAAAAATACTGTGTCTCCTTTAATCCTCATAGTGTCATTGCCAGTAGATTAGGAAAGTTGGCTTCCTCGCTAAGAAAAGTGAGTCTGAGAGTGCATGTACCCTGGATACCACTATGTCTTGGTTTCTCTGTCACACAGCCCTGCACTCTTTTTCAAAGGGATTGGGGTAGTGTGCAGGGATAGGTGACAACTTTAGTTTAGGTTATTTTGTCTTAGAACAATTTTTCTGTGAATCTGTTCTGTCCTTTTTCTCATTGACCAATTTTGATTAGTCTTTGGTGTGCTTTCTTTTAGGTTGAGGTGGAAATTGGCTTGGCTTCTCTTGAAACTCTATATATGACAGCTTTTTTGAGTGTTGATTTGACTTTTGGGTGTCTTTCTTCAGCTGACTCTTTGGAATCTGCGATGCTCCATTTTTTATTACGGTTTCCTCTAGTAAATTCCTAATGCAAATTAATGTAATAAAACTTTTGTGAAGTCTTCAGTAAAGAAATGTATTGAACTTTGTTTAAACGTATATGTCTCAAACTTATCTGCCCACGAAATCCTTAGTTTTGATGACAAAGACATCATTTTTCACTTTGCCAATGTTTCTGAATTATATATACAGGTGCAAACATATATTTATCAACCAGCCATGTTCTAAATTCCTACCAAGTACTAAGTATTTTACTATATACTTTAAAGATATTATCTCATTTTATACGCAGAACTACTCTATGAGGTATTATAAGCTCCATTGACAGGGGAGGAATTAACTTTAGGCTTGGTAACTTGTCTAAGAATATTTAGCTGAGTCAGGACAGAACCTAAATTCAGTTTAGGAAGACTGGTTCAAAAGAAGAATATGTATCTTTCTGGGATGCCTTACTTCTTTTCTTGTACCAAACACCAGTCCTTTCCTTGTCATTGTTGTTAGTAGCTGTCAAGTCGTTCAGTGACCTGAAGTGTGTAGAGTAGAACTGCTCCATAAATTTTCAAAGCTGTGACCTTTCAGAAGCAGATAGTCAAGCCTGTCTTCCAAGGTGCCTCTGGGTGGGTTTGAATCATCAACCGTTCAGTGATCTGATGTGGTCATCCTCCATTTTCACATAACACTAATTTTCATATAACAATCTGGCCTTTGGAACCTAAGCATGTCTGTAAGCGAGGAGTGGGTGTACTTTAGTCTCAAAAAAGTGATTGATACAGGTTCACAAATACTAATTACTACAATATTGTAGTTAAAACATCAGAAAATTTGACAAAACCAATGACTATAAAAACACTGGCAGCAACGAAAACAATAGCACATACTTGTAGTGCACGCAGATGAAACCATATGATTTGAAGCATCACTGTAATTGGGTAACAATGACAGCTCTGACCAGAACACATTAGAAGGTTCAAAAAGTAAATTAGCTATAGAGTTTTAACCTTGTACGTATATTGATACATGTAATCTGGGCTAATGAAAAATGTTTTTATTGTTATAATTAACTACAGGGATATTTTTATAAAAAATAATAAATTTCTGTTGAAACATTGCACAAAAATTTTATAGACAGTCATTTTGGTGTCATCCCCTCTGACAGTGTCAACCACTGTAGTCAGCACCCCGTGCACCCCCTAGTGACGCCAATACCATTTGCACCACCCAAGGACTTCTGTCCTTTCCTTCCCAAATCAAACCAAACCTGTAGCCATCGAGTTGATTCTGACTCATAACAGCACTATGGGACAGAGTAGAACTACCCGTAGGGTTTCCAAGGAGCTGCTGGTGAATTCAAACTGCCACCATTTTGGTTAGCAGCCAAGCTCTTAACCACTGCGCCACCAGGACTCAGCTAACTCTGACGTTGCCTGTTTAAAATAAAAAGATACATGTGTGGGATGGCAGTTAGTAAGGGTTGTCGGGAGACTATTGAGTAATTCAACATACTTTACCAATAAAATGAATGCCCAGAAGGGTGTGTTTGTCACCTAATAAATGTGGCTCAACCCCAGAGAAACATCACTCTCAGAAGAAATCTTAATGAATTTTACAGGTGTTTCTCTGCTTGCCACGGCTCTTCCTCCAGGGCAGTTTTGCAAAGCTGATGAATAAGAGGTGGCGCGCTGGGGGATTTCTGACTGGCATACCTAATGTGGAAAGATGGAAAGCCTTGCTGTTCGCCAGTGAAGTCGAATCTAATTTTCAAAACTAAATGAGAATAATAATGACAATAAAAGACCCAAACACCACTTTATTACATCCCCTTGTGTTTCTAGTTCTTGGCAACAACAACAGAAAAAAAAAAACAAAACCTGCAATCAAATTAGGGCAATCTGCATGACAAAAGTATTAACAGGAGACAGTGGAGGCAAGAAAATTGTTGATGATTTTCATTATCTGTAATGCTGCTGAGAGCTTTATTTGTCTTCACCTTCAAGCTTTGGAGAAAATCTGACTCTTCTTAGCAGCATTAGCTTCTTTTACTGAAGCATCTTGCTATTTAAGCACCAAGCCTTTGAGGTTATTTTGGAATGTTTTCCTTTCCCAGGTGCCTGGAGTTTTCTGTTCTGAAAAGAGACTCAGGATGCCTGCCTTTGAGAAAACCTAGGGGCTGTAGGTGCTGTTTATTACTTAGACCAACATTTCTGGCACATTTAAAATGACAGGATTCCAAGGAGCTTGGATGGAATGAAGAGCACTGGTTTCAAATATCAATGTATGACTAACGTACACTCTACTGTACGACCTCAAGCAATTACCTTGGCCTTGCTGAGCCTCAGTTTTCTCCCTGTAATAAGGGTTCATAGCACCTATCTCACCGGGTTGTTGCGAGGACTAGAAGGAGTGTGTACAAAGTGCCCAGCCACATTAGGCATTCCGCGATTCGTAGCCATCCTCTGATCATGCGTCTCATGAAAACTTGCCGAGGGGAGGAACTTGCTCTGCTCTCCTGGAATTTTAATTATAGGACTGAGGTAATAGTTCAGATATTAGCTGTGCATTGGACATGAACTTGCTTAGTTCTCTCCAGTGGGTGTTTATGTTTTTCCAGAGGTAAGAGATACTTACACGAGGCAGTATGTGGTGAGGGGTGGGGATGGAGCAGAGTTGAATGAAAAACAAGTAAGCAGCTACCAAGATTGACCAGAGAACTGACTTTCCCAATTGAGCTGGGATTGGAGGACAATCAGTTTTTGGACTCACACCTTCCCTCATTTTTAGCAAGAAGATGCATTTTTACTATACAGGTCTGATGTTCAGGTTGCTTTTCATATAATGTGTTGGATAATAAGACTTGATGACTCATGCACTAACAAATTAGTACCAAAACAGAGCTTTTTCTTGATATCTCACTAACTTTGAAGGCTTCACCTTCAGAACATCAGTTTATGTGTGATATTGATACAGTGGTCTTTAGCTCCTTCCTGACTCTATTTTTCTGCTATCTCTGAGTATATTGCAGTTAACGATGGGGGATTTGACTAGGATGATTCAGCTGAAACACTCAGGTAGGCAAATTTATCTTGCAACTTCTTTCAACACATTGCTTTTTCTTTCTATTCTCCTATCTTTTGATCTTTTCAAACATCCCTTCTTTGAATATACTTCTTTTAAATGATTAATTCTCTTTTATCTGTAATTTGGAAAGTGTATGGTGAAGTAATTTGGCTTGGAGTGATTCTGTCTCGAGAGGAATTAGTTTCTGTCAGGCCGTCATCTACTACTTAGGGCTAACCTCACATCTAGCCAACCAAGGCAGAAAGCTCACAGTGTTCTTCATTTTAAAGTGTAAGATGGACTGGACTATCACTTGAAGTGAATTTTCTATGGAAAGTATTCACATAGATCACAAATGCCAGGGTTGGGGACAGGTGTTCCTAGGCCAGGTGGTTGGAAGTCCAAGGGGAAAGAAAAAACCTAAAAATCCTGAGAGATGCTAAACCTGTTTTTTTTTTTTTTTTTTTTTTTTATGGGCATGAGAAATTTTTTCCCTGGAGATCCAAATGTTAAGTGCTTGTGTGTGTGTGTGTGTGTACCTGTGTGTAAAAGTGTGTGAAGGTGTGAGTGTGTGTGTCTGAGTACATGCGTGTACCCTCACAATCTGGAGAGTTTATTTTAGCTCAGAAGTATCATAAGCAATTCATTTGTGACTGTGAGCCAATTCCTTTCTGTTTCTGATAATTTTCAGTAATTACAAGTCTTTCTGTGGTTGTTTGTTTCAAATATGATATCCGGGTAATGCTGGAGCCAAAGTCTTGTGCCTACTACAGCTCAATCTAGCAGCCTCTTTTGCCTAAGACTACCTAAATTTCTGCTTGGATTATCCCCTGGGGAGGGTGTATAGTGGTTATATGTATGGTCTCTGCTTCAGATTGCTTTAATGAGGAATTTAATTTGTGCAAGAACCCCAGTTAGGTGGACCAGTTTCTCCTGAATGATTAATGGTGAAAAGATATCTCCACAAAGTTAGTGTGGAACAAAAACTGAAGTATGTGAAGAACATGGTGGCTTCCCTTTCTGTCTTAGTTATCTAGTTTTGCTGTAACAGAAATACCACAAGTGGGTGGCTTTAACAAACAGAAGTTTTTCTCACAGTTTAGGAGGCTAGAAGTCCGAATTCAGAGCACCAGCTCTAGGGAAAGACCTCTCTGTTGGCTCTGGAGGAAATTTCTTGTCTGTTTTGAGCTTCTGTTTCTGGGCAATCTTCATATGGCTTGGTGTATTTCTTCCCCCATCTCTGCTTGCTCACTTGTTTGTTTAATCTCCTTCATATCTCAAAGAGATTGACTTAAGACACATCTCAGTAATACTGTCCCATTACAATAACAAAGAAACCCCTGCTGTCTGGTTAATTCTGACTCATAGCGACCCTAGGACAGAGTAGAGCTGCCCCATAGGGTTTCCAACGAGCGACTGGTGGTTAGCAGCCTGAGTTCTTAACCACTTCACCACCAGGGCTTCATGAGGTATATAGGGGTTAGGATTTACAACACATATTTTGGGTGGACACAATTCAATCCATAACACTATTCTTCTTAGCTTTTGGTTTCCTTCCATATCACCTCCCTTCTCCTAACTCCAGGTACTAGGGGCAGTATCTTTAACTTCCTCCCCACTGCAACTTCCCATCGTCCACTCCCTTTCTTTAATATGGACAAGCCATGCATTCTTGATCTTATGCAGAGTGCTTTGCAAGATCAGCTTCAAGGATTGTTTCCAACCTTAGTATTGAGCACTATACCCTCCTTAGGAGTCCACGAGTGGTGCAAAAGTTTAATAATGCACTCAACTACTATGAAAGGTTGAGAGTTCAAATACACCCATCCAGAGGCATCTTGGAAGAAAGGCCTGGTAGTCTGCTTCCAAAAGTTCACAGCCTTGAAAACCATATGGAGGGCAGTTTTATTCTGCAACACATGGGTTCATCATGAGTCAAATTCACTCAACGACAACTGGTTTGGTTTTGGTTTTAAACTCTCCTTAGGTGGAAATTTGGAGCTTTTACTGCCAGTTTCTTTGGCTTCTTCTCTAGGAACCAACGTAAATAAAGTTCTACATCTAAGATTCTGCTGAGAAACAAGTTGAAATAATGTGTAATTTTTTTTTCATTTGCACGATCCTCTTATTGACACTTTTCATCTGTAATAATAATCCTTGCTATGATTTGTGACATGATGTCTGCTTAGTTTGTCAAAGAAGAACAAAATGTATTGTTTAGTGTTTAAAATTTTTTAAATTTAAGTTCTTCATGCATTCGGTTGGCTTCTGGTGTTACTTAATGACTACTCTTTCTAGTTTAAAGCCATTTTTAGTGGGTTATTTATTCAAAATTCAAAAGAATGGACTTATTGCTTAGCTCATAGTGAATGACACAGTAGTAAGGTCAGTCGTTCAGAACTGCAACTTAAAAAAAAAATCCTTTTATGATTTAATGGGACTTTCCCAACTACTCTGTTTTATTTTGATGGACAGGCATATCAAGAACAGCTCTGGCAATGCAGTTCACACTCAGTTCTGCCATTATGAACTCCATGAATTTTTTTGTTGCTTTCAGAAATGAATCTCCACCCATGGAATGCTTACAATGGTAAAAGAACTAATGAAAATTTAGTCTTTTTAAAGTAATGAAGCAATGCAGGAGTAAAACAAAACAATATTGCAATGAAAGCAAGAAGACTCCACAACTTCTGCTAGTGCTCTTCAAGTTGTTTGACTGTTGGATATGAGAAAATGCTTATAAAAAAATCACTGATTCATAAAGCAGTAAAAGGCAAGTAAGGCAGTCTACCTCAGCTGGAAATGTGCTGATAGTAACCCTTTAGCTTTTTGTGTCTTTCAGATAAAAATTATTTTTCCACAATTTTTGACACAGAAAGAAACAGGCAGGTGGTGAAGAACATGGATTTTCCTTGCTTTGCTTAATGCTTGAATCTCTCTGTCATTTTTTTGGGTCTCCGTCTTCTTTTCCCATCCTACAAGTATCGATTACATTGTTGTTAACCCATGTTTTTACCAATGTTTTAACACATTCTTTATTTCCGCAAGCTACCTGTATGAGAAATAGATACCTCCAACTTCTTGACTCCTGAGCACAAATACCTACTTAACTCAGCAATCACAATAGTTTCTAAAACGTTACCGTTGAGGCATGTTACCGGTGTTTTCGGTTATGTTTTCTGTTTGAACACTATGATATAAGTGATTTATGATAAAATAAGACACTAGAAAATTCTGGAATGAACGTCTTAAATCCAAGAGGGAAATATTTCAGCTATAGTCTATATTCCAGTAGATACACTTCAGATACAAATCCTTTTTCTGTTGACATGAGAGAAATTTTACCTTTCAGTCTCGAATGAAATAAATTGAAATCTAAAAAAAGTAAATACAAAAATTTTGCAAAAGGCATTTTACTTTCTAAAGGAGTTAAACTCATCTTTCTTACTTCTGTGTTTCTGAAATATTCAATATAGGGCTTGGATTTAATCAGTAGAAGTTTTATATTTACAGTAAGATTCTTTTTTGGGATTTCATCAAGAAGTGACCTACAGGAAGAATGATACAACTTCACTTACATTTTGGATCAGTCATCCTTTAGGACAAATGAGAAAAGTTTGCCATAAGGAGTAGAGAAAAGGAAGAGGCGAACCCTCACTCCATCATCCAGTGGTTCTCACTGTGACCTTCTGCTGCAATTTTTAAGCTCTTTACTGCAAACAGAGTGAATACTCAAAATGCTTGCTGAGTGAATTAATGACACATATTGCTGACATGCTACATACTACATATTCATTGCAATATTTGTTGCTGTTGTTGTTAGTTACCCTTCTAGTCAACTCCTTACGTATGGTGACCTTATGTAGAACTGAGTGAAACATTGCTCAGTCCTGTGCCATCTTCATGATTGCTGGTATGTTTGAGTTCATTGTTTAGGCTATTTGGCAATGTTTACATAACTCCAAATGACTTACAAAGGGATTTTTGAGGGAAACAGCCTTTTAGGCAAGACATCATTAAGCTAAAATAAATAAATAAATAAAAGGCTTAACGCAGTTCAACTCTAAATTACTTTTCTTATATTTGCTCTTCATTCTCTACATAGACTACTGTAGAAGAAGGTAGAATGTTGGTGTAGAAGAGTGGCTGTGTAGAATAAACAATAGTTAGCCCTGGATAAAATACAATGGAAAAGATACACAAGTGCGTATGCTATACACACGTACATATACATATATAACACGTGTTCTCTCTCTGCACATATATATATATAAATTACTTTATACCAGTATTAGGTTTGCTCAATTATTTGATTGATTTATAAAACCAGCCTCACAAAAGTGAGGATTTGCTTATTTAATCTAATTTCTACAGTTCCTAAGATAATACCACACTCAAGCATTTATTGCCTATTCAAAGGCGACTGCTCTGAGAGGTAGGGTTTTCTGTGTCTTTGTGAGTGTGTTATTATTCTATGAGGGATTCCTTCTACTCCTTTTGCCCACTTCCTCCATGTTATCTTTCTGGGCCACGAAACAACATTGTTATCCCTTTATGAGCTCCAAAACCACTTCTAATTTAGACCAGTGCTACTCAAAATATTCTGGGACTGATCTTCAAACTGTTACCTGTCCACCACAATGAGAGAAGTGTGGAAACTGAGAGTAAACAGTTTGACATTCCTGAGTATACAAGTGTGATGGTTGAGTGTCAACTTGGCTGGGCCGTGATTCACAGTGGTCTGGCAGTCGTATGATGCTGTGATCACTTCTATGTTGAGATTTAATATAAAGCGATCACCCCCATGATGGGTTCTGCTGTGAGTAGCCAATTAGTTGAAAGTTTCTGCCAAAACTACCATCCATGGACTTATAGAATGCCTTATTAACCGTCATGGTATCCCACACAGCATCGCCTTGGATCAAGAGACTCACTTTACAGCAAGTGAAGTGTGACAAGGTGCCCATGCTCATGGAATTCACTGGTCTTACCATATTCCCCATCATCCTGAAGCAGCTGGCTTGATAGAACAATGGAATGGACTTCTAAAGACACAATTACGGTGCCAGCTAGGTGGCAATACCTTGCAGGGTTGGGGCAACGTTCTCCAGGAGGCTGTATATGCTCTAAACCAGCGTCCAATATATGGTGTTGTTTTTCCCATAGCTGAGATTCATGGGTCCAGGAATCAAGGGGTGGAAATGGGAGTGGCACGACTCACTATTACCCCTAGTGACCCACTCGCAAGATTTTTGCTTCTTGTCCTTGTGACCTTATGCTCTGGAGGTCTAGAAGTCTTAGTTCCAAAGGAAGGCTGCCTGGAGACACATCACTGATTCCATTGAACTGAAAGCTAAGAATACCACCTAGCCACTTTGGGCTCCTTATGCCTCTGGATCAACAGGCAAAGAAGGGAGTTACCATACCGGTTGGTGTGATTGATCCTGATTACCAAGAGGAAATCGGATTGATATTACATAATGGAGGTAAAGGAGTGTATGTCTGGAATACAGGAGATCCCTTAGGACATCTCTTAGTACTACCATGCCCTGTGATTAAAGTCCATGGAAAACTATAGCAACTCAATTCCAACATGACTACTAATGGCCAAAACCCTTCAGAAATGAAGATTGGTGTCTCCCCGTCAGGCAAAAACCCTGACCAGCTAAGGTAATTGCTGACAGCGAAGGGAATACGGAATGGGTAGTGGAAGAAGGTAGTTCTAAATACCACTAAGGGAGTTTCCTTGGGCGTGTGCCCTGCATCAGATATAAGTGGACATTCTGGCAAGGCTCGTGGGTTTTTCTTGCTCTGGATCCTGCATCTGGCTCCTGTTCACCTGACATCCGGTTCTTGGAACTTGAGCTATCAGCTTACCTGTGGTCTTGCCTGCCAATCTTGGGATTCATCTATCTTGGCAGCCTGTGAGCAACAGTCCTGCTCTCTTACCTGCCCATCTTGAGTTCACTAGCCCCTGCAGCTGTGTGAACCAGGAGAAACCTCTATGCTGACCCATGGACTTGGGATGTTCCAGTCTCTATAACTGCATGAGCCATTTTCTTGATATAAATCTCTCTCTATGTATATTTATATGCTTTACTGGTTTTGCTTCTCTAGAGAACCCAGCCTAAGACACCAAGCAACTTTCATTTTTATGATAATTTTTTATTGTATTTTATAAAAGTAGCCATCTGTCATTGACTAGAAATTAAAACAGAAACAAAAACAAAAACTTGGACCTTCACCATAGATAGTTTGGGAAGCACTAATCTGTGCTACTATTTCTTAAACCTAGTTGTATCTCAAGGTTCCCTAGGGAGATTTCTTAAAAAGCACTGGACATTTATGACTGCGGCCTAGGGCTCTGTATTACAAAAAAAAAAAATCTCCAGGTTATTTTGATGCACAATCATGTTTGGAACTTCATTTTTTTTTTTTTAATTATTGTGCTTTAAGGGAGAGTTTAAAGTTCAAGTTAGTTTCTCGTACAAAAATTTATACACAGATTGTTATGTGACTCTAGTTGCTCTCCCTGTAATGTGACAGCACACTCCTCCTTTCCACCCCAGATTTCCCATGTCCATTCAACCGGTTCCTGATCCTTTTTGCCTTCTCATCTTGCCTCCAGACAGGAACTGCCCATTTAGTCTCATGTATCTACTTGAGCTAAGAAGCACTCTCTTCACGAGTATCATTTTACGTCTTATAGTCCAGTTTAATCTTTGTCTGAAGAGTTGGCTTCAGGAATGGTTTTAGTTCTGGGCTAACAGAAAGTCCAGGGGCCATGTCTCAGTCGGAACATTAACTCTGGTCTTTTTACTAGAATTTGAGTTCTGCACCCCACCTTTCTCCTGCTCTGTCAGGGACTCTCTGTTGTGTTCCCTGTGAGGGTGGTCATTGGTGGTAGCCTGGCACTATCTGGTCTCAGGCTGATGGAATCTCTGGTTTATGTGGCCCTTTCTGTCTCTTGGGCTAATATTTTCCTTGTGTCTTTGGTGTTCTTCATTCTCCTTTACTCCAGGTGGTTGGGACCAACTGATGCATCTTAGATGGCTGCTCGCTAGCTTTTAAGACCCCAGATGCCACTCACCAAAATGGAATGCAGAACATTTTCTTAATAAACTTTGTTATGCCAGTTGACCTAGATGTCCCCTGAAACCGTGGTCCTCAGACCCCCACACCTGCTATTCTGTCCCTCGTAGTGTTTGGTTGTATTCAGGAAAATTCTTAGATTTTTGTTTAGTCCAGTTGTGCTGACTTCCCCTGTACTGTGTTGTCCTTCCCTTCCCCTAAGATAATTCTTATCTACTATCTAGTTACCTACCCTCGTAACCATCAAAGCATGTTTTCTTCTCTGTTTAAACTGGAACTTCATTTTTTATGATACCTGTTTCATTGCTGTAACTAATTACATCAAGACTATTGTACTTTTCTAATGATTCCATTAGATTATAAGTGACATGAGAGTGGAGACCTTGTCTTCTTCACCACTATGTCTTCAGCTTCTAGAACGATGATTGATACACTGTATATGATAAAAATATTCGCTGATTTAATGAAAGAATGGCGAATGCATGAATAAATATCTTAGATTCTCATCTAGAAGGCAACCCAAACCCAAACCAAACCCATTGCCATTGAGTTGACTCTGACTCATAGTGACCCTATAGGACAGAGTAGAACTGCCCCATAGGGCTTCCAATGTTGTAATCTTTATGGAAGCAGACTGCCACATCTTTCACCTGCAGAGTAACTGGTGAGTTTGAACCACAGACCTTCTGGTTAACAGCCGAGTGCTTAACCACTGCACTGCCGGGGCTGCTTTCTAGATGGTAAACAAATTAGAAACAAAGGCCATGTCCTCTATCTTGTGGCATTTAGCAGATTTCTGGGGATGTAAAAAACTCATTTTGTACTTGTAGATGAATAAACAACCTCCCATAATATGAATGATATGAACAGTACCCTCTACCTTTTTAAAAAGAAGTCAATTTATTTATTTATTTTTTACCTTTTTGTTATATCAGCAAGTGAATTTCTCAGCACCCCTACACTGCAACCCTGAGCACCACTCCATACCCTTTCCAAATTAACGGAGAATGCAGTTTTTAAAGGCAGATATATCTGGGAATCCCCAGGCATTTACTGGTAACCCTGAATCAGCTGAGGTTGACCTTACATGTTGTGGAGGAGATCTTGGCCACACCACACAAGGCCAGAGGAGCCCACTGTCATTAGTCCAGCTGATTCTTGCTTTGCAAACTGGCTGCCGTTGCTGTTACATAGCTGGCGGTTTACCCTGCAGTACATTTTATCATTAAATGAACACATAATGTCCTTTAATAACTTTATGCCTTTTCTTATGCCGTGTCTCCTCTTCGGAATATGTTACTACCAGTTACCATCAAGTCAACTCTGACTCATGGCGACCCCAAGTGTGTCAGAGTAGAACTGTACTCCATAGGATTTTCATTGGCTGATTTTTTCAGAAGTAGATTACCAGGCTTTTCTTTCGAGGCACCTCTGGGTGGACTCAAACCTCCAACCTTTCAGTTAGCAGCTGAGTATTTTAATAGTTTGTACAACCCAGGGATTTTCGCACCACCCAAAATTCCCTTCTCTTCTTTTTACTCATCAAACTCTTCTCCTTTTTTAAAGCTTCCCTCCATCAAAGCTTATTGCCCTGCCACCTATGTTCCCACCGTATTTTACTGTTCTAAATTTCTGTTGCGTATCATTTTTCCTGTTATCTACAAACACATCAGTCTACATTTTTCTTCCTCCCAGACTGAGCTCCTCCCTGGGCTCAGAGCATATCACATTCATTTTTATGTTGTCTTTGCTTATCTCAGTGCCTGCTTAGAGCAGATACCCCAGAAATACTCTATAGAGGCGTGATTACCTATGGACCATTTTTTTCTATTGAGTATTAGGGAAGTTAGAATATAACAGAGTGAGGACCCTATGGAGCTCAGGTGCCATGCACCCCACAGAGAGCTGATAAAATTCCACGATGATCCTGCTGGGCCTTGAGTAAGAACCTGAAGTCTCTTGCCTTTGTGAGGCTATTAATTAAATCACTTTTGGTGCCTCCAAAACTACACATCCTGCCAGTGTCCTTTTGTCTTGTCCACACACAAACACAAACAGTAACTACTCTGCTGCTTAGTATAAATCTGTTGCTGTCGAGTCAATTCCGACTCATAGTGACCCTATAGGACAGAGTAGAACTACCCTATAGAGTTTCCAAGGGGTGGATTTGACCTGCTGACCAAAAGCGCTTAACCACTATGCCATCAGGGTTTCTGCTGCTGAGTATAGTATCTTCCAATTTCAAGAAAAGAAACACATTTCTTTTTCTTTCACTGTTTCTGCCTTTTAAAAAAATCATGACATAGCTCCTAATATTTTGTCATGATAATGGATAAAAAAAAATAGCTGCTAAAAATAATGAGAGGTCATCACTGATACCCCCTTTGGCAATTGGGCTACAAACATTTCTGAGGGTCAGTTTTTTGGTTCACATTATCAAGTGAGATTCTTTTTTCTTCACTTTGTCCATCAAGATAAGCAGGTTTCCTCTGTGATGTGGTTTTATGTCCAGTTCACCCTTGCACTGAAGGTCTAGCCCTCTGGAGTCCCAGCTTCATGTAGAGTCTTCTCTTCGCTTCCGCCCCTTGTAGGACTAGGATTAGTCTTTGGCCCCCTGTTCCTAAAACAGCATCAGAGCAAATATCAGAATCACCAGGGTCAGCAGATGCTTTCAGAATGAAAGCTAGTTTGTGAGCATTGGCTTGTCTCTGTGAATTCTCTCTTTCCCTTAATTGTTGACCCCTAATTACATCTGAGTTTCTTGCCAATTCAGAAAAGAATTTACATGGATTAACATTTATTTTTCAGAATTTTTGTTTTCCGTGGATGTGACATTCAGGAATCGAGAATATCATACTGACAGACACAGAAATCTTAGCATATTTTCTAAGTGCATGACTTTAGTAATTTTTATAAATGATATGAATGGTGATCTCACTATCTTCTATGAGTTATGGAGAAAAATAACTATAGTCATAAGAACAGAACAAATTTATATCTCAATGAATCATTTAGCCTTAAGGATAATTGCAAAGAAATGAAGAAATGGCACAAGAGAGCAATAAAGTTTAGAAATTTGAGAGTAAATGTACTTTGACCAAAAATTTGTAAGTAAAGTGTAGAAAAAAGAATCTTCATTTTTTGGATGATAAGAAGCTTTCACTAGATCCCTATTTGGTGCTTTTGAAATCTGTGCATTTCTCTTCAAATATGGGTTGAATTTGTCATATACATGAACTGCTACTTTTTTTTTTTTTTAATCTCTCTTCACTCTTCTCCGGACTTTCTCTCCTTGGTGCCTACTCTCTTGTTTTTTCAAATCTTCTAATTTCTTTTAGTTGATTCTGCTTCATGCCTGCTTCCCTCTCTCTACTTATAGTTCTCTATTCAATTTTCTACCCTTTACTCATAGACACACCAGACAGACAGCTTGCTCTCAGATTTTAATTTTTTTCTCACCTCACCTCTCGCATTTTTCTTCTACTTCTTTTCATGGTTTAAACATATATATAGGTATCTCCTTTTTCTCCTCAATTATTAAAAATTTCAGACGGCCTATGAAGAATGTCAGGAACCTGAAAAAAAAAAAAAAAAGAACGATTAAAAGCTCGCTAAATAATAGTTATTTTTAAAATGAAGGATGCCTTACAAAGCTAAGATCTTACCCAAATGGATGAGAAAAATGTTCAGAGAACAGAACTGATTCTTATTCTTGAGTATATTGAAATGGGTAAATTTACAGCCTTTAGAAAGGATCTAAAAGGATGTGGATCTATGTTAAGAGCCAAAGGTGAAAATGAGTGGGCCAATATCTTTGATCCCCATGAGAGTAAATACATTTCTAAGTGCAAAAATGTAGTGATTAAAAAAACAGCAATAACAATTTTGTCAAATGTTCAATATGAGACTGACACTTTGCAGTTCATTGCCTGGGTTGACACATTTAATCCTCACAACAACTCTATAAAATGCTTTTCTCTCTCCATTTTTCAGGTGGGGAAACTGAGGCTTGGAGCTGTTAGACAGCTTTCCCAGGATCATGCAGCTGGTAGGTGGCAGTACCAATGTTCAGACACAAATATGCCTGACTCTGGGACTGAACTCTTAACTAAGAATGCTACACTACCTCAATTGAATCATCTTAAACCAAAGGTAGAAAAGAAAAAGGCATTGTGTGTAATTACAGTGACCTTTCTTTTATGCCTTTTCTAAAGGAAGATTCATTAGATATCATAGTCAACTTAAAATGGACCTTACAGAAAATTTTATCAATTCTCATTTCATAGAAAGGAACATAAATTCTCAGAGAATGGAAGGAACTAGCTCAAGAATGTTTACAATTTGTTATTGGTGGGATTATAACCTCAAATCACTCTAATGGCAAAACCTTGACTCTTTTAGTCCTAACCCTCTGTTCCCTCTCACAAATTATCTTCCCCACAAATTTCTCACAATGCTAGAAAGTCCAGCACTCAGAATTCCTTTGACTAAAGGTATTGTGCATTCAGAAATCCTCAACTAATACACCAATATGTTGCCCAAAGAGAAGAGCATGATAGTTATTATTTTCCTATGTTTGCATTTCTATCAGAGGGCTTTCACTCTATTCACCAGGAGGAAGAAACAAAAGAGGAGATACTCTCTTCCTTGGGGAAAAATACATCTATAGTTTCTTGCTCAGTGAGCAGGTTATACGTGTTACAGAATTATTTGCGGGCATTCAGAACATCATATTTTAGAGAATGGTAGCAATCTTAAGTCCAGGTATTGTACTATTTGATGTCATTTACATCAAAGAGCTTTTTTGATTGTTTTCGGCAAGTACACAGGTGAAGGTGCAGCCTATTCAGTCTTTCTTCATGATACCACGGGGAACTGGAGCACTCATGATCAGAGAAAACTCTTTGAAATGAGTCCATCATGACTACTTCTCTCCAAGGACAGGGAGCCCTCCCTGTAAACTGAAGAAAGGACTAAAGCAAGTGGCGTATTCTAGTGATTTTCTGTGGCACCCTCATGCTTCCCAAGCTTTGCTGCACCTCTAAGTTGTCTTGTTTTCCATTGTGGCTGAGTAATGCAGCCCTATACCTAAAAAAAGGTGATACTGTCAAAAGGAGAACTGCTCAGAGCAGCGTATCTGCTATAGCAACATGCGCCCAGGGCCGGTGAGCAGTTTGAGAGCAGTTTCAGATACACGGCATGGCCAGTGGTGTATCTGAAACTACCCAGTAGTGCCACGTGCCCAGTATGCCACGTGCCCGGGGCCGGTGCAATATCTACCATACCTGCTGTACCTAGTTACGCCTCATTCCAGCAGGGTCAGAATCTTCCATAATCAAACCGTGATCGAATTGTTAACCTCACTCTACTCCACAGATGCCTGTGAATTATTTTCTGCTACCAGAAAATTGTTAAATAGTCTAAATGACTCTAATTTGGCACTCATCTTTCCTAGCCATTCTTTAGGGAGAACAGGTCACATACAAGGGGCCATGGCTTCCTTTGGAGAGTGGCCTGGGATGAGGCAGCCAGGCCTGGGGCCCTGAGCTCTGTGATTGTAGCTCTCTTGACAGCTGCCTCAGAGGAGCTGTGAAATTATCTTCAACTCTGCCCAATTTAGAGGGAAAAAGCTTTCTTTTAAATCTGGCAAGTTGTTAATTACAGTTTTTACATTGGCGAGGGCAGGGCTTTTCAGAGTGTGGGCTATGCCTGAGTGAGCTGGAGTCAAGAGGTAAGAGAGTAGGTATCAGGAGGATAATTCTATGAGAAAGTGAGTCTTTCAGATGTCATGTATGTGATGTAAATGTATGCTTTATTTTTTCTAATAGTTTAAAATTACCTCCTACTGCGGTTTCTTTTATTTTAGGTACAAAACTACAATTTAGTCTTCATCCTACAGCGTTAGGACAATCCAAGACCCACCCCGCCACCCCCCTGCCAAAAGCAAAGACACTATAATATATACACTCACAGGCAAGAAATGGATTATTCCCCCCACCCCAGGTTCAGGTAAAGAGAAATAGTTGACCTCTGACAAGAACCCAACGTATGTTGTTGCTGTTAATTGCCATCTAGTAAGCTTTGACTCAAGGGGACCATATAGTTTACTTAATTTATAATTTTTGTTTTTTTATTCTTCTTTGTTTTCCCTTATTTTTTAAATTTTAGTTTTTTCCCTTTAAGATGAACCATTGTTTATAAACTATTATTTTATTTTATTAGAGTTATTTTACATGTAGTTTTAATGGCAATGGATCAAATAAACCCTATGTTTATAATTGAAATACTGCTGCACAATCAAGACTCTGAAGACTTACTTCCAACATAAGGGAAACATTGAAAAATTTGAAAATTCTTTGTCTAAAATTCAAATAACTATGGTTTGGTCTCATGATATCTGGTGTTAGAAACTTTTTGCACTGCTCTGCTTTCTTTTCACAATCTTTTACCACTTTCTTCTCCATCAAGCTGACCTTTTATTTTAATGGCTTTTCCATAGGGAACTCGGTGTAATAGAGGCAATCTATTGCTGGCCATGATTTCAGATGACAGCTTCGAAGTATTGGTGTGCTTTATGTTGCTCTTAATTGAACACAAATAGTCCGTTTATTGACATATTTTCTAAACTATTTCATTTTAATCTGGCCAAACCAGGATGAACTCATCACCATGGTTTTAGGTAAATATTAAACTAAGAAGATAGGAGGAGGATGGAGGAGCTATAGATTCTGGTTTTCCCAAGATGGTGAAATAGTACAAGCTGCAGGCTCCATTCCTCCACATCAACTCTTGAGAAATTATGGAAGCAAAAGGGAACTACAGACTCAAGGAACGAGAACCCCCTGGGGAGACGTAGACCTGACGGTCTGGTGGCAGTAGCTTGGAGCAGAGGGAAGCCAGAGGCAGCAAATAGGAGAAGAGTCAGGATAGTGGTTCCCAGAGCGTGGTTTCTCAGACCAGCATCATCAGCATCATCTGGGAAGCTTACTAGAACTGAAAAGTACTGGTCCATCCTAGACCTACTGAATCAGAAAATTGGGATGGGGACCAGCAATCTGTGTTAGAACAAGACCTCCAGGTGATTCTGATGTATGGTAAAGGCTGTGAACAACTGGAAGAGAGAAAAAGTTCTTAAGCTCTGATTTGTTTTTTCCTTGCCTGGGAACAATCGTAAGTCTACATCTAAAAATAAAGAAAACAGATGTTTATTAAGTAACTTATTGACATATCCCTCTCGATCAAGCTATTTTCCTACATTTTTTTTACTTCATTCTCTTTGATCACTCTTCATCTGACAACAATTGTAATATCCAAGATAATTATAATCTAAATCAAGGAAGATATTTCAGACTTCTGTAATTTGATTGTTTCAAATCTGTTTTTATTGTTGATAACTGGGATGCATAAAGCATACAATTTCAGATATTGAAATGTTTTTAGTACTATTACAGTTTTGTGCTTTACAAACATATAGGACTTCTGATAAATCCTGTTTCAGAAAGTTTGCCACACAAATACATTAAAATTGCTTTTGAAAAACAAGAAAGAAATACATTTAGATGAGTCAAGACAGAGGTGAAATAAGGGTAATTATATCTCTTGGTCAATGTTGTTATTGTCTATTAAAAAAACAACAACAACAGAAGCTAGGATCAATAAGAAGAAAATAAAAGCATATATCCAATATTAACCCAGAACTAAAAGTCTAGATATTTTCAATATGATTGGGGAAGATGGAGAACACCAAAAGAGCATGAGAGAGAGCTAAAGTGCTTTACTTGTTAAGAGTAAGGGATAAATAAATATGGATGTATTTAAGAAACCAAGAGGTTAATATTAAGTTAGGATAGTGATAGATCTTCCTTCTTCTGCTACAATTTGTTTTTATCTATTGCTTTATTTATGTTTCTGAGATCTAGACTTTTTTAAAAAAATAGATACTGATGAATCATATACCTAGTTTCCTACTGCTATTTCTGCAGGGCATAGCCTTTCTCTCTCTCTCGGTAGGTTTGAACTGCCAATCTTTCGGTTAGCTGCCAAGCACTTAATCATTATATAGATGTATATGTATGTGTATATGTATATGCACGTATATATATTCAATAAAGGAAAAGAAAACCTAAAATGAAAAGAAATACTGGACTTTTGTAAACATGCACTTCCAAATAATATATATAATCTAATCCAAAATCATAAAAGAAGCTAGATTATATCTGTGTGCACACACACACACACGCATGCATGCACACACACTGACCATATTACATTCATTTTCCTATGAGGAATTTTTTAACCCTGATTGGATTGAGTTGAATTTAATCCCATGTTCACAAAGTCAAAGGTTCTCAGACCCACTTCATCTCTTCTTGTCTCCTTGAATGTATTTATTTTCCATTTATTTTTTAATGCCAATTCAATGAGAAATCAGGGAAGTAAAAAAAATGGATATATGTACTTTATGGATGAAATATTCTAGAGTAGTGAATATAAGCCAATCACAGGAAAATATACAACTATTTAGATAGTATTACCACTAATGTTAAAGGTGGATAATATTTTATAATTTATACATACACACATACACACACATAATCATCTTATTATGTGGGTAGAAAAAAATTATTGTTATTTTACAGATAGGGAAAATTTAAGTTCAGAGTGATTACTTTCCTAAGACTCCAATGTAAATATAAAGCTTGTGATTTTGAGTTTGATGCTCTTTATAATATATCATCCTGTGATTTCATACATAGTAGAGTGAATATATTTGTACTACTTTTGGAACCTTCAAAGCTAGACTCGGTTAATCCTTAACACTAAATTTTCAGTTTAAACCTATGTCTCTGTAACACACTCATATGCATATACACACAACTTCATAGCACATTTTCTGCCTGAATATATACACAGAAGATGAAGAAAATGCATACTTTTTCCTAACACTCACTAATCGTTTCTTTTAGTAATAAAGACTGTAATTTATTAAGTGCTTATTATGTGCCAAACATTGTATACATTAAATAATTCTTAATCCTAATCCTACAGTAGAACTTTCTACATTATAGATTTGAGATTCAATACGGTTAGTTAGAGGCATTGAGTTGCTTACTAAGTGTTACAGAGCTAATAAGTGGAAGAGCCAATCCCCTTGTGCTTAGTAACTAGGAGCTATAACTTCTTGAACATAAATATGGAAGTTCTAGGGATTATTTTGTGAACGAGTTCAGAAACAATATAGTCAATAGATGAGATATGGAAGAGTCTATGTTGGGCCATTCGTAACATTGGCAGCTCTAGGGCAGGCCTACAAGTGGAGTTCCTCGGGATGATGGACTCTTGGAAGTGATCCATGCAGTCCCTGGAATAGATTTGGGGCCATTCATATAGGGAATCCCTGGTGCTGGGTAACTGGATTGTGGTGGTGGGGGGCACAGGCTTCAGGTGGGCATTTTCCTTCGGTTCCATGGACTCCTGGCCTCGTGGAGAGAGACACAAGCAGGGAAGGGGTGGAGCAGAGCCTCTAAAATGTGGGGCCCAGGGCTGGGGTTCTGCTTGCCCAAGACAAAGGGTAGTTAAGTGGTAAACATTTAATAATTGTCAGATGTCAAATTTTTACTAAATCGAAGGAAACGGGATTTCTAATACCAGATGGAAAGAAAAATAAATGGGACTCAGGATATTTTAACCTGAAGACATTAGAGTTGGAAATGAGACACATTAGAGCTTGAAGATACTCCAGATACATTTAATCATTAAGACAAGCAAATTAACGTTACTAATAGTGAAATAAATGTATATTTAAGGCAGTAATAAGCCGTTTTTCATCTTTTAAATTAACAAAGTCTCCTTTAAAATAAGACCAGACTAATACGGGTAAGATAGAAGCAAGACAATCACTCAAATGTGAAGCTAGCTAGAGCGAGAATTAACCTGTTAACAAACTTTTTTTGGAAGGGAGTTTGGGAATTTGAACAAAATATCTAAAATTTCCCTATTATCTGGCCCAATAATTTCAGTTCTAGAATCTAACCTAAGAAAATAATCTGAAATGCATGATACACAGATAATGTACATCACAGTATTTATTAATAACAACTAAAAATGGAAGCAGCCTAATAAGCTCTATAATCAGGGAGTAGGTAGGTAGGATTTAGTAAACATATCTAACTGACCATTATGTACCATTAAAATATGACTTACAGAACTTTTTAATAACATAGGAAAATAGTTATGTTCAAAATTTACATTTAGATTCTAAATTTAAATTTCAAAAGCAATATTACCTATAAAGATATGTATAAATAAAAGACTAGAAGCAATTATACCAACATCATAAAGAGGATAATAATTAAAATAAACTCCATAGTTGCTGGTCAATGAGGCAGTTTTTGTGGCCAAGAAGTTTTAGTTTTCCAGTGTTAAGTATTTATAAAATAAAGAGCATGTTGAGACTAATTTTGTAAACCAAATAAAAACAAACAAACGAAAACCAAAACTGTTGCATTGTTGAATATTTAAGTCACTTTAATCAATAACAATACTTTTCCATTGATTTGGAGATATGTATATATATGTGTGTATATATATATATATGAGAAGTTAATGGAAATGAATTGATAATTTTTTTCTTGCCTATTTTTTATTTTTATTTTCTATTGCCATGAGGAAAAAGCGTCTCTTTAATGATACCATAGATAGCTGGCTAAACTTTGTTTTTATTTGCATTACACCAACATTAAGACTTTATGAAAATCCGTGTCCTATGAGTGCTTATAATATTATATAAAATTTTGAGAAAATTTGATAAAGCTGCTATTTTTATTAATCTTTTCTTTCTTTCAGTCAACAAATCTTTATAAAGCAAACACAAGGTTCTGGGGATTGTATTAGGCACCTGTAGTATAAGAGGGTACACAGCAGAAATTGTCTACATATTTTAGAATTCTTTAGAATTGATGTATCAACTGGAAACATTCCTAATAGGCTCTATAATCATATTTAATTATTCCTGAAAAATGCTTAAGAGTGTCCAATTTTATGAAGACCAAAAAAAACCAATCAAACGAAAACTTCTGAGGTATCACAGAGGCCTCACAGAGGTTGTTTTGGTTGCTGTACTCCAGTGCGTTGGCTTAAATGTCTGGTGAAATGAGTTTGAGAGAGATTGCTTGTGATGGTGATGAACAAACAGAAAACTCTGATTCATTGCAGAGTTTGTAAGTGACCTTCTTTAATCTACTTGAGCAGTTCCATAAACCAAATCAGAAAGATTGTAATTTCTCAATGAGTTCATTCTTAAATTTTGATGAAATCTCCAAGTGGAAAAGACTGAATGACTGCAAATATCATCTCCCCTATGATAAAAAGCAGTAAGAAATTGATAGAGCTGAGGCATCAAAAGTAAATAATTTAACATTCCTTATCTTATCTAGCAATGAAGATAACAGCTGGATTTTAATTTTTTGCTTAAACGATGAAAACATACTTGTCTTTTTTTTTCTGGTATTAACGTGTTCTGAGTACGTGGTTGTAAATCAAGTACTATTTGACTCCGTAGAGGACCCTCAAATTTTTCTCCAACAGGTGGAACAATAAATTAAATTCAGATTTTTGACAGTTCGATGATAAATGCATTTACTCAGCAAAAGTTCATCATGCAGCTGTGATTATAGAAGCAGTTATGCTACTTGTCAATTTAAATCAAATTTTATGTAGAAAAGGACCTCTACATTATGAAATTTAAGGACTGTCACAATATAGCACAGTTTATTTTGAAATAAAAAGTAAGCCTCGGCATTCAAGTATCCGTGTGAGCTCACCCACCATGACATTGACAAAAAACTAAAACAAAAGCAAAATGAAACAAACAAACAAACAAAAACTCTCTGAGAGGGGAAATGAGGGGAAGCACTGAGTTTTTGTTTATAGGGATGGAAACTTTTGGCAAAGGATATTGGCGATGGTTGTACAACATGATTGATGTAATTTATGTCACTGAACTATATATGGGAAAAATATTGAATTGGAAAATGTTGTGTTATTTATATTCTTACAATTAAAAAAACCTGTGCTTTTTCCTTGTTGAACTGACTTCTTAATATATCATGAAGGAATATTTTTGTGTCTAATATCCTATAACAATTATTTGGTGCAGTGATGGAATACGTTATTAACAACTAGGTGCTACATCATGAAAAGAATAGTATATATATTAAGTTCTACTTTGAACTGACATTTTAAAACTCTTTGGTATTCATCCTACTTCACCCATTTTATCTTCTCATTTTTTGAAGGTGATAAATATTTACCTGCTTCTCTAAATGAGATCCCTTTAAAAACATTGCTGGCAGTCAATTTTCATCAATAAAGTTCTTAGTCTTCTTACCAGTTCTCTCTTAAAAAACATTTGTGCTTTGGATTCCATTTGACTTTGAAAGGTAATCGCTTAAACAAGTTTTAAGGAGTGTGAACTGTTTCTTGTGAATTTCATATATGATAGGCATTGATTGTAAATAACATACCTTTCTAAAAACTCTCATTTCTTTCAATACATTGAACTGAACTGGATTATCATCCCAATTTTTCACCTGACACCGCTTGGCCTCAAGCAGATAATACATCCCTATCCTTGGTCATGTTACTTGGCAGTGCCATCTCTCCCTGTGAGCATAGTTTTGTTAATGGAATGTATTGAAAAGGCTTCATGTGCTTTTGCTTACCCGCTTGTGGCTCTTGAGAAGACCGTGGTTCTGGGGAAAGGGCCAGAGAAAGGTAAGGCCGAGCTGTCTAACCTAGCTCAGTCATCACACCCCGAAGTAGAGCCTCTGCAGGTAACCTGCAGATCTGCCAGAGTACGTGAACGTGCTTTAAGCCACTGATCTTTGGGTGGTTTGTTACACAGCATTATTGTAGCAATTCCTAAATTAGACACCCATGAATCCCATTTCTTATAAGTAATACTGAAGACATTACTGAAATGTACTTTTTCTTTTGGTAGGAACTTCAAGTGATTCCTTTCATGGAGTCTAGAAAAGAGTAACTTCTAGGAGGCTAGAGACCTGGGTTCTGGTCTTTTCTTGGCTAACAGGGAAAGTGACCTTTGACAAGTCCCTTATTCTTTTAATGCTGCAGATGCTTCATTTGCAAAAATGGGGGTAGTGATCCTTGGACACCTAAAGACTGAGGCCTGGACTTGGTGATATCTAGATCCAGATTTTTGGAAGTCTTATGAAATGTAGCAATATCACTTATTGAAAAATGATCAAACTCCACCTTTATTACTTTGTATAGTTGTATAGCAGGCTAGAGTCTTTTAGAACTACAGGAGTACTGCAGGAGGATTTAAGAGACTTAGGGGTAGACACAGGCAGGATGGGGCCAAGGGCAGACACTGAACTAAGAGTTGGGGCACCAAGATAACAAAAGCACTTTGGTATCTGAAATAATATTTGAGATCATAATTGGCAGGAGGAGAGACAGTTTTCTGAACTTTGAGTCTGACTTTTTTTCTGGATCTATATACTTTCTTGGAGCCTTGGTGGCACAGTGGTTAAGTGCTTGACTGCTAACTGAAAGGTCGGTGGTTCTAACCCACCAGCCACTGTGCAGGAGAAAGATGTGGCAGTCTGCTTCCATAAAGATTTACAGCCTTGGAAACCTATGGGGCAGTTCTACTCTGTCCTATAGTGTTGCTATGCATCGGAATTCGACCTAATAGCAACGGGTTTTGTTTTGTTTTATATACTTTCTTAACTCCTCTCCAGCCTTGGGAGAACATGGATGTCTTTTGTCTTGTAAGTGTGCTGTAACAGCAAAAGACCATCATTAAAGTTACACACCTGGTTATGTTTGTCTTCTCTTTTTTTGTCTTTCTGGTTGCAGTTGATGATAAGAAATGAGCACATACACATATGTTTAGAATAAATAAACTTAAGGAGTCCCTGGGTGGTGCAAATGGTTAATGAACTTGGCTGCTAACCAAAAGCATGGAGGTTTGATTCCACCCAGAGGCCCCTTGGAAGGAAGGCCTGATGATTTACTTACTAAAAATCAGCCACTGAAAACCCTGTGGTGCACAGTTCTACTCTGACACACTGGGTTGCCATGAGTGGGAATCGGCTTGATGGCAACTGGCTTTTTAAATAAACATAATTTTTTTTTTTTGCCCCCTGCTTCAAAAATCATGTTGAGGAGAGCTGTTAACTGAAAGAGAAGCTTCACCATCTTCCCAGGCTGGTGTAACAAAGAAGTAAATATACAAATAATTTTTTATATGTACTTATTCATCCTCCATTACGTTTTATAGAGAATTTGAAGCATGGAATTGTCACACGGTAAGTGAGTCCGGGGAATGTAGGCTTTTAGCCGGGTGGCACACTGCCCGGATAAAAATGGGCAGAAAGGGAGAATGGGGATTGGGCGGCAATTAACCAGCTCTGCCACAACGATAGATCTCTGCGTTTTGCTCCTGAATTGATGGCACTATAAAATACTTGCTTTTCCTGACCTAAATTTCTATTAATTCAACATGTTCATTCTTTCAGATTATAGCCATCTATATGGTGCTGTATATACTTCTTGTTCAGCTTAGCTATTTCTTGCCGACTTAGATATCTGTAAAACATACCTGATCAAAATGCAGCGATTTTGAGTTAGGATTTTTAAAGTCTATTTGTAGCACACCATAGACACTTAGTTATGTGGTTTTGTTTAAGAAAAATTGCCTACTGCTAGGAACAAAACGAGGTGCCTTAAGGTCATTTAATAAATAGGCATTATGAATGCTGCAGGCTACCATATACATTGGTGTAACTGCAGGCCGAATATGAGCCAATGAACTGTTGATTTTCTATCTAAATTATAGAATAATTTTACAGTTAGACCCACCACAGACAATTTTGAAGAACCATTCTTCATTCCTAATTGCAAGGGACTCCTAGGATGTTACACCTATCACACATTCTTCTGAGGAAGCTAATAGCTTGGGACAGAAAAGTCGAATTAAGGAATAAACTCAAGGGGACTCTCAACATGGGATATGGATTAGAAAAGGTTTTAGGTCACCATGAAACACACCCTTAAGACTTAAAAATAATCAAAACTCATTGATATTAGAACATAAGATTTATTCTGATCAGTTATTCTGTATGCATATAGAAAGGTCATTTTGATTCCAGAAAAAGGAAATGGCTGCAAGAAGGTAGGTACAACGAAGCTTAAAGAGAAGAGGGGGGAGAAATATAGAAGATCAACCACTGGCTAATCTGAACTTGATTGACTGAACTCTGCCCTTCACCCTTTATTGAGATAAACTGATATCAGGTTACTTCTGGCCTGGCTGCTAATAATTTGGCCCTCCACCCACCGGCAGCCATGAGACTTTTTGAGATTTAAATTAGGAGGTAATGGTTTGATGACTATCCTTTTCTAGCAGGATAAGACAAATTTACATGGCTGTAGAGCATGAGTTGGAATCCACTCGAGGGCAACTGAGTTTGGAGCAGTTTCTGGCAGGCTTTTGCAGTTTGGGTCAGGCTTTTATGGTTAATATTTCACTTTGTGGATAAGAAAAAACCTTGAAATCAACGTAAGATAAGATGTCTGTCGTTAATTTTCCTCTTCAGCAAGACACAACAGTGAAATGCTAAAAATGAATAAGGAAGACCGAAGAAGAATTGATGCCTTTGAATTAAGGTGTTGGCAACGAATATTGAGAATGTGATGGACTGCCAGAAGAATACACAAATCTGTCTTATACAGCCAGAATGCTCCTTAGAAGGGAGGATGTTGAGACTTCGTTTCACGTACTTTGGACGTGTTATCAGGAGGGACCTGTCCCTAGAGAAGGACATCATACTTGATAAAGTAGAGGGCCAGTGTAAAAGAGGAAGACACTCAAAGATATGACTGACACAGTGTCTGCAACAATGTGCACAAACACACCTGCTATTGTGAGGATGGCACAGGACCGAGGAATGTTTTGTTCTGTTATACATAGGGTTGCTAGAAGTTGGAATCGACTCGACGGCACCTAATGACAGCAACAATGTAAACATATAAGATATATAATTCAAAAAAGAAAACAAAAAGGTAAATAGTGAAAATATACCCAGTTCTGCTTTTGATAGGCAGCCACTGTTACCATGTTCTCATACAGCTGGAACCTGTGTAAGGTGGAAATCAGTCAGAGAAGGAAAACTCAAATATTTTCCATTAACAGAGAGGATAAAAAAGCGGTAAGACTACATCCTGTCAAAGATGGAAAATTCTCGAGACCTGGAAAAACAAGGCATTTCCGTCAAGTTCCGGCTTTCACAGGATTTACTGTATACCCTTACAGAGATAGTCTATGTATATGCAAACATGTATGTTCATATACGAAATTCTTATTTGGACATATTTGTATTCTACAGTTATGGGGATTAAAAAGCTCTTGCCAAGATGTTGGTTAAGAGAGAATGTCTTTGTTCTGTTAGGAGTGCACTTTTTTTAAATTGTCTCATTTAGTCTCTGCCACGTATCATAATTATTACAGATCTCATTAAAAAAGCTGTGTTTTGATTGGTTTGCACTCTATCTGTGAATTCAGTGTGGCCGGAAGGATGGCTACAAATACAGGGCTCTATACTGTTCTTGTCCACAAGTTTTAAAAGCATGATCCTATCTGGACTGATCGCCCTCTAAAACAGAAACTGTACTATATCACAAAGTCTGTTTTTCCTTTCTTCCGAACTAAGAGAAATTAAGCCGGACACATAGTTGCACAGCTAGGAATTATATTTCATAGCCTCCCTTCCTGACCTTCACATCAGTGACTGAGGTATCACTCATGGTATAAGAGAAATGAAGTGTGTAAACTTCTACTTTGGTTGCTTTCTCTGGATTTCTGATCACCCCTTTCCCATAAGCTAGGACACAGACATGTTCTCAAGTGTCGAACATACAGAAGAGTACACCAATCTGGACGAGCAACTAGATAGAAGGAACTTGGGTCCCTGAATGTGTTGGGCACAGATGTCCCACCAACCTGGGTTGCTCAACTTGGGAGTATTACATAAGAGAAATATGAATTTCTGCCTTCTTTAAGCCACTGTATTTGAGAGACCTCCTTGTACAGAGCTCAGTCTGTACCTTAACGAACACATCTCCATGCCTGGTTGACAGCAGACAACCTAGGATTCCTTTATCCTGTGCCGTGTCCCGAGTACACTTCTTTCTTGATCTACGTTCTCATTTTGGTGAAGCACAAAATGTTGCATGGGAGATAATTTCATTGTTTTTGTTTGTGCATATTGAAAATATCTTTATTTTACTCTCTTGCTGGATTGATGATTTGATTAGGCATGGAATTTTGGAAGGGAAACAATTTTCCTTCAGATTTTTGAAGTTATTGCTCCATTTTCTTCTAGTTGATTTGTTATCCTTTAGAAAAATTATTTTGGTTTACGAGCTTCTTATTTTCTTTCCGTCTTGAAGATTTTAGGATCTTCTCTTCTCCACCAATGTTTGGACATTTCTCAATGTTATATTTTAGTGTGGACCTATTTTCATCCACTGTGTTGGACACTCAGTGAGTCCTTTCAATGTACCCTTGAATTATTTGATGGATGATTGTCTCCTCTCTTTTTTGTCGTTCTTTCCTTCCAAAGTGCAATTTTTGGATGTTGGGCTTCCTGGATTGCTCCTGCAACTTTCATAACTTTCCCTTCTTCCTTTCCATCTTTTTGCTTTTTGTTCTATTTACTATGAGACTTTGTTAACTTTATCTTCTAACCATTCTGTTGATTTTTTAAAGAAAATTTCTGCCATTGTGTTTTCAATTTCCAAGAACTACTTTTCTGTTCTTTGAATATTCCTTTCATATTGTTTGCTGACCTGATCACGTCTTCTTTTATTTCTCGGAGGATATCAATAATAGTTGTTTTCTCTATGTTTTCTTCTCCTTGCACATAGCATAGGGTCATCATGAGTTGGAAATGACTCGATGGCAATGGGTTTTGGTTTGCGCAGTCTTTGCCCTCCAAATATTTTTGCTTGTTTGTCATTTTCTGATTATTTGTTTGGATTACTATCTTCCTGTTAGAAGCTTTCCTAAGATGTCCAGCGATCTTTTCTTGTCTGCTTATAGAACGGAGATTTAAAAAGCTGATTGAATGTTCGGGGTGTGGGAATGTGGCTTGCAGATTTTGAGTTTGACAGTAGAGTGGTCTGGGCAGACCATCAGCAGTCAAGCTCTAGATATCAGTATCTCTTTGTATTTCCTCTTGGGTTTATCAGGTGTTCCAGAGAAAAGTCTTTCACTCTCCAGACTAGAGGGTAGAGATCTGGCCACCAGAGTTCTGGGAGGTGAGTGAGGCAGAGGGCTGGTGATATCGGTATTCAGCATTCGCTATTTACACTTCACTTAGTGCCTTTGATTTTGGAAGTTGCCCACCACCCCAACTGTGTTCGGCATTCCCAGTCCAAAGATCCTTGATATCAAAGTTTTCTGAAAAATAATGTTTTATATTTCTGCTGGGGTACAGGAGGGACAGTCACTTAATGGAGTGTAGTCTAAGAGGCCATCTAGGGTTTTAAATGATTCTCAAACAGCTTTCACCAAATTCCTTTTATCTTATTCCCTCATCAACCTCATGTTCCCTTACACCCACTTCCAAAATGTCAGAAGTCCCTGTTGTACTACCAGCTCCTGAGTCTTTTGTAGATTCTTCAGTGTAAATCAGGTTGTTTCCAAGCTTTTACCCACTCTAGGTTTAGAGGTTTGGCTGCATCAGATCTGTTTAACCAGCTACCATTCACTTATCTGTTTTTTAGTTTAAAAAATCAGTAACAATTTTTTTCCTCATCTTTGAAGAATTATATCTTTTTTTGTTTATTTGTTTTTTTAAGATCCCATTTGGTTCTATTTCAGGAAGGAGTGAACCTAGTGTTTTCAATCTACCATTTTAACCTGGAACTTTGATGATTGCCTTTATTATTCATTTATTTTTCTTTTAGGCTAGCAGAGAAGGTTTAAAATTATTCACATTTCCTTACATACATTCTTCTAGGAAGAAATGCAATTTCATTATCAAAGCTGACGGAGAGTATTAAGAGAGTGTTATATCCTTTGACTCAGATAATTAATTTAGGCCCGGAAGAATGCTGTGAAAGGAGATGATAAAACCTTAATTAATCCCTAATAAGTCTCAGTATATATTGTTTAATATACCGTTTATTTAAAAAGACAGAACTGGTGCCAATCATGTATTTGTGATTAAAAAAATAAAAAAGACTAAAAGACTGACAGTAAACTGTTGAAATACAGAAGTTCATTTATTTTAAAAAATGGCATAAAATAAGTTAATTGAAAGGATAAAAATTCAGACAATGGATTTGCTTGCAGGCAATAATACTTTACAAGTGATGAAATTGTAATAAGCTCTGCAGAGATCAAGAAATCTTTCTTTGTTCATTGCTAATTAGCCTTCTAGCAGAAGTCTGCTAGTACATACCAAGTGAAGGAGAACATGAGCTAATTCTTACACAACTTTTGTCTAAATTTTGTGTCAACCTTAGCATTTGACCCAAATGGCTTCTCTTCTTTAATTCCATGTCAAGCCCACTGAATCATTAACTAATAGAAATAAACTTTCCTTATCCCTCTGCAGCTTCCAGATGAGAGGTTTCCATGGGCATTCAGAATTATCTAACTTTTTGGAACCCGTTAAAAAATCCTGAGAGGTAGAGAGGCCATAATTGCTATCACTCAGGCCCAATATAATTAGCTGTCTAACTACTCATCAGCTCTAACAGCAGCTTCATCCTACCCACAACTTGTTTCTGAGATGTCTCTCTGAGGATCAATCACATCTGCCAGGGCAGAGAGGGAGACGGAATGAACTAGATTCTAGTTTGCAAGCCAACCATCTCATATAGAATGAGATCATTTTGTACATGTGGTGGTAGTGCTTCTGACACGTGCAGGTTGCTAGCTGCTGGTATATTTGAAGTGGACTCTGAGGATGTTTCTCTGCATAGAGAAACCTAACATGGGATCCATTTACAGCTGAGTCTAAGGTTGTGAAGCTCCAGTGAAGCATGGTTAATCAGGATGGAACTCTTTTTTAAAGCTGTATTAATGATTCACATGATCATTCAATAGGACCCACTAGAATCCATACCTGTGTCATATCAGTCCCCTTTCCTTTTAGTGTCACTCCTGAAGACTTTGCTTCATGGCTACTGAAGGGAGATACAGGATACTTTGAAAGCACCATTTGCCCTCAGGAGCCCAACAAACTGAGATGGGATATTTAGAGCACAGAGAGATAGACAATGTCACTTGGAGACATTTTTAACCTGTCTCTACTTGACAGGTAAAGTCTATTTCTAACAGTCTTAGAATAGTTTTGACCACTTCTAGGCTGGCATCGGTTGGAATGAAAATAAAAAACAACCCATACCTTTCATCATAGTAATCTGCTCTCATAGGTTTTCAAGGGTTATTTAAAGAATCTCACTTTGCTTCTTTCTCAGATTGGCTTTTTCCTCAGGCTTCTCTTAAAGTTTGTTCTTCTTATGCACATAGGAGGGGCCTTGAGACAGCAGAACTCTGAGTTATTTGTCTACATTGCCTCCATTGTCTCCTGAGCGATTTCTTCCTTTTCTCATTTTCCCCAATGTCCCCAAACACCATCATACTCTTTGTACCGCTCCAATTCCCAAGAAAGAAATAATCTGCTAAATTAATGTTACTAGTGATTAAACTGATGAAGAGTTACACTAGATATCTTCTCCATAGCAGCCTTCTGATGAAGAGCAAAGTAACAATCACAAAAAAGGGAGGCCAAAAGCCTGCTTCTTTTGTGGGATTTCAGATACTAGCAAATAATTGCAGGAATAATTTGGAGTAAGGTGAACAGAAGGGTCTGTCTTGTCTTCGTAAGGTTGGTGTGTAGAAGTTTCTACTCTGCTCTCCCATGGAAACATCCCTAAGTATCAGCTGAGTGTCCTGATATAACTTCATATGAAGTGACAATGTCTACATGTAGGTACCTATATACGAACGTTTTTTTTTCTTCTGGCACTTCCTGCCTTTGAAAAACAACTCTAGATTTTGCAGAATAAATTAAATTAGTAGTAGAATAAGTGAGCCAGGCAGCATCACTTCAAACTCTCTTCTCCCTTTATACTAATTACTTAACAATTTTAGAAATTTGCATTATATGGATACAACACCTCTCCATTAACCAACTCTATATAGCGTGTGAACTGATCTCCTGCAAAATAAAGAATGTTACGGGAATTTGAAAATCTCCTACTCCAGTAAAATTCAGTTGGAAAAATACTTAAGACTACAACTTGAAAAACTTCCTTTTTACAGATAGTGATATAATACCTGAGATGGGAAGTAAAGTATCTAAGATCATAAAATATATTAGCACAGATTTTGGATTAGATCTCTTTTCTAGCCAGTATTCTTTCCATTGCACTGTGCTACTACTTCCATTTAGTAATACACCATCCACATTTCTAGTTAGTCCAGTGTGAATCAATTATAAATTGATTTATAACAAAAGAGATAGGGAATATTAGAATAATTAATTAATTATGAAAATTCACAATATTAAAGCATTGGAACATTCTATGCACTCTTTTTATCTTGAATAATTTCAAACCTACAGAAAAATTGAAAGAGTAGTATCCAAAACACCTACATTTGCTGAATGTTAACATTTTGCCATATCACGGTGGTTAAGTGATACAGCAGCTAATCAAAAGGTCAGCAGTTTGAATCCATCAGCCACTCCTTGGAAACCCTATGGGGCAGTTCTACTCCGCTCTGTAGGGTCACTATGAGATGGAATCAACTTGACTGCAATGGGTTTTTTGGTTTACCTTCTTTCTCTTTCTATACATATATGTATATTTTTATTGAATATTTGAAGAGAAGCTACAGACATCATGACACTTTACCCCTAAATGCTTCCTAAGAAAGCTGTTTTTCTTATATAACCAAAATACATTAAGGAAGTTTACATTGACACAATAATATCTATTAATAACATGTACTCCACATCAAAATTAATCTAGGGCAGCTCCTCTGACTTTTTTCTCATGATATTGACTATTTTAAATAGACCAGATTAGTGCTTTTTCCCCCCTAAAACTTCTTATGTTTTAGATTTATGTTTTATTGATTTATGACCTTTTGATTGTTTCCTCATAAAACTTCTAACTTAGGAAATTTATTATTTGAGTAATTTTTATCATTGATTCTCTGAATTCTCCAGTTATGATACCATATTGTTTGCAAAAAGCCAGTTTACTTTTTCATTTCCAACCATTTTTCCTCTAATTGTTTTCTTTTTATCTAATTGCATTGGTTAATGTCTCAAATATAGTGTTAAGCAGAGGTGAAGATAATGCGCAGGCTTAGGCTTGCTTTGTTCCTTACTTCAGTGGGAATGACTCCCCATTAAGAAAGGTGCTCTCCTCATTAAGTAAGGTGCTCTCTCTATCTCTGTTGTACCCCTATCAATATCATCATTATTGTCTTACCATCATGCTCTCTCCCAATAACTCCCAGAGTGGGATTGTAAAACCATACTCAACACAAAGTATAGATCTTATGTAGTAATAAATTTACTAATAATGAAAATAACATGGACAATAGCAAAACATAGGTTCTTCCCTTGGAATGGTCTGAGACATCAGTACAGTTCCACGAATTTTCTTTGTCTCCCTCATAAGGATGTGTTCTGGTTCGGATTTGTCATGCAAGGTTTTAAGTAACGTATGAGAAACATTTCTTGAACAGTGAGCCACCATTTCGGTGGAACATCCACATTTTGTACCTCATCAGTTATGCAGTTTATGTGACATTTTCCAGTAAGTCATACTCTGTAAATCCCTAAATTGTGGGTTTATTTAAAATAAGGAACAAATTTTGCTAAAAAATCTGTCCTACTAAAAACATTTCATAGATATAGACTCATCATTAGTTTTCTGTTGGTAAATACAAGTGTATTTATCAGGAGGTCAGCTTACTAGCATGTTTGCAAGTGGATTTGCCTGAGTCACTTTTTTTTTTTTCCCCTTCCCCAGGGATCTTCAGTAAAAGGAGAAGAACAGAGAATAGGCCTGTTGTATGAATGTATGTATGTATATCACACACATATATATTTTTCAGAGTAAGGACTCTATTACTCTGTTATTGAGCTTTTCTGTAAGGAGTAGATGTTGAATTTTGTCCACGCCTTTTAAGCATTTATTGAGATAATTATCTCATTTTTCTCTCCAGATCTCTTTTTTTTCCCTTTTTTCTTTATTGTGCTTTAAGTGAAAGTTTACAATTCAAGTTAGTTTCTCATACAAAACTTTATACACACATTGTTATGTGACCTTAGTTGCTCTCGCCATACTGTGACAACACACTCCTCCTTTCCACCCCGAATTTCCTGTGTCCATTCAACTAGCTCCTGACCCTCTCTGCCTTCTCATCTCACCTCCAGACAGGAGCTGCCCATTTAGTCTCATGTATCTACTTGAGCTAGGAAGGACACTCTTCATGAGTATCATTTTATGTCCCATAGTCCAGTCTAATCTTTGTCTGAAGAGCTGGCCTCAGGCATGGTTTTAGTTTTGGGCTAACAGAGAGTCTGGGGGCCAAGTCTTCTGGGGTCCCTCCAGTCTCAGTCAGACCATTAAGTCTGGTCTTTTTACTAGAATTTGAGTTCTGCCCTCTACTTTTCTCCTGCTCCATCAGGGACTCTGTTGTGTTACTTGTCAAGGTGGTCATTGGTGGTAGCCTGGCACTATCTAGTTCTTCTGGGCGTAGGCTGATGGAGTCTCTGGTTTATGTGGTCCTTTCTGTCTCTTGGGCTAATATTTTCCTTGTGTCTTTGGTGTTCTTCATTCTCCTTTGTTCCAGGTGGGTTGGGACCAACTGATGTATCTTAGATGGCCACTCTTTAGATCTCTTAATACAGTGTATTATATTAATGGATTCCTACCATTGAATATAAGGAGCCCTGGTTGCACAATGGTTAAACTCTGGGCTGTTAACTGAAAGGTTGGCTGTTCAAACCCAGCCAGCGGATATGCAGGAGAAAGACCTGGCAATCTGCTCCCATAAAGATTACAGCCAAGAAAACCCTATGGGGCAGTTCTATTCTGTCACATGGGGTCACTATGAGTGGAAATTGAGTCAATGGCACCTAACAATGACAACAGCAACAACTATTGAGTCATCTTTGCATTCCTGAAATAAATTCCACATGTTCATTATGTATTATTATCTAAATGTAGTATGTGTTGGCTTTTATTCAGGATTTTTGCTTTGATATTTGTGAGATTGTGTGTGTGTGTGTGTGTGTGTGTGTGTGTGTGTGTACATGTGTGGTATCTTGATCAAGTTTAGGTATCAATGTTATACTTTTTTCTATATAAGAAATGTGGAAGTTTTCCTTCACTTTCTATCCTGTGGAACAATGTTTACATATCTGTTCTTAAACGATGTGGTGATATTTCACTGTGAAAACATCTGAACCTTATGCTGTTTTATGGGGTAGAAATTTGATAACTGTATTTCATCTACAGAAAACGATTTGCTCAAGCTTTCTATCTGTATTGGAGTCAGTTTTGGTAAATTGTATTTTCCTACAAAATCATTCACTTTATATAGATTAATTTTTTTGCAAAAAACTGTCTAGTCTCTTAAGATTGTTTTAATATCTTCTGTTTCAATGGTTATTTTCTACTTAACATTTTTTCTTCTTCTTTTTTTTTGTGTGTGCGTGTTTTATCTTATTGCTGTATTGTAAGGTTAACTATTGTTTTGTATCTTTTATTGATTTTTTGTCAAAAAACTTATTTTTATTTATCTTTGTAATATCTTATCAAACCAATATTTTACCTTCATTATTTATAAAGTCACTTTCTTTTGGTTTACTTTATTATTTTTCTAGCTTTTTCATCTGAGAATTTAATTACTTTTTTTCTTTTTTTGGTTTGCATTGATATATGCGTTTAATGTTATAAATTCATGGCTTGAAGTTCATCTCATAGATTCTGATATGCTGTGTATGCTGTATCATTATATTTCAAAAGTACAGTAATTTCAGTTTGTATACCTCCTCTCACTCAAGAGTTATTTAACACAGATTTTCTTCTCTTAAATATTAAGGTATTTTCTGATTTTTAAAATTAATATTTGGTTGTATTACCTTGTCATCTAAGATTGTTTTTCAACTATTTCTATCTTATGAAATCAACAGAGGGCATGACCATACTGATACATGGTCAATATTTGTGAATAATACATTTATGCTGGAGAAAAGGAATATTCTTTATTTTTGGGTTATAGCGTACAATGCATACTATAACATCTACCTTGTTGATAGTATTGTATAGGTCTTCTATATTATTAATTATTTTCTGTCCACTTGATCTGAGTTGGACCGAGATTGTCATGACAATGTCTCCTATTATTAAGGGGTTCCTCTCTATTTCCTGTTGCCTATCCTATACTTTTTGCTTCATGAAAGTGATTGCTATGTTTTCTGGTGAATAGACTTTAATAAATATTGTACCTTCGTTGTGAGCTGTGGTTTTTAGCACCATAAACTGTCCTTTTCTTATGTTTAATACTTTTTAGTCTGAATTCTACTTTGTCTGATATCAGGAACATAATCCTTGATTTCTTACTGTTTTCATTCGCTTAGTATTCCTTTTCTCATCTCTTTATTTTTAGACTTTCTGAATTACTTTATTTGATGTAGTATCTCTTGCATACAACATAAAGTTGTGTTTTGGTTTCGGAAAATTCCATGTTTTATTAAATAGACATCTAAGGAATTGTTATTTTGTCTTAAGGCAATGGGTTATAAAAATTTACTAGGATCGGGGGTTATCAATTATGTTCAGTAAGAAGAACACTTTCTCTTAACAGTTTACACTGTTTCTATCTGTCCCTTGATAGATCTTATATAGTTGGCTTTAACTGAATCACTTGAAGTGCAGAGAAACTTTTTTTTAAAAAAAAGCTTGCATTTTGCAGGAAAATAAGTACCAAAAAAGAATGTAAAGAAAGGATTTGATAGTGTATGAGACCGCTACTGTAAAAACTCATGAAAAAGTTTACACATGAAAAGAAACAATATTTGTTGGTTACCAGGGATGGGAGGGGTGGAGGGGAATACTAAATAGGCAATTGGTATCTTTGGTGAAGGGTGAGACAGTACACAATACTGGGGAAGCCAGCACAACTTATACAAGGAAAGGTCATGGAAGCTCCATAGACACATCCAAACTCCCTGAAGGACTGAATTGCTGGGTGGAGGGCTGTGGGGACCGTGGTCTCGGGGAACATCTAGCTCAATTGGCATAACATAGTTTATAAAGAAAATGTTCTACATTCTACCTTGGTGAGTAGCATCTGGGGTCTTAAAAGCC
>NW_004444063.1:8328096-8333926 GCF_000243295.1 Trichechus manatus latirostris
ATAACATAGTTTATAAAGAAAATGTTCTACATTCTACCTTGGTGAGTAGCATCTGGGGTCTTAAAAGCCTGTGAGCGGCCATCTAAGATGCTCCTTTGGTCTCACCCCTTTGGGAGTAAGAGAGAATGAAGAAAACAAGATACAAGGGAAAGATTAGTCCAAAGGACTAATGGGCCACAACTGCCATGGCCTCCGTCAGACTGAGTCCCGTACAGCTAGATGGTGCCCGGCTACCACCAGTGACTTCTCTGACAGGGATCACAACAGAGGGTCCCTGACAGAGCTGGAGAAAAACGTAGAACAAAATTCTAACTCACAAAGAAGACCAGACTTACTGGCCTGATGGAGACTGGAGAAACCTCGAGAGTATGGCCCCTGGATACCCTTTTAACTCAGTAATGAATTCACTCCTGAGGTTCACCCTTCATCCAAAGATTAGAGAACATCATAAAACAAAACAAGACTAATGGGGCACAACAGTCCAGGGACAAGGACTAGAAGGCAGGAGGGGACAGGGGAGCTGGAATCCAAGGTTGAGAAGGGACAGTGTTGACATGTCATGGGGTTGTTAACCATTGTCATAAAACAATATGAGTACTAACTGTTTAATGAGAAACTATTTGTTCTGTAAACCTTCATCTAAAGTACAATAAAAAAATTAAAATAAAAAAAGATTTGAAACATGCTGCTGTAACTTTTATACAAATATACCAAAGGCTTAAAATAAGAGTGAATCTCAAGAGATAAAATCTATAAAATTTGGGAGATCAATGTTCTACTTTTGTTGTGGATTGAACTGCATCCCCCTAAAATATGTGTTGGAATCCTAATCCCTATACCTGTGGTTATAATCTTGTTTGGAAATACTGTAGCATTTTACTTGGTTATGCTAATTTGATCATACCCAAGTTGGGTGGATTCTAAATCTAATCACTTCTGATTTGTAAAAAGAGTGATTAGACACAGGCAGCCACACAACAGAAAGACAGATGTCATGTGAGGACTGCCAAGGAACCAAAGATCACATGGGTCAGTCTACTGACAAGGAAGGAATTAACATGGCCAAGACCCTGATTTGGACTATGAGGCTCCAAAACTGTGAGAGAATAAATTTCTGTTCTTTAAAGCCACCAAACTGTGGTATTTCTGTAACAGCAGCACTACCTGTACACGCTGAGTCAAATCCAACTTACAGTGACTCTATAGGATAGAATAGAACAGCCCCATAGGGTTTCCAAGACTGTATGTAACCTTTACAGAAGCAGACTACCACATCTTTCTCCCACGGAGAGGCTGGTGGGTTCTAATTGCCAACCTTTTGGTTAGCAGTGAGTGCTTAACCACTGCACCACCAAGGCTCCTTAGGAAACTAAGACAATTTCTTCATTCTCATATGCTATCTATGAATCTTTGAGCAATGGCTTAAGCTCTCTTAGCCTCAGTTTCCTTATTAGGAAATTGGGGTTAAAATTAGCTCTGCCACCTGTCTCCCAAAATTGTTGTATCCATCAAAGTGTCTCTTTTATAATCCATTTTTATAATTCCTCATTCTCCAGCTCAGTTTTGATTATGGTATTTGTTTTGTAAACCTCCTGTAATGGCTTTCCTTTGTCTTCATGTGTCTAAATAATTAAAATGATTTTTGTAAAATAATAAATCCAAATGCCCGACAGCTGCAATATTTTGCTCTACTAATCTTCTGAGCTCCAGTCCTTCTAGAGGTAACCACTCTCACACTGTTTTTGTTTTCAGTTTTTCTTGTGTATGTACTTCTAAATAATAAAAATATATCACAATTTCTTGATTTGGAGCCCTGCTGCTGCAGTGGTTAATAGCTACGACTGGTAACCAAAAGGTCAGCAGTTCAAATCCACCAGCCACCACTTGGAAACTCTATGGAGCAGTTCTACTCTGTCCTATAGGGTCGCTATGATTCAGAATTGACTCGAAGGCAATGAGTTTTGGTTTTCTTGATTTATTATATTCCTAATATCTTCCAGCTTCTGACTTGGATTATTAACTATTTGAATCCATTTTATTCTTTTTCTTGGAGATATTCTTTTAGAAACTTCATTTACTCTTCTAACTTGGACCCATTCAAGGCTGATATTCAACTATTAATACTAGTACAGCTGTACTAGTTTTTAAGATAATGAAATACACCTTATATATTCCTTATGTCAGAAGGAAATATTTTCATACTATCTGCATTAAGTGATAAAATTAATTAGTAACATAAATTTACATATAAATGTGTTAATTCAAGCATTATTATAGGGTCTTGTGATGACCATTGATAATGGACCTTCCTTCTGTCATAGTAACATTCAAGAAGCTGTCTACAAGTTCGGCCAGTTAGGCAGTGCAGCCTTGTTTAAATAGACTCTGATGTAGCCTAATCAGTATATTTTTATACTCTAAATGATTTATACTTTGTCCTGTTAGTATCATAATCTTTGGACAAAGTTGTTAGTGACTTCTGTTTTGATATTTATAAAATCGAGAATTTATAATAATATATAAAAACCACCTTTTTTTCTTTCATTGCTTCCTTAGTGGCATCATTTAATTTCACCATCGGATTTTTTTCCTCTCATTTTCATGGAGTAAACCTCAAGTCTTTTTGCATAAAAATGCACAGAAGACAAAGTCTCTGAGTCCTTGCATTTCTGAGAATAAATTTATTTAACACTAATAGCTGAATATTGGAATGTGGTCTATTTCTCATGATGCTTTAATTCTTCCTATTTTCGCTCTTTTCAAAGTTTTCTTTTACATCCTGAGAAATATCTTCCAGTTAGTCATCCCTATTTCCTATTGACTTTTTTTATTTTGAAAATCATTGCTTCTAATTGATAAGAATTGTTTCTTATTTTCTGATTGTTCCTTTTTTATCTCATCCTGCTCCAGTTTTATGAATAAAATATCCAAATTCTCAGATGCTGCTGGAATTTTTGTTTTCTCTGCCACTGGTTGTTTTATTTGCTTGTCTTTGTTCTTTTCTTTCATGCTGCAGGTTTTTCTGAAATGTCTGCTCTTCCTTGAATGAGGGGGTTCAGAGGTTGGCTGGGTAATCTGGATAAATTGTCAGGGCTTATCAACTGGTAGACTTTGCTCTAATATGAAGGTTTGGGGACTGAAGGCCTCCAGATGCCCAAATGTGTGCACAGTACCCACCCTTGATGTCCTACTCTTCTTGAGATGGCTCACAGAGTTCTTCAGAGAGAGAAAAAAAGACTTGTTACTGCTTTGATTTTTATTTACTGTGATTGCTTTAGTGTTTTACCTTTGCTATTCTTCTTCCTATTATTATTTCTCTGGATGGTTAAAAACCTGGCTGTTTGCCATTCTGTGGGGCAGAGCGCAGAAGGTAGGGTGGGTTATGTCAACTGTTCAGTATACGGAGCTTCAATTTCTCTATGTTCAAAGTCCCACTTCTCACTCCTTTCATCCTTCATTCCTGCAGCCTCTAAATCCATAACCTCCTCCACTGGGGTGCTTGTTAAGTTTATTCCAGACTGCAGATTCCTTTGCTCTCCTTCAGCATTAAATACTTTTCAGTTTGGTTCAAGGCTCCTAGAAATGTGTTAGAATCTCTCACTTAGTGATAAGCTTCCTCTTGCTTACTTTTTAAATTACTTTGTACTCTTTAATGGGATCTCAGGAGGAAGGAGAGATTAAAGTGTGTGCTCAGTTGGCCATCTTTAATGTGAACTCACATACCTTGTAAAATCAAGTCTAATGCCTTCTCTTTTCATTCAAAGCACTAGAGGGAACTCACACTTTAGTCTCATGTCCTGGTGCACTTTTTACAATTTTTTACAGTATAGTTATCAATTTCAGGGCATATAATGCTGCTATCATAATTTTATCTAGTCCAAAGTTCATGCTCTAATTTTGTTGCTTGATTCAATATTGTACTTTATATTAGTTGTTGTTAGGTGCCATCAAGTCAGTTCCGACTCATAGCAACCCAATGTACAATAGAATGAAACACTGCCTGGTCCTGCGCCATCCTCACAATTGTTATGCTTGAGCCTATTGTTGCAGCTACTGTGTCAATCCGTAGTGTTGAGGGTCTTCCTCTTTTTTGATGATCCTTCTCCAGGAACCGGTCCTTCCTGGTAACATGTCCAAAATACATGAGATGAAGTCTTGCCATCTTTCCTTCTAATGAGCATTCTGGCTGTACACATTTGTCATTCTCCTGGCAGTCCATGGTATGTTCAACATTCTTTGCCAACACCGTTATTCAAATGGGTCAATTCTTCTTCAGCCTTTCTTATTCATTGTCCAGCTTTTGCATGCATATGAGGCGATTGAAAATATCATGGCTTGGGTAAGGCGCACCTTAGTCCTCAGAGCGATGTCTTTGCTTTTTAACACTTTAAAGAGGTCTTTTGCAGCAGATTTGCCTAATGCAATACAGCATTTGATTTCTTGACTGCTGCTTCATGTGCATTGATTGTGGACCCAAGTAAAATGAAGTCCTTGACAACTTCAGTCTTTTTTCTGTTTATCTTGGTGTTGCTTATTGGTCCATTTGTGAGGACTTTTATTTTCTTTATGTTGAGGTGCATCCATACTGAAGGCTGTAAGCTTTGATCTTTATCAGTAAGTGCTTCAAGTCCTCTTCACTTTCGGCAAGCAAGGTTGTGTCATCTGCATAACACAGGTTGTTAATGAGTCTTACTCCAATCCTGATGCCCCATTCTTCTTTATATAGTCCAGTTTCTCAGATAATTTGCTCAGCATACAGATTGAATAAGTATGGTGAAAGGATACAACCCTGATGTACATCTTTCCTGACTTCAAACCACACAGTATCCCCTTGTTCTGTTTGAAAGACTGCCTCTTGGTCTATGTACATGTTCCACAAGGAGCACAATTAAGTGTTCTGGAATTCCCATTCTTTGAAGTGTTATCCATAATTTGTTATGATCCACACAGTTGAATGCCTTTGCATAGTCAATAAAATACAGGTAAACATCTTTCTAGTGTTCTCTGTTTTCAGCCAAGATCTATCAAACATCAGCAATGATATCCCTTATTCTACGTCTTCTTCTGAATCCCGCTTGAATTTCTGGCATGTCCCTGTGGATGTATTGTTGCAGCCATTTTTGAATTATCTTCAGCAAAATTTTAGTTCAGTCTGATACTAATGATACTGTTCAGTAATTTCTGTATTCCATCAGATCACCTTTCTTTGGAATGGGCACATATATGGATTTTTTCCAGTTGGTTGTTGAGGCAGCTACCTTCCAAATTTCTTGGCATAGATGAGTGAGCAGTTCCAGCGCTGCATTGGTTTGTTGAAACATCTCAGTTGGTATTCCATCAATTCCTGGAGCCTTGTTTTTCACTAATGCCTTCAGAGCAGCTTGGACCTCTTCTTTCAGTACCATCGGTTCTTGATCACATGCTACCTTATGAAATGGTTGAATGTTGACCAATTCTTTTTGGTACAGTGACTCCTTGTATTCCTTCCATTGTCTTTTGATGCTTCCTGTGTTGTTCAATATTTTGCTTATAACCCAAAAACACCAAACCTGTTGCTGTCAAGTCGATTTTTAAAAAAAATTTTTTTTATTGTACTTTAGATGAAGGTTTACAGAACAAATAGTTTCTCATTAAATAGTCAGTACACTTATTGTTTTATGACATTGGTTAACAACCCCACAACATGTCAACACTCTCCCTTCTTGACCTTGAGGAACTTTTTTTTGGTGAAAATATACATAGCCAAAGTTACACCATTTTGAAAGTTTCTACATGTACAATTAAGTGATATCGATTACATTCTTCCAGTTGTGCTGCTATTCTCACTATC
>NW_004444063.1:8335443-8337066 GCF_000243295.1 Trichechus manatus latirostris
ATTTTCCATGAATTTGTCTGCCTTTTCCATGAATTTGTCTATTTTTTTGCTCATTTTTGTCTGCTTTTTGTTTCAACTCTTGGATAATTCTGAGTATTAAAGATTTGAATTCCCTATCAGGTAGTTCTAGTGTCTTTTCTTCTACTGGAAAGTCATCTGGTGTTTTATTTTGGAAGCCTACTGGAACCATCCTATTCTGTTTTTGTAAATGTTTGATATTGTCTGTTGTCTTCAGGGCATTCAGTAGTTATTTTTCTCATTTATTGAATGTAGATTTGTTTGTTTCACCCTTTTTTTTTTTTAAAATTTGGCTATGTCTGAGCAGGTGGGCTGTGTGTTCTTTGTTGTTTGCTAGTCTGTGGGCATGGTACTTTTCACCTCCTTCTCCAACTGGCAGGGTCAGTCACTCAGATATGGTACAGCAGGGCAGGCCTAGCTGAAGAGGAATTGCTGGGAGGGGTTGTTTGTGGCACTTACTACAGCCACCAGGGCAGGTCGTAATCAGTGCAGGGCAGGTTCTGGTAGGCCATGCCTGTGCTGCTTAGTGGTGTGATGTTAAGAGCACAGTGCAGGTAGGCAGGATGGAGGGGAGAGATTATGATGTGTGGAGCTAAGACGGGTATGGGAGAAAGGAGAGAGGAACAGGAGCCAACAACATACAAACAAAGAAGAGGGCTAGGGGAGCTTGCCATTGGAGTGGAGAGGTGAGAGACTAAGAAATGGAGAAAAACAAAAAGGGAGAGAAGAAGAAAGAAAAGAAAAGAATTAATAAGTAAAAATTAGAAAGAAAAAGAACAGCAAAATTCCCAGGGATCCCACTGGTGTGGCTATGAGGTCTGGGGAAGTTGTTCCCAGGTGTCGAAGTACAGCCTGGCTAGGAGGCGTAGAGGTATTCAGCACTGGGTATTCAGGGGACAGAAAGAGAAGGAAGGTATAGAGAGACAAGAAACTGAGTAATGAAAAAAGAGGGAAAACAAAACAAAACAAATTAAAAAAGAAAAGAACATGAAAAACTCCCAAAAAAACAGAAAGAAAAAAAAAAAAAAACACAAAAAAAGAAATGTACTCAGGGATCCCTCTGTGTGTCTGTGCAAACTGAGGCGGTAAGTCCCAAGCCATGTAGCTCTGTCTGGCCAGAACGGGCTCCCATCTTGAGAAAAGAGAAAGAAAACAAACAAACAATTCAAAACAAACAAACAAAAAAAGCCCCGGGATCCCACCAGCATGTCAGCACGGACCAGGAAGCTGTTCCACACTCGAATGGAGCTCCACAGCCCCTCAGGAAGAAGCAAAAATGGTGCACAGAGCTAGGTGTTTGAGTAAAAGGAGGGGGAGGTGGTGAGAGGTAAGGAAGAAATCAAAAGAAGTGGAAAAAAGCAACACTAGCGGCCAACAAATGGCACTCAGGGAGCCGGCCAGTGCAGGCAGGTGGAATCCAAGCAGCCAGTGCTTCCTGGCTGAGAGACTGTGGCCACGGGAAGCAGAGGAGGCCGAGTGGGGGTGAAGAAGCATGGGGGGCGGGAAAGCATATATTGCTGTTTACCGGTTGTTCTGTCTCCTGCTGGAAGCTCCGTGAAGCTGCTTTCTCATACCCCCTATTTGCTGGTCTCTGATAGGTGTCCA
>NW_004444063.1:8337549-8347258 GCF_000243295.1 Trichechus manatus latirostris
ATTTCTTCCTTTTTCTTAAGTTACTCTACATTTGAAAATCTAGAGGAAATGGATAAATTTCTAGAAACACACTACCTACCCAAACTATCACAAATTGATGTTGAAAATCTGAACAGACCCATAACAAGAGAAGAGATTGAAAAGGTAATAAAAAAACTCCCAACAAAAACAAGCCCTGGCCCAGATGTCTTCACTGGAGAATTCTACCAAACGTTCAGAGAAGAGCTTACACCAGTACTACTCGAATTATTTCAGAACATAGAACAGGAAAGGGATACTTCCAAATTCATTCTATGAAGCCAGCATAACCTGATACAAAAAGCAGGCAAAGACACCACAAAAAAAGAAAGTTACAGACCAATATCTCTTATGAATATAGATGCAAAAATTCTCAACAAAATTCTAGCCAATAAAATTCAGCATCATATCAAAAAAATAATACACTATGACCAGGTAGGATTCATACCAGGTATGCAAGGATGGTTCAACATTCGAAAATCTATCAATGTAATCCACCACATAAATAACATAAAGGAAAAGAATCACATGATCATCTCAATCAACACAGAAAAGGCATTCAACAAAGTCCAACACCCATTCCTGATAAAGACTCTCAATAAAATAGGTATAGAAGGGAAATTCCTCAACATAATAAAGAGCACTATGCAAAACCAACAGCCAACATCGTTCTAAATAGAGCCTCAAAACATTCCACTGGAGAACAGGAACAAGACAAGGATGTCCTTTATCACCACTCGTATTTAACATTGTGCTGGAAGCCCTAGCTAGAGCAATAAGGCAAGAAAAAGAAATAAAGGATGTCTCTTCTGACATTGATTTTAGTCTTTTCTTTCTTTCCTGTCCTTTTAATGACCTCTGCTTTCTTCATGTATGATGTCCTTGATGTCATCCCACAACTTGTCTGGTCTTTGGTCATTAGTGTTCAATGCATCAAATCTATTCTTGAGATGGTTTCTAAATTAAGGTGGGATATACTGAAGGTCATACTTTGGCCTCTTGTGGATTTGTTTTAATTTTCTTCAACTTCAACTTAAACTTGTGTATGAGCAATTGATGGTCTGTTCCACAGTGGGCCCCTGGACTTTTTGTGACTGATGGTATTGAGCTTTTCTATTGTCTCTTTCCACAGAGACGATGTAGCCAATTTGATTCCTGTGTATTCCATCTGGTGAAGTCCACGTGTATAATTGCCATTTATGTTGTTGAAAAAAGGTATTTGCAATAAACAAGTTGTTGGTCTTGGAAAATTCTGTCATGCTATCTCAGGCATCGTTTCTATCACCAAGACCATATTTCCCAACTATTGACCCTTTTTCTTTGTTTCCAACTTTCATATTCCAATCACCAGTAATTATCAATGGATCTTGCTTGCATGTTTGATCAATTTCCTCTTCCTTGGCATTAATGGTTGGTGTGTAAATTTGAATAATAGTTGTATTAACTGGTTCTGTTTGTACTGTATGGATACTATTCTGTCACCGAGAGCATTGTACTTCAGGACAGATCTTGAAATGTTCCTTTCGACAATGTGATACCATTCCTCTTCAATTTGTCATTCCCAGCATAGTACACTATATGACTGTCTGATTCAAAAAGGCCAGTACTAGCTCATTTCAGCTCACTAATGCCTAGGATATCGATCTTTATGCTGTCCATTTTGTTTTTGATGATTTCTAATTTTCCTAGATTCATACTTTGTACTGTTACTAATGTTCCTGTTACTAATGGATGTTTGCAGCTGTTTCTTCTCATTTTGAGTCATAGCACCTCAGCAGATAAAGGCCCTGAAAGCTTGACTCCATCATTAGAGTGGACTGTATTTTGAGGAGGGAGCTCTTCCCCAGTATTATTTTGAGTGCCTTCTAACCTGAGGGGCTCGTCTTGCAGCACTATACCAGACAATGTTCTGCTGCTATTCATAAGGTTTTCACTAGCCAATTTTTTTAGTAGACCCCCAGGCCCTTTTTCCTAGTCTGTCTTCATCTGGTAGCTACACTGAAACCTGTCCACCATGGGTGGCCCTGTTAGTATTTGAAATACTGGTGACATAGCTTCCAGCATCACAGCAACACAGAAGCCACCACAGTATGACAAAATGGTAGACGCATGGGGAGGTTAATCTGCTGAGAGTGGGGTTCAAACCCACATGAGCACTAGCCCATTGGATCTCAAGTCCAACACCTTAACTACTCAACCATCCTGGTGGTGTTTGTTTGGTTTTTTTTTGGTGGGGGGGGGGGAGGGAGGGGAGGTTAAACATCTAGTGCTGCTTAAAGTTAACTTTACATTTTAGATAAAAGAGTGAATTTGAATTTCTTCCATCACAAATAGAATCTTTAAGATAGTTTGAGAAGGGCCATTAATATTCTGGAAAACATTGTACAGAAACTATTCCATGGATAGGGATGTGAAATAATTCTAATGTAATATATTTCTTTTTCAAAATTATGTAAAAATAAGAGTTTAGTTATACTTGGGAAGTGAAATGTGGTTGAGTTTTGCTTTTAAATTTAAAGTGTGATGTTTGAAGTAATTAAGCTGTAACCTGTACATTAGGCTTACGTTTTTCTAAATGATTTTTTTATTGAAATTTCAATAATCTCAACTATAAGAATAATAAGGTAAACTAAATTAATTAAAAAATATTTACTTTATATCAACATCTTGAAACTTCAGATAGGGAGTACTGTAGATTTTTTTCCTACAAAAATGTAGCACATCTGAATTAGCATATGATCTTTTAAAATCTCACTGATGGTCATATTTTCCGACTCCAATCCTTCTTCTTTATTTCCTACTTTCGCATTGCAATCACCAGTAATTATCAGTGCATCTTTATTTCATGTTTGTACTTTATAGCATATATTTTTTTCCTGCCTTGTAGGATCTATAGCAAGATCATGAATTTCATTCAGTCATCATAGCTTTTTAGTCTTTTTAGTTGGAAACATTTCTTGGCCTTTGTCTATCATGAGATGGGCATTTTTGAAAATTTCAGGCCAGTTATTTTTTTAGGATATTCCTCAGTTTGAGTTTGTCGATATCTTCATGATCAGTTTAAGGTTGTGCATCCATCCTCAACTGGAATATTATGTAGATGTTGCTTCCTTCTTAGGGTATTACATTCAGGCAAACGATGTCTGTCTAATGTTAAGGTGTTGTCAGTTTTCTCCACTTTATAGTTAATATTTTTCCCCTTTCAGCTAACAAGCAATCCAGGAGAAACACTTTGAGACCACGGTAATATCCTCTCTTCATCAAAGTTTCTCCCCAAGCTTTTAGCATCCATTGTTGATTCTTGTCTGAAATAATCTTACTATGGTGATTGTAAAATCTTTACTATATGACGATTTTCCAACTCTATGACTTCATCTACATTTATCAGTCAGCATTGTACTGTAAAGAGTCTAGAGGAGATTTTTTTTTAGTGGATAATATTATTTTGTTTTTTACAGGCTTGGAATTACATTTATACTAGTAAGTGAATCTAATTAAATTTATATACTAAATTTATTATATTATTTAATATACTATTAAATAAATAATATATAATTACGTATACAATGTATTTTTATATTATACTTAATATATATTATTTATATACAAAATAAGACATTAATTATATGGAAATACAGCAAAATATAATCAATGCTGATCTACTTCAGTATTTCTCTGATTATGCCCTATAGCCTACTAAAGTCAATGAGATATTAATAGGCATTATGATTTAAAAAAATAAATCAAATAAGTTTGTGCAATGCTGAGTCAAATAAAGCCAAGCAGTGTAATTTGATAAAGAGAAAACACATTTTTTCTTTGCATTCTTATTTTCCTGTCAAAATTACTGGAAAAGATTAAAAAAAATAGACCTATGAGGACAAACATTTTAGTAGTATCTGTAAAATTTTAACAAATTTTTGGAGAAGTAAATCAAATAGGGGATTATAACTGATGTATCAGAGCAGAGGAAGCCATGGTTGAGAGGGTATGCAGAAGGAGAGTCTCATACAATTCAGGCAGATTTAGGACTTGGAACAAAATGGAGGAAGGGTTGAAGTGTGAGGCAGGAAAATGTGAAATGGTTGAAAGTCTATATATGGATCAGCAAACTTCCTGCCTCCAATCAAAAAAAAAAAAAAGCGACTCCAGTCAGCAAGCCTCATCCATGAACATTGTGCTTTTAAGGAAAAGAAAGAGAAGACTCACACCAAGCTCATACTTCTGAAGTCCAGACCAAGAAGCACAAGAAGAAGATCATAAAACCTTCAAAGAAATTAAAACAGGGTTATGTACAAACAAGGAGAATCAGATGCCAGAAAAATGACAGAGAAAGGCTATCGTATTCTTAGAGGAAATAACTTTAATCATAGGTCTACACCTAGATATTTTAATACATGCAAGGATTCAGAAGAATTATTTCCATTGTCCCCTCTCTTAAGGAGCTGCTAAAGAACTGCGTGGATCATAACAAACTATAGATAACATTGTGGAGAATGGGAATTCTGGAACACTTAATTGTGCTCATGAGGATCTGTATATTGGTCAAAAGGCACCTGTTCCAACAGAACAAGGGGATATTGCACAGTTTACAGTCAGGAAATGTGTGCATCAGGGTTATATCCTTTCACCATACCTATTCAATCTGCATGCTGAGCAAATAATCCGAGAAGCTGGACTATATGAAGAAGAACTGGGCATCAAGATTGGAGGAAGACTCATTAACAGTCTGTGCTATGCAGATGACACAACCTTGCTTGCTGAAAGTGAAGAGGACTTGAAGCGCTTATTGATGAAAATCAAATACCACAGCCTTCAGTACGGATTATACCTTAACATAAAGAAAATAAAAATCCTCACAAATGGACCAATAAGCAACGTCATGATAAATGAAGGAAAGATTGAAGTTGTCAAGGATTTCATTTTACTTGGATCCATAATCAACTCCCATGGAAGCAGCAGTCAAGAAATCAAAAGATGCATTGCACTGGGCAAATCTGCTGCAAAAGACCTCTTTAAAGTGTTAAAAATCAAAGGTGTCACCTTGAGGACTAAGGCACGCCTGATCCAAGCCAAGGTGTTTTCAATTGCCTCATATGCATGTGAAAGCTGGACAACGAATAAGGAAGACCGAAGAAGAACTGACGCCTTTGAATTGTGGTGTTGGTGAAGAATATTGAATATACCATGGACTGTGAAAAAAACAAATCTGTCCTGGAAGAAGTACAACAAGAATACTCCTTAGAAGCAAGGATGGCAAGACTACATCTCGCATACTCTGGACATGTTATCAAGACTGATCAGTTCCTGGAGAAGGACATCAGTCTTGGCAAAGTAGACGGTCAGGAAAGAAGAGGAAGACCCGCAACAAGGTGGATTGACACAGTGGCTGCAACAGTGGGCTCAAGCATAGCAAGGATTGTGAGGATGGCACAGGACCGGGCAGTGTTTTGTTCAGTTGTGCATAGGGTTGCTATGAGTTGGAACCTACTCAGCAGCACCTAACAACAACAACAACAAATGCTACTGATACTGAATCAAAAAACCCAAACCAAACCAGTTGCCGTTGAGCCTATTCCGACTCATAGCAACCCTATAGAACAGAGTAGAACTTTCCCATATGGTTTCCAAGGCTGTAAATATTTAGGGGAGCTGACTGGCACATCTTTCTCCTGCAGAGTGGCTGGTAGGTTCAAACCTCCAACTTTTCAGTTAGCAGCCAAGAGTGTAACCACTGCACCATCAGAAAGGAGTTCTAATTCTGAACACATACTCTAATGACGATACTGCTGTCAGTAATAAACCTGCTCTATAGCCCTGGTGGTTAAGAGCTCCACTGCTCACCAGAAGGTTGGCAGTTCGAATCCACCAGGCGCTCCTTGGAAACCCTATGGGGCAGTTCTACTCTGTCCTATAGGGTCGCTATGATTCCAAATCGACTCAACAGCACTGGGTTTGTTTGTTTGCTTTTATACAAACTATGGAGGGAGCCCTGGTGGTGCAGTGGCTAAGCACTCGTCTGCTAACTGAAAGGTCGGTGGTTCCAACCCACCAGCTGCCCTGCAGGAGAAAGATGTGGCAGTTGGCGTCCATAAAGATTTACAGCATAGTAAACCCTATGGAAAAATTCTACTCTGTCCTATAGGGTCACTATGAGTTGGAATTGACTCAATGGCAACTGGTTTTATAGACTATGGGTCAAGCTAGTGATGTGCAGTAAGTGGAAGACATAACTTGGCTATCTATTTAGTTAAATCTATATTCAAATAAAATTTTACTGTGTTTGAATTCTATCTGTTCAAAATTCGGCAAATGTACTCCATCCTTTTCATTTCTGCAGTGGAGTCCCTGGGTGGTGCAAACAGTTAACCCGCTTGGCTGCGAACCCAAAGGTTGGAGGTTCTAGTCCACTGAGACGCATAAAGTCCTGGTGATCTACTTCCAAAATGTCAGCCATTGAAAACTCAATGGAGCAGAGTTCTACTCTGAAACACGTAGGGTTGCCATGAGAGGCAACTGGTTACACTGTGGCTAGCCCCTGAGACGCACACTAGTACTTCCAAATAATAAGCAAAGATATTCACCTTCTCTAACAGGATTTCAATGCTTGTATTGCTAGCATGTCAGAACTGCAGTTAATTCCAGTCACAATTCCTAATTTATCTAATCCCTAGTTGTTCCTCATTCCCTTTGTATAATACGCAGATAAACATAAATCCACTTACTTAGTACCCGAGTTTAAACCTAAGCAACAAGTCAGGAAGATTAGAAGTATCCAAGTAAGAATGTTTCACAACTGCTTTTCTTAGGTGAATTGTCTACGTCTCTCTGCTTTTCATCTATCTTCTTCATTACTTTTCTATCCTTTTAATTTTCCTTTTATTCTTCATTTAAGATCCTTAGTTTCCTTTCCATCCTCTATACAACTCCCTTGGAGCCCTGGTGGTGCAGTGGTTAAGAGCTACGGCTGCTAACCAAAAGGGCGGCAGTTTGAATTCACCAGCCGCTCCTTGGAAACCCTGTGGAGGTAGTTCTACCCTGTCCTATAGGTTCGCTATGAGTCGGAATTGGCAATAGGTTTTTGTTTTTTGATACAACTCCCTTATCTGTTTTTGTCTCTTTTATGTTCTTCTGCATGAAGGAATAATATGAGGTTTTGAATAGTGGATATCTTAAAATTATTATATCTTTTGCTTTTTATTTTCTAGGATAACATGACCCAGGCTCTTTCTTCTCTCCTTCTCTTCTTCCTCCTTTTAATTTTGAGTGTGGGTGGATCTACTTTGTGTGGAATTTTAGGTTTCTAGAGTCTTGAAATGCAGGAGTTATTTTGTTTTACCAACTCTTAGCAAAGGTTTTGTACAAGAAGATTAGAATAAGGATGTTTATAATATACATAATTCAGATAACTTCATGGAAACTCGGTAGCATTAAAAATGAGTATGGCTAATTTTAGATTAATTGTGGATCAAGAGGGACATTTTCTATTGAAATGGTAACACAGTTAATTTCAGAAGTTTTAGACATTTTTAACTCTAACATGGTAGTTTTGAAAAACCTGAAGAAAAATGTAGAAAGTGACTTTAATAAATTGTATTTACTAATTCTACACAAAACTGATTATTTATTCTGGAAAAGGCAATATTAGCTATTAAATATTATGATCCTAATTAAGAATAGTTTATCCTTACCTGAATTTTTAAAATTTTTTTTCCCAGTTCAGCTTACATTAGCATGCATCAGTATTTTGCATTAAAGAAGGATTAGAGAACCAACTGGGGAGAATAACAACCTTTTCTAAGATATGTTAGTTGAAATTGCTTAATTAAGCCCAAATTACACGCCTAAAGATAGAGTGACAGGTACCATGGCAGGCTTGGCTGAAGGCCAAGTACAGTCCATCTCTTCTTCTTATTAAATATTTGGCATTCAAATATTCTCCATCTTCCCCCTCCCCTTTTTTTTTCGGAAGTCATTGTTCTTTTGATGGCCCTGCTGCAGTAGATGAAATAAGTCACACAAAACATCTATTAGCTAAGAAATCGACCTCTCGAGTCCTCTGATTCATAGACAATGTTAACAGAAAAACTCACAAGAAAGCAATGCCATTAATTGTGTCCTCAAATGCCTCAGGGCGACTGTGGCTGCCAAAGGTCACCCTAAAGAACATACATCACAATGTCCTCTGACATCTCTTTATAGCCTGTTAAGCAGACGTGGTTACCTGTTTCGGTTGGGCCACAAATTCAATCGCTGCAGTAATTTGAGATAAATTTCTTTAGAGCTCCCTTGTATTTTTCCCAGTCAATTTGTTATTTAGGACCGAGTGAAGGGGAATAGTTTGTGTGGCTGATGCTTGGACACATCCAAAATGAAGCAATGTAAGTGATTATTGCACCAGCTGTGATATTGTCTGCTCCACAAAAGATGTTGCTGTCCTGCCTGGGACCATGAATTCTGCCACCAGATAACCGGCGCTACGGATGCCAGCGCTCTATAATGGACCAATCGCCTGAACTTCTGAAGAAACAGAAACACCTTTTAAACTTTGGGGAGACATTTGCGGAAGGCACAGGTACAATTGCAATGTTTCAAGTAGAAGGGTGCCTTTCTCAAGGACAAAGACAAGGAACGTTTGCGGCAACAAAGGGATAATTCACACAGCAACTGAAGTTTTTAGAGTCTGGAGACAGCAAGTGAAAGAAACCCTGGCAAGAACCAACAGCTGTGTTTTCTTAACTCTAAAAACCAAATGCATTATCTTTCATTAGAAGATAAAGTGGGAGATTAAACTGCTACGGCTACTTTTTCCTTTCTTCACATAGGTGCAAAAGATGTACAATATCAGGTCAAATCCTAGTAGGGTGAATTTAGAATTCTTTTGTCTGCAGAGTCAGGCATCCAGAGGTATGCCCTGGTGCGGGATGGATGCCATGTTATATAAAAACCCAAAAAAACCAAACCAGTTGCCGTTGAATAGATTACTCCTCATGGTGACCCCATGTATGCAGAGTAGAACTATTTCATAGGGGTTTTCAATGGCTGTGACCATTCAGAAGTAGATCGCCAGGCCTGTCTCCCAAGGCATCTCTGGGTGGGTTCGCACCACCAACCTTTTGGTTAGTAGCTGAGCACTTAACTGTTTGTGCCCTCAGGGACTCCGATACGTTACATAGTCACCTTTAAAATTATCTGTATATATTTCAAACTTAGAGTTTGTCCCTCAAGATTTTGCTGGGCATGATTATTTGCATGTAATAACTTCAGCCAGTGGCTACCCAACCATTTAGTAATCATATGAAAATGTGGACACAGGAACTACTCAGACTAATGATCTGGACACACTGTTGGTACAGACACTTGGCCACACTGAATGTGTTTATACCTCATCCACACTGAATAGTCTAGATACTTGATGGGCTTGAGCCACTCACTAATTCATACCATACGGTCTGCACATACCTGTCATTCCTCTGACCTTGTAAAGTGCAGCCCCCTGACCACTCTGGACCCACCTACTCCACTGAGGTTGGGGGAAGAAGTGAGGCTGAGACTGCTCAAAATTCCCAGCAGGCCATATGCCCTCTTTTTTTTTTTTTTAATTTAATTTTTTTTTTTATTGTACTTCAGGTGAAGGCTTACTGAACAAATAGTTTCTCATGAAACAGTAGTACACATGTTGTTTTATGAC
>NW_004444063.1:8349106-8358628 GCF_000243295.1 Trichechus manatus latirostris
CCTCACTCTCCGTTCTCTGTCAATTTTCTCACTCCATTTGGTGCTTGGCTGAGTTCTTTATCTCTTCATTTGATGTTTTGGGGTTTCAGGATTGTTGTATTCTCTGTTCGGCTTAGTTTTTCGGATCTTTGCTGTGGAGGGACAGCATGGCTTCTGCCTAGAGTGCCATTTTGCCAGAACCTTATATGCCCTCTTCTTGTAGTGATAGAAGTATGGTTCTTATCTCATTTCTCCAGGCGCTGAATGCAAAAGCATCCAGGAGTTATGTGAAAACAATGCTTATTTTTCTTGTTCTTTTCTTTTGCTAAGGCTGCTGCTTATAGGATCCTGGTAAGGAGTGATGGGTTTGAGACTTGTATACAATTCAGGGAATTTATTTACTTGATATTTTCAGTATCAGTCTTGGACATTCTACAGCATGAAACATCACACAGATGTCTCCTATGTTAAACTTAATATACCTTGTTGCTGTTGTTAGGTGCCATCTTGCAGATTTTTGACTCATAGTGACCCCATGTGACAGAGTAGAACTTCCCCATAGGGTTTTCTAGGCTGTAATATTTATGGGAGCAGGTTGCCAGGTCTTTCTCCTGTGGAGCCACTGGGTGGGTTTGAACTGCCAACCTTTTGGTTAGCAGTTGAGTGCTTAACTGTTGCACAACCAGGGCCCCTTTAATATGCCTTAACATAGTATGTATGTGGCCTAAAGTATAAAAATTATACACTTTTGATAGAATCTTCTTCTGTAATTTGTATTTCATAATGGAAAAGTATATGGAACTTTGTCAAAATGTGAATCATTTGACTCACGTATAATATTTTATTTTATTATTTTTAATAAGAAAAGTATTTTCTGTATAACAAATCAGGAAAAGAGATTTACAGAAAAGAAAAATCTTCTTTCAAGAGGTGAAGACATCAGAAGCAATTTCTAGGGCAGCAGCTGGTGATTTATCTCACTCCATGGCTTATCAGTATTTCAAGACACTTTACTTGGATCTCTGCCTCATCTTCTCTTTCGTTTTAACCTCCGCATCCGCTTCTTCCACCACTTCGCCCTCATGGGTTCAGGCGCCACAAGGTGGGCCTCACGGTGCCGCTCCCACAGCGGCAGGTTACGCTCGAAGACGCCACCTCAGGTAGCAGGAGAAGAGCAGACTCACGTATAATATTTTAGAAGAATTATGTTGTCAGTTGTGTTTAAGATGAAATGTACTTATAAATAAAATGCATTCAATTGATTAATAATCCATTAGCATGGTATAGAAGGAGCCCCAGTGGCGCAGTGGTTAAGCACTCGGCTGCTGACCAAAAGGTCGGGGATTCAAACCCACCAGCTGCTCTTCTAGGTAAAGATGTGGCAGTCTGCTTCTGTAAAGATTACAGCCTTGGAAACCCTATGGGGCGGTTCTACTCTGTCCTTTAGGGTAACTATGAGTCGAAATCAGCCTGACAGCAACAGGTATGGTTTTTGGTTTCGTTGTTGTTGTTAGGTGCCCTCGAGTTGGTTCTGAGTTGGTTCTGATTCAAGACCCTACGTACAACAGAATGAAGCACTGCCTGGTCCTGTGCCATCCTCACAAGTGTTGCTATGTTTGAGCCCATTGTTGTAGCCACTGTGTCAATTCATCTCATTGAGAGTCTTCCTCTTTTTCACTGACCCTCTACCTTACCAAGCATGATGTCCTTCTCCAGGGACTGGTCCCTCCTGATAGAATGTCCGAAGTATGTGAGATGAAGTCTCACCATCCTCGTTTCCAAGGAGCACTCCGGCTGTACTTCTTCTTTGGCTTTTAGCAAGGTATAATTTACATTTAATACAGGTGTTATGCTAACAACAACAATTTATATTTAGTACAGATGGCTCAGGTAAACCAATTTGAGTAACAATTCCTTCAGATTTGCTGCAGCTTCTCTCTATTTCTTTGTTATAGAAGGAATCATAGGATACCTGACATACCGTTGTCAGCCTCATCTATGGAACACTGACTGCTTTGCCCGTAGTCCTATGCTTAACACATTCGGTAATTTTAGCTGTGACAGGTATTGTTTTATACCCGAATAAAATTGAGGTCTTTTAAAAATGGAAAATCATTTGCTCCGTCTAAGAAAGAAGAGACAAAATGTTTTTGTAAGGCTTATTTTTCTCTTTTATTTTTCTGAGTGGGAATGGAAATAAGCTGCCTAACCTAGTGTTGTTCCCATTATGCTCCCACTATTAATCTGCTGGCTCTCAAACTCCGGTGTGTGCACACACATATCCTTTGAATATAAGAGCCAATATCATCTAGCTGAGTGCCCCTTTCCACAAAATACGGCAATGAAATGACTTGTCTCCGTTACCGATTTTGTAGATAGAGGCATAAACACGTGCCATAAATGTGCCATCAGAATTGACTCTCATGAAAACCTTTTACGAATTAAAGCTTCATACAGATGTTCTGAATTTAAAGATTGAATGATTTATGGTAACAGCAAAAATACTAGTATGTTTAAACCCATATCAATCCCATTATGTTTATTTTTCTTTCTCATTCCAAGAAGAAATAACTTAGTATCATGTTCTTATTTTATCTTCTTCTCTACAATGGGATTTCTAGAGCATTCCAGTTTTATTTCCACATATAGCAAGACCCCTCTCCCACGGATCAAGACTAAGCATGTAGAAAAAGTATTTTCTACACAGTTTTATGACAAATACTGTGACAGAAATTCTTTTACTATAGTGAGGATATTGGAAACCTTCTAGCTGGCAACTCCGACATATTAATGGGAAAGGATTAGTGATTGGGAATACATTGAGTTAAATCAGCTATACATTTGCCTTCCACTTGCTATGTCATTGCATATTATTTTCAAACAGTGTAAATTACTAAGAACAACTAAAAGTTAAAAAGGACTTAATATCATGCAGTGTAAGGAAAAAAAAGAACATGCTTAATGGCACATTAATTAATGCTGAATTCCAACTGAATTCTATGCGTGTCTACAAACGCATCAGGGAAGTTGGTTTTAATTTTTGCAACCACAGTGAATAAAATGAATTAATGATAGGGCACAGAGACTGCTGTCAAATGTGTTATTCTGTCTTATAGGAAAGCAGCTACCCATGAAAAAATTTCTCTGCAGGTGAAGCGAAATTCATAATTGACAGAAAAAAGGCAGAAAAGAAGGCAGTGTCACAAGCATCATGGAAGCTTTTACCCAGAATTCTAAATTAGAAAATCTTTTCCTTCACACTTTGATCCCAAGGAGACTCTATTGAATCCTTATTTTTGTGTTTGAAGTTCACTAATGGAATGGTGCTGAAAAAGATGGAAATGCGGACACTTAGGCCTTTCTTTAGGGGAGAGTACATGTGTGTATGCACACACAACAGAGACCCTCATGAGGCATTGCTGTAAACGCACAAACAGCTTCACTGAGGGCCAGTGTGGGAGACTCAGCTATCAGGGCCTGCTCTAGGTCCAGGCCCCTTCCAAAGAGCAAACTCACCTCAGTGATCCCAAAAGTCCCGACTTTGTTCATCTGATGCCAGACCAAAACCTGTTACTGTTGAGTTGATTCTGACTCATGGTAGTTCCATGTGGTACAGAGTAGAACTGCTCCAGTGAGTTTTTCTTGGTTGTAAATGTATGAAAGCAGATCACCAGGCCTTTCTTCCCCGGTGCTGCTGTGTGGGTTCAAACCACCATACTTTAGGTTAGCAGTTGAGTGCAAACCGTTTGCACCACTCAGGAATCTGATCCCACCATCCCCTAACAGTAGACAAAAACTGAAGAGTTATCTCTCCTTTATGTGCTCAGATTCCTGGATTTTAGTTTGTCACCATGTTCTCTTTTCTCCCTTACTTTGTGTTCTCTTCCTAAAAGTTTTCCTTCCCCGGCCAGATGCAAGTTCATCCCCTCAGATTTCTCACTCTCATGTTGCCTGTGATTCTTTGGCCAGGCGTCTCCACCCACTAAAGCCAGTTGCTGTAGAGTTGATTCCAACTAATGGCAACCCCATGTGTGTCAGAGTAGAATTGTGCTACACGGGGTTTTCAATGGCTGATTTGTCAGAAGTAGGTCACGATGTCTTTATTCTGAGGGGCCTCTGGGTAGATTTGAACCTCCAACCTTTTGGTTAGCAGCTGAGTGTATTAACTACCCAGGGACTTCCTCCACGTACTACAGGCAGTTATATTGAATGAGGGCTTCCCAAAGGATTCCTGTCCTACTCTGGTGTTGCTAGCTCTCTTGAACAAATTCTTCAGGCTTAGTTTGGAATTACTTTGATTACGTAAGGAAGTATCTGGAAATGAGAAACAACTAATATGAAAATAAATTCTTGTGGGAAAAGCGTGCAAATTCATTTGGAAATGTTAGGCAAATATCAGTTTATTATGCTAAGATAAATGCAAATATAGTCCATCTTGATTTCACCTTAACCACTTACTAAAACTTAGTAAAATTGTTGACGTGTTAATGGATTTTCTGGCAGGTATTTTCGTCCTTCTGTGAAATAATCTAGGTGATTAAATCTTTCAATAAATTGTTGTGAGTCACATAGGTTTAAATATGGAGAGTTATAGGCTTTTCTTATAGTACACAAATTGCATGGGCATAAAATACAGCTGGCATCTTGAGTATTCTCTGAATGGTTCCCTTACAGATTAGGCACCAATAGGCATTCGAAATTTGAGATGGAATGAAAGGACCAAATCTCAAACTCAACCATTGTCTTTCGCTAGTTTGAATTTCTGGGTTCATTTGTCCAGCATTTTGTAAAAATAAAAAGACTATTGCTGAAAAGGGTCAAAAGAGAAAAATGTATATTCCATCTTAAAGAAATATTTGCCCTTAGTAAATTAGCTGTTGTCTTTCCTTTTCTGTAACCAATGTATAAGTGTTTAGGAAACTTTCTCAATTTAAACCTACCACATGAAGTTTTGAAAATGTAATGGAAATTGATCATCTCTGGAATGTACCCAAGGATAACAAATACCGAAGTTTTTCCAGGCAAATTCATCTTCTTTAAGCCTAAACCCAGGATCAGATACTTCTAAAGGCTATGAAAGTATGCATTATTTACTAGGGTAGGATGTTTTAGAAACTGTTCATACATAATATGTCCCATCCTTAATACATAAACCTGAGCTAAACCTGTGGGGTACGCATAATTCATGCAAAGTCAGAATTATGCAAAAAAGTACACCCCTGCATACTAAAAATAGAAAGCAGTGTCCCTAACCAAGTCCCTGCTTACTTATTAAGACAGTCAGCCTTTAGCAATAAAAAAAACTTTAAAAAACTCAATGTGCTTAATAAGCATCTGCATCTCAGTTCCCTGAGGGAAAAAGTCTACCTTCCTAGTCTGTCTTGCCCTCTGCCCTTCAAAATCTTCACTTCATCTGATGACTTCTTTTTCTCATTTTCCTGGGAATACGTCTAACTAACTTCTTTTCTGCCTCTGCACTTTTGCTCACACCACTTGGACTGTTTCATCGTTATGGGTCCTGTTTATATCTTTTCTCTACCATGAAGCCTTGGCAGATGACCCCAAACTTGGGCTCTTGTGGTCTACATCACTTACTTGGCCTTTATCATTAAGGCCTAAGTATTGTTAGTTTTACTTGCATTAGTGTTTGCAAACTTCCCAAGGAGGGCAGGCATCTTGATTTTTTTAATCCTCCTCTTCTTTTATTATAAGATCTTCTATATTATGTGTACTGAATAGATACTAGTTTTCTGTATTGACTGAAAGAAGACATTTAAAGGAATTAAACATAACCTGAACATGAGAAGTCATGGATAGCGCAAACGGTTAGTGCATTCGGCTGCTAACCGAAAAATTCAAGGTTTCAGTCTGCTGAGAGGTACCTCAGAAGAAAGTCCTGGCAATCTAGTTCTGAAAAATCAGCCATTGAAAACCCTTTGGAGCACAGTTCTACTTTGACACGCATGGGTTCACCACAAGCAGGAATAGATTTGACGGCAACTTTTTTCCTTTAACATTTTCACGAACATTCATATTCTTTCAGTCTGCTCAAACTCTGCTTAGACCGAGGTGTTAGATTTATGTTCAAACCCCATAGATCTGGTACAGTGCTAACGAAAGGGTGGCCTGCAGACCCTCATGGAAAATGAACTGTTTGCTAGTGGTCCCTGCTGAAATAAGGAGTTTGCATTAGAATGTAAATAAACTATGACACTAAGCACTTTCTAGAGTACGGTTGACTTTTTTTTTTTTTAAAGCAAGACTTTCTTGATGAAGGAAGCTGTACTTTGATTTACATTCTGTCACAGTCTTCCTATCTCATGTTGGACCCGTAACAAACATTCAATCCTGCTATTTTGAGCAGCACTGGTCGTGAGTACTCCTTCTCTATCTGAGGAGTGCATTAGAGTGTAAACACATCACACATATTTCTCATAACGTTATGCATAAACTTTACATTCTAGAATGTGTAAGTTTCATAATTTTCTGTTTCCTCATCTAAAACTGGGCATAATTATATTTTCTTGACAGAATTGTCATAAGGATAAAAACTTTAAAATGCACAAAAAAGTTTTAGCCCAGCAGGTACACATTTAGCACTAAGTGAATGATACCTATCTGTGGTTATTATTTAAGCTATATCCTGTGTGCCATATGCCACTCTAGCAGAATGTGTTAGTTAATTCTAATATTTTAACAAATTTTATTTATTAATATATTTAATATTATGTAAACATAATCAAAAGAAAACATTTATGTTTACTGAATACCCTTTTGACAAATCAATGTACAGTTTCTCTTGGCAAGATACAGGCTTTGGAAGACATGAGCGTTGTCTACCAAGACTTTAAGGTGCGAACAATTTCATAGGCACCTTCCTGCAGTACCTTTGATTCAAAACAGGTGAAACTTCCTTATTGTGGATTGGGGAAATTCTAAGGTTAATTAAAAAAAAAGATTAATTAAACATATGCCTGCTATGTTTATGTGTCTGAAATTGTTGGGTGATCATTGTGTCTCATGGCATGTTTAAACTGATTCCTATTTATAAAGTACACATTGTATAAAGCCTATCAGTGTGACAAGCTTGCTTATTATGTAGGAAGTGCCTATTATGTAGGAATAATCTCTATTCAAGCAATAAATATTTATTGAGCACCTATTCTGTGTCAGGTACTGTTCTAAACAACAGCAACAAAAACACATTGCTGTTGAGTCGTTAATTATGGCTCCATGAAATTAAATGGTATCTTAATTTTGTACATTGTGTCCTCAAATATACTGTGCATATCATTTTATGTAATACTGAAATCATGTGGCATATGGTTTTTCCTATGAATAATCACTTGCTCTCACTGTGTAAAATATCTGAGGGGAGATAAGGTGGCTGTGGGTGGCAGAGCAGTCAGGGGCCTCTTAGCAATGGCAAGGCTAGGAGGGGGTGAGGGGCTGCTTCAGGATGGACTGAGTGGCTGAGCAACTGAGCCAGGGAGGGCATGGAAGCCCGAGGCCCTGTGGGAGCCTGGAAAAGTGTTCCACTTCACCCTCACCTTATCAATGGCCACCTGCAGCCTGCAGCACCTCCACCTGAGGAGAGCAACCCTTTCTTCATCCAGGTGAGGGAGCAGGTTAGGCAGAAATACCCATTGGTATTTCCCAACTGGGCATAGCCCAAACCTTTAGTAATCCAGACTAACCCCTGTGGACACAACAAGACCCAGACTTACCAATGAGTCCAAGGGCTATTGTAGTCGCAGTAACCGGTACAGACACAAAAATGACCAGAGAGTAGTTGCATGAGGACAAGAATTTAGTGCTCTTTTATTCACTGCCTAATTTCTAGGTCCTAGAGCACAATGAGTGATGAGATAATGCTCTGTTGTTGTTCTCATTAGGTGTGTCTAGGTTCCGATTCATAGCGACCCTATGTACTACAGAATGAAACACTGCCCGGTCCTGGGCCATGCTCACAAATCCTTGTTATGCTTGAGCCCATTGTTGCAGCCACTGTGTCAATCCATCTTGTCGAGGGTCTTCCTCTTTGTCGCTGACGCTCTACTTTACCAAGCATGATGTCTTTCTCCAGAGACTGATCCCTCCTGACAACACGTCCAAAGTATGTAAGATGTAGTCTCGCCATGCTTCCTTCTAAAGAGCATTCTGGTTGTACTTCTTCCAAGACAGATTTGTTTGTTCTTTTAGTAGTCCATGGTATATTCAATATTCTTCACCAACACCACAATTCAAAAGCGTCAATTCTTCTTTGGTCTTCTTTACTCACCATCCAGCTTTCGCATGCGTATGATACGACTGAAAATACCATGGTTTGGGTCAGGCAAACCTTAGTCTTCAAGGTGACATCTTTGCTTTAAAACACCTGAAAGAGGTCTTTTGCAGCTGATTTGCACAATACAATCTGTCTTTTGATTTCTTGACTGCTGCTTCCATGGGTGTTGATTGTGGATCCAAGTAAAATGAAATCCTTGACAACTTCAATCTTTTCCCCATTTATCATGATGTTGCTTATTGGTCCAGTTATGAGGATTTTTGTTTTCTTTATGTAGAGGTGTAATCCATACTGAAGGGTGTGGTCTTTGATCTTCATCAGTAAGTGCTTCAAGTCCTTTTCACTTTCAGCAAGCAATGTTGTGTCATCTGCATATCGCAGGTTGTTAATGAATCTTCCTCCAATCCTAATGCCCCATTCTTCTTCATATAGTCCAGGTTCTTGGATGATTTGCTCAGCATACAGATTGAATAGGAATGGTGAAAGGATACAACCCTGATGCACACCTTTCCTGACTTTAAACTGTGCAGTATCCCCTTGGTCTGTCCGAACAACTGCCTCTTGATCTATGTACAGGTTCCTCATGAGCACAATTAAGTGTTCTGGAATTCCCATTCTTCGCGACGTTATCCATAATTTGTTATGATCCACACAATTGAATGCCTTTGCATAATCAATAGAACATAGGGAAACATCTTTCCAGTATTCTCTGCTTTCAGCCAAGATCCATCTGACATCAGCAATGATTTCCCTGATTCCACATTCTCTTCTGAATCCAGCTTAAATTTCTGGCAGTTCCCAGTCAATATACTGCTGCAGCCACTTTTGAATGATCTTCAGCAAAATTTTACTTGTGTGTGATATTAATGATATTGTTTGATAATTTCCACATTCAGTTGGATCACCTTTCTTAGGAATAAGCATAAATATGGATCTCTTCCAGTTGGTTGACCAGGTAGCTGTCTTCCAAATTACTTGACAGACAAGTGAGCACTTCCAGTGCTGCATCCGTTTGTTGAAACATCTCAACTGATATTCTGTCAATTCCTGGAGCCTTGTTTTTATCCAATGCCTGCAGCTTGGACTGGAGGTACTGCTCTAGGACCTGGATATTCAGCAGTATCTACGGCTTGTATCAAAATGCATGGCAAAATTAGAATTAAAGGTGATTTTTTTTTTACTTAATTGTACTTCAGGTGAAGGTTTACAGAACAAATAGTTTCTCATTAAATAGTAGTACACATATTGTTTTATGA
>NW_004444063.1:8359382-8360716 GCF_000243295.1 Trichechus manatus latirostris
AAGGTAGAATGTAGAACATTGTCTTTATAAACTGTGTTATGCCAGTTGAGCTAGATGTTCCCTGAGACCGTGGTCCCCACAGCCGTCCGCCCAGCAGTTCAGTCCCTCAGGGAGTTTGGATGTGTCTATGGAGCTTAAAGGTGATATTTTTGGTGACAGTTTCAGGGAAACAGAACAACTAGACCATTGTCAGATAGAACATTCAAGTAATAATGAATGCTCTACTAATGATATTTACTTTCTGAGTTATATAATACCTTATTGAATATCATAAGTAAGGCAGCAGAAGAACAACAAAAGGTCTCAGGTAGGGGAATTGCAGGCCAGAGGCCCTTAGGACTAGGTTAAGGGAACAGACTGTTCAGAATTTTAAAATATCTGCTTACTGGGCTTTCTCTCAAGCTACACACAGCTCAGCACTTATGTCCACACAATTTTTTGTATTTTATTTAATTTTATTGTTGTACTTTAAGTGAAAGTTTGCACTTCAAGTTAGCATCATACAAAAATTTATACATAGTTATGTGACCCTAACTGCTCTCCCTATAATGTGACAGCACACTCCTCCTTTCCACCCCTGATTTCTCTCTCCATTCAGTGAGCTCCTGACCCTCTCTGCCTTCTCATCTCACCTCTGGACAGGAGCTGCCCATTTAGTCTCATGTATCTATTTGAGCTAAGAGGCACACTCTTCACGAGTATCATTTTATGTCCCATAGTCCAGTCCAATCTTTGTCTAAAGAGTTGGCCTCAGGAATGGTTTCAGTTCTGGGTTGACAGAGAGTCCAGGGGCCATGTCTTCTGGGGTTCCTTCAGTCTCAGACCATTAAGTCTGGTCTTTTTACTAGAATTTGAGTTCTGCACCCCACTTTTCTCCTGCTCCATCAGGGACTCTCTGTTGTGTTTCCTGTCAGGGAGGTCATTGGTGGTAGCCAGTCACGTCTAGTTCTTCTGGTCTTAGGCTGATGCAGTCTCTGGTTTATGTGGCCCTTTCTGTCTCTTGGGCTAATACTTTCCTAGTGACTTTGGTGTTCTTCATTCTGTGTCTTAGATGGCCTCTTGATAGCTTTTAAGATCACAGACACCACTCACCAAAGTAGGATGCAGAACATTTTCTTAATAAACTTTGTTATGCAAATTTACCTAGATGTCCCCTGAAACCGTGGTCCCTAGACACCCGTCCCTGCTATTCTGTCCCTCAAAGTGTTTGGTTGTATTCAGGAAACTTCTTAGCTTTTGGTTTAGTCCAGTTGTGCTGACTTCCCCTGTAGTGTGTGCTGTCCTTCCCTTCACCTAAGATAATTCTTATCTGCTATCTTGTTAGTGAATAACCC
>NW_004444063.1:8361298-8362946 GCF_000243295.1 Trichechus manatus latirostris
GAACATTGTCTGATATAGTGCCGGAAGATGAGCTCCCCAGGTTGGAAGGCACTCAAAGTATAGTCGACCTTAATGACATGGATGGAGTCAAACTTTCAGGACTTTCATTTGCTGATGTGACATTACTCAAAATGAGAAGAAACAGCTGCAAACGTCCATTAATGATCAGAATGTGGAATGTACAAATTATGAATCTAGGAAAATTGGAAATCATCAAAAATGAAACAGAACACGTAAACATCGACATCCTAGGCATTAGTGAGCTGACATGGACTGGTGTTGGTTGTTTTGAATCGGACAGCCATATGGTCTACTCTGCCGGGAATGACAGCTTGAAGAGAAATGGCGTTGCATTCATCGTCAAAAAGACAATTTCAAGATCTATCCTGAAGTACAACAATGTCAGTGATAGAATAATATCCATATACCTACAAGGAAGATCAGTTAATACGACTATTATTCAAATTTACCCACCAACCACTGAGGCCAAAGATGAAGAAATTGAAGATTTTACCAACTTCTTCCGTCTGAAATTGATCGAACAATCAATCAGGATGCATTGATAATTACTGGTGATTGGAATGCAGAAGTTGGAAACAAAGAAGAAGGATCAGTAGTTGGAAAATATGTCCTTGGTGATAGAAATGATGCCAGAGATTGTATGATAGAATTTTGCAAGACCAATGATTTCTTCATTGCAAATACCTTTTTTCACCAACATAAACTGCGACTATACACAGGGACCTCACTAGGTGGAATACACAGGAATCAAATCGACTACATCTATGGAAAGAAATGATGGAAAAGCTCAATATCATCAGTCAGAACAAGGTCGGGGCTGACTGCAGAACAGACCATCAATTGCTCATACGCAAGTTCAAGTTGAAACTGAAGAAAATTAGAACAAGTCCAAGAAAGCCAAAGTACAACCTTGAGTATATCCCACCTGAATTTAGAGACCATCTCAAGAATAGATTTGAAGGATTGAACACTCATGACTAAAGACCATACAGGTTGTGAAATGACATCAAGGACATCATACATGAAGAAAGCAAGAGATCATTAAAAAGACAAGAAAGAAAAGACCAAAATGGATGGCAGAAGAGACTCTGAAACTTGCTCTTGAACATCGAGTCGCTAAAGCAAAAGGAAGAAATGATGAAGTAAAAGAACTGAACAGAAGATTTCAAAAAGCGGCTCGGGAAAACAAAGTAAAGTATTATAATGACATGTGCAAAGAGCTGGAGATAGAAAACTAAAAGGGAAGAACACACCCGGCATTCCTCAAGCTGAAAGAACTGAAGAAAAAATTCAAGCCTCGAGTTGCAATAGTAAAGGATTCTACGGGGAAAATATTAAATGATGCAGGAAGCATCAAAAGAGGATGGAAGGAATACACAGAGTCATTATACCAAAAAGAGTTGATTGACGTTCAACCATTTCAAAAGGTAGCAGATGATCAGGAACTGATGGTACTGAAGGAAGAAGTCCAAGCTGCACTGAAGGCACTGGCGCAAAACAAGGCTCCAGGAATTGATGGAAAACCAATCGAGCTGTTTCAACAAATGGATGCAGCGTTGGAAGTGCTCACTTGTGTATGCCAAGTAATTTGCATGACAGCTGCCTGGCCAACCAACTGGAAGAGATT
>NW_004444063.1:8363980-8365479 GCF_000243295.1 Trichechus manatus latirostris
AGGAAGGATGGGGAGACTACATCTTACATACTTTGGACATGTTGTCAGGAGGGATCAGTCCCTGGAGAAGGACATCATGCTTGGTAAAGTAAAGCATCAGGGAAAAAGAGGAAGACCCTCAACGAGATGGATTGACACAGTGGCTGCAACAATGGGCTCAAGCATAACAAGGATTTTGAGCGTGGTGCAGGACCTGGTAGTGTTTTGTTCTGTGGTGCATAGGGTTGCTATGAATCGGAACTGACTTGATGTCACCTAACAACAACAATAACAATGGTACTTCTATTTCTAGCTTTTTAAGGAAGCACCGAATCAATTTCCAAAGTGGTTGTACATTTTACATGCCCACCAACAGTGTATAAGTGTTCCAGTCTCTCCACAACCTCTCCAACATTGATTATTTTGTGTTTTTTGGATTAATGATAGCCTTGTTGGGGTGAGATGGTATCTCATGTTAGTTTTGATTGGTATTTCTCTAATGGCTTGATCGTGAGCATTTCTTCATGTGTCTGTTAGCCACCTGAACGTCTTCTTTGGTGAAGTGCCTGTTCATATCCTTTGCCCATTTTTAAATTGGGTTATTTGTCTTTTCATTGTTGAGGTTTTGCAGTATCTTGTAGATTTTAGAGATTTGTTGTAGTCAAAAATTTTTTCCCAATCTGTTTTTTCACTCTTTTGGTGAAGTCTTTTGATGAGCATAAGTGTTTGATTTTTAGGAGCTCCCAGTTATCTAGTTTCTCTTCTGGTATTTGTGCATTGTTAGTAATGTTTTATATTCTGTTTATGTCATGTATTAGGGCTACTAGCATTGTCTCTATTTTTTCTTCCATGATTTTTATCTTTTTCGATTTTATATTTAGGTCTTTGATCTGTTTTCAGTTAGTTTTTGTGCATGGTGTGAGATATGGGTCTTGTTTCAGTTTTTTGCAGATGGATATCCAGCTGTGCCAGGACCATTTGTTAAAGAGACTGTCTTTTCCCCAGTTAACACACTTTTGGCCTTTGTCAAATATCAGCTGCTCATACTCAGATGAATTTATGTCTGGATTCTCAATTCTGTTCCATTGGTCTATGTATCTATTGTTGTACCAGTACCAGGCTGTTTTCACTACTGTGGCGGTATAAAAGTTTCTAAAATCAGGTAGTGTGAGGCCTCCCACTTTATTCTACTTCTTCAGTAATGCTTACTTATCCGGGGCCTCTTCCCTTTCCATATGAAGTTGGTGATCTGTTTCTCCATCTCATTAAAAAAATGCCATTGGAATTTGGATCTGGATTGCATTGTATCTTTAGATCACTTTGGTCAGAATAGACATTTTCACAATGTTGAGTCTTCCTATCCATGAGGAAGGTATGTTTTTCCACTTATGTATGTGTCCTTTGGTTTCTTGCAGTAGTGTCTTGTAGTTTTCTTTCTATAGGTCTTTTATGTCCCTGGTTAGATTTATTCCTAAGTATTTTATCGTCTTGGGGGCTATTGTAAATGGTATTGATTAGGG
>NW_004444063.1:8366770-8368621 GCF_000243295.1 Trichechus manatus latirostris
GGTTAATGTTTTGATTTTCACCCTTTCTTCTTTTTGGGTGTGTGCATTTATTGCTATAAACTGACCTCTGAGCATTGCTTTTGCTGTGTCCCAAAGGTTCTGGTAGGATGTGTTTTCATTCTCATTTGATTCTATGAATTTCTTTTTTCCATCCTTAATTTCTTCTATAACCCAGTAGTTTTTGAGCAGAGTATTGTTCAGTTTCCATGTGTTTGAATTTTTTTCCTTATTTTTCTGTTATTATTTTCCACTTTTATGGCTTTATGGTCAGAAAAGATGCTTTGTAATATTTTGATGCTTTGGATTCTGTTGAAGCTTGCTTTATGGCCTAACATGTGGTCTGTTCTGGATAATGTTCCATGTGCGTTGGAAAAGAAAGTATCCTTGGCTGCTGTTGGGTGGAATGTCCAGTATATGTCCACGAGATCAAGTTGGTTGATTGGGGGATTTAGATATTCCATGTCTTTATTGAGCTTCTTTTGGGATGTTCTGTCCTTCACTGAAAGTGGTGTGTTGAAGTCTCCTACTATTATTGTGGAGCTATCTATCACTCTTTTCAACACTGTTAGATTTGGTTTTATATATTTTGGAACCCTGTCGTTGGGCGCGTAAATATTTATTATAGTTATGTCCTCCTGGTGTATTGACCCTTTCATCATTATGTAGTGTCCCTCCTTATCCTTCGTGTTGGATTTTAACTTAAAGTCTATTTTGTCAGATATTAATATTGCCCCTCCTGCTTTTTTTGATTTTTGTTTGCTTGATAGATTTTTTTCCATCCTTTGAGTTTTAGCATCTCTTGTAGGCAGCATATAGATGGATAGTGTTTTTTAATCCATTCTGCCACTCTATCTCTTTTTTGATGCACTTAGTACATTTACATTCAGTGTAATTATTGATAGGTATGAGTGTAGTTCTGTCATTTTGATATCTTTTTTTGTGTGTTGTCGACAGTTTCTTTGTTCCACTTAATTTTATGTGTTGAGTTGTTTTTCTTTATGTATTTTCTTTTCATTGTTGTTGATTTTGTATTTGCTGAGTCTTTATATTTTTCTTGTTTTTTATTTTTATTTTCATTTTTTTAATTGTACTTCAGATGAAAGTTTACAGAACAAATAGTTTCTTATCAAACAGTCAGTACACATATTGTTTTATGACATTGGTTAACAACCCCACGACATGTAAACACTCTCCCTTGTAGATCTTGGAGGACCTTTTTCTTTGGTGAAAATATACGTAGCCAAAGTTACACCATTTCAAAAATTTCTATACGTACAATTCAGTGACATCAATTACATTCTTCCGGTTGTGCTGCTAGTCTCTCTATCATTTTCCAAATTATTCCATCACCATTATCTTCAACTCCTTGCCCCCTATGCTTCCCATCAAATCTTTTGAGTTGCTGTTGTCAGTTTGATCTCACATAGGTAATTTTTTTTTTTTTTGTAGCTTAGATGGAGGTTTACAAAACAAATAGTTTTTCATTAAACAGTTAGTACACATATTGCTTTATGATGATGGTTAACAACCCCACAACATGTCAACACTGAGTTCCCTATCACCAGCTTTCCTGCTCCCTCCTGCTTTCTAGTCCTTGTCCCTGGACTGCTGTGCCTCATTAGTCTCGTTTTGTTTTATGGGACTGTCCAATCCCCAACTGAACGGTGAACCTTGGGTATGACTTCACCACTAAGTTAAAAGGGTGTCCAGGGACCATACTCTCGGGGTTTCTCCAGTCTGTCAGGCCAGTAAGTCTGATATTTTTGTGTTACAATTTTGTTCTACATCCTTTTCCAGCTCTGTCCAGGACCCTCTATTGTGATCCCAGTCAGAGCAGTCAGTGGTGGTAGC
>NW_004444063.1:8369131-8376906 GCF_000243295.1 Trichechus manatus latirostris
CATGTGTTTTTTACAGTAGAGGTCTCATGTGATATTTGTTCTTTTGTGATTGACTTATTTCACTCAGCATAATGTCCTCCAGTTTCATCCATATTATGAGATGCTTCACAGATTCATCATTGTTCTTTATCGCTGCATAATACTGCATTGTGTGTATGTACCATAGTTTGTTTATCCATTCTTCTGTTGATGGGCATCTAGGTTGTTTCCATCGTTTTGCTATTGTGAACAGTGCTGCAATGAATATGGGTGTGTATATGTCTATTCGTGTGACTGCTCTTATTTCCTAGGAGTGGGATTGCTGGATCATATGGTATTTCTATTTCTAGGTTTCTAAGGAAGCAACATATCATTTACCAAAATTGTTGTATCATTTTGCATTTCCACCAGCAGTGCATAAGAGTTCCGATCTCCCCGCAGTCTCTCCAACATTTGTTATTTCCAGTGTTTTTGATTCGTGCCAGTAGTGCCGGGGTGAGATGGTATCTCATTGTGATTTTAATTTGTGTTTCCCTAATGGCTAGTGAGCGCGAGCATTTCCTCATATGTCTGTTGGCCACTTGAATGTCTTCTCTGGTGAAATGTCTGTTCATTTACTTTGCCCATTTTTTACTTGGATTGTCTTTTTATTGTCGAGGTGTTGGATTTGCTTGCAGATTTTAGAGGGTAGACCTTTGTCTGACTTATAATGTCCAAAAATTTTTTCCCAGTCTGTAGGTTCTCTTATTACTCTTTTGGTTAAGTCTACTGATGAGCATAAGTGTTTAATTTTTAGAAGATCTCAGTAATCTAGCTTACCTCTGGGGTTTGTGTGTTGTTGGTTATGGTCTGTATCTTGTTAATGCCATACATTATGGCCTCCAGCTATGATCCTATTTTTTCTTCTACAAACTTCATAGTTTTTGGCTTTATATTTAGGTCTTTGATCCATTTTGAATTAGTTTTTGTATATGGTGTGAGGTATGGCTCCTGTTTCCTTTTTTTGCAGATGAACATCAAGTTTTGCCAGCACCATTTCATAAAAAGACTGTCTTTTCCCCATTTGATGGACTTTGGGCCTTTGCTAAAGATCAGTTGACTGTAGGTGGATGGATTTCCATCTGGGTTCTCAATTTTGTTCCATTGGTCAATGTATCTGTTGTTGTACCAGTACCAGGCTGTCTTGACAACCATAGCTGTATAGTAAATTCTTAGGTCAGATAGTGCAAGTTCTCCTACTTGATTTTTCTTCTTCAGTAGAGCTTTACTTATCTGGGGCTTCTTTCCTTTCCATATAAAGTAAATGATTAGTTTTTCCATTTCTTTAAAGAATGTTGTTGGTATTTGAATTGGGATTGCATTGTATTTGTAAATTGCTTTGGGTAAAATTGTCATTTTTACAATGTTGAGTCTACCTATCCATGAGCATGGTATGTTTTTCTATTTATGTAGATCCCTTTGGGTTTCTTGCAGTAGTGTTTTATAGTTTTCTTTGTATAGGTGTTTTACACCTCTGGTTAGATTTCTCCCTAAGTACTTTATTTTTTAGGGGTATTATAAATGGTATTGTTTTCCTGATTTCCTTTTCATCATTCTGCTTATTGATGTATAGGAATCCACCTGATTTTTGTATGTTTATCTTGTATCCTGCTACTCTGCTGAATCTTTCTATTAGTTCCAGTAGTTTTCTTGTAGAGTCTTTAGGATTTTCTATGTACAGTATCATATCATATACCAACAGGGACAGTTTCACTTCTTCATTACCAATTTGGATGCCCTTTGTTTGTTTTTCTTGCCTTATTGCTGTAGCTAGGACTTCTACCACAAGGTTAAATAGGAGCGGTGATAAAAGGCATCCTTGTCTTGTTCCTGTTCTCAAGGGGAATGTTTTCAGCCTCTCACCATTAAGAATGATGTTGGCCACTGGTTTTGCGTAGATGCCCTTTATTATGTCAAGGGATTTCCCTTCCATACCTATTTTATTGAGAATTTTTATCAGGAATGGGTGTTGGAGTTGTCAAATTCCTTTTCTGTGTCAGTTGAGATGATCATGCGATTCTTTTCTTTCCTTTTATTTATGTGGTGGATTGCATGGATTGATTTTCTAATGTAGAACCATCCTTGCATAACTGATATGAATCCTACTTGGTCATGGTGTATTATTTTTTTGATATGATGCTGAATTCTATTGGCTAGAATTTTGTTAACAATTTTTGCGCTTATATTTATGAGAGATATTGTGCTGTAATTCTATTTTTATGTGGCGTCTTTGCCTGGTTTTGGTATCAGTGTTATGCTGGCTTCATAGAATGAATTTAGAAATATCCCTTCCTTTTCTATGTTCTGAAATAGTTTGAGTAGTACTGGTATAAGCTCTTCTCTGAATGTTTGGTAGAATTCTCCAGTGAAACCATCTGGGCCAGGGGTTTTTTTGTTGGGAGTTTTGATGGTTTGAATTATGTCCCCCAAAAAATGTGTGTGTCGATTTTGCTGGTCCCAGAATTGTGTGGTTAGCCTCTATTTTGTGATAGTAATTTTCTGTTAAAGAGGATTAGGCTGGGATTGTAACACCACCTTTACTCAGGTCACATCCCTGATCCAATGTAAAGGGAGTTTCCCTGTGGTGTGGCCTGCACCACCTTTTATCTCTCAAGAGAAGCAAGCAGAGAGTTGGGGACCTTATATCATCAAGAAAGCAGTGTCAGGAGCAGAGCGCATCCTTTGGACTGGGGTCCCTGTGCAGAGAAGCTCCTAGTCTGGGGAAACACCGAAGAGAAGAAGGCTGACAGAGAGAGAAAACCTTCCTCTGGAGCTGATGCCCTGAATTTGGACTTTAAGCCTACTTTGACTGTGAGGAAATAAACTTGTTTTCATTAAAACCACCCACTTGTGGTACTTCTGTTATAGCAGCACTAGATGACTAAGACAGGAGTTTTTTTTATTACCTTTTCAATCTCTTCTCTTGTTATGGGTCTGTTCAGATTTTCAACATAACTCTGTGGTAGTTTGGGTAGGTAGTGTGTTTCCAGAAATTTATCCTTTTCCTCTAGGTTTTCAAATTTGTTGGAGTATCATTTTTCGTAATACTCTGTTATAATCCTTTACATTTCAGTTAGGTCTGTTGTAACGTCCCCCATTTCATTTCTTATTTGGGTTATTCGCGTCCTCTCCTGTTTTTCTTTTGTCAGTCTGGCCAGTGGTTTGTTGATTTTGTTGATCCTTTCAAAGAACCAACTTTTGGTTTTGATGATTCTTTCTATTGTTTTTCTATTCTCTGTTTCATTTATGTCTGCTGTGGTCTTTATTATTTCCTTTCTTCTCATGGCTGTGGGCTTTTTTTGGCTGTTCTCTTTCTATTTATGTGAATTCTGTAGTTAATTTTTTGATTTTGTCCCTTTCTTATTTTTTGATGTGTGTGTCTATTGCTATAAATTGTCCTCTGAGGACTGCCTTTGCTGTGTCCCAAAGGTTTTGGTATGATGAGTTTTCATTCTTTTTTGATTCTAGGAATTTTTTTATTCCATCCCTGATTTCCTCTATTACCCAGTGGTTTGTAAGCAAGGTGTTATTCAGTTTCCATGTAACTGATTTTTTTTCCTTGCTCTTTCTGTTGTTAATTTCTATCTTGATGGCATTGTGGTCAGAGAAGATATTTGTATTATCTCAAAGTTTTTGATCTTGTTGAGGATTGCTCTGTGGCCTAAGATGTTGTCTATTCTGGAGAATGTTGCATGTGCATTGAAAAAGAATGTGTACTTTGCAGCTGTTGGGTGCAGCATTCTATATATGTCTATGAGGTCAAGTTGGCAGATTGTGCCCTTTAGGTCTTCTGTATCTTTGCTGAGTTTCTTTCTAGATGTTCCGTCCTTTACCGAGAGTGGTGTGTTTAAGTCTCTTACTATTATTGTGGAACTTTCAATTTCTATTTTCAGTGCTGTTACAGTTTATTTTATGTATTTTGGATCCCTGTCATTGGGTGCGTAGATGTTTATTTTGGTTGTGTCTTCGTGCTGGATCATCTCCTTAATCATTATGTAGTGTCCTTATCTGTCTTTTATGGTGGATTTTGTTTTAAAGTCTATTTTATCTGAGATTAGAATTGCCACTCCTGGTCTTTTTTGGTAGCTGTTTGCTTGATATATTTTTTCCATCCTATGATTTTTAATAAATTTAAGTCTTTGTTTCTAAGGTGTGTCTCTTATAGACACCATATTGATGGATCTGTTTTTTTCATCCATTCTGTCACTATCCATCTCTTTATGGGTGCGTTTAGGCCACTTACATTCAGTGTAATTATTGATAGGTGTGTGTTTATTGCTGTCATTTTGTAGTTTTTTTATTTTTATTTTTTTGTGGTGCTGACGTTTTCTTTGTTCCTCTTACTCTCCTGTGCTGAATTCCTTTTGTTTGTGGATTTTTTTTGCAATTCTTTTGTTTTTGTACGTTTTGTTTTTACTGAGACTTCATGTTTTTCTTCTTTATTTTGATGAGTAGGTTTGTTAACCTTCTTTGTGTTCCCTTGAAATCTACCCTTATCTTCCTAGTTTTGAACCAGTCTATTATTACTTGGTATCTCCTTGCCTTCCTCTCCATTAGAAGATTCTATATGTACACCTTTTATTCCCTTTTATTGTTCTGATGCTGTTGTCATTTACAGATTAACCTCTCTGGTTCCCTGTTATAATTCTTTTGGTTTTGGATAGTCCTTGGAGTTCATTTCCTAGATTGGTATCGGACTAGTACAATCCTGTGTCCTAGATTCAGCCTGTTGTCTGATGTTGTTCATTCTCAGATTGAAGGACTCCCTTTAATAATTCTTGCAAATTTGGTCTGGTTTTTACATAGTCCCTTAATTTTTGTTTAACTGGAAATGTCCTAATTTCACCATCATATTTGAACGAGAGTTTGGCAGGATGTATTATTCTTGGCTTGCAATTTTTTTTCTTTCATGGTTTTATATATATGTCATTCCATTGCCTTCTTGCCTGCATGGTTTCTGCTGAATAATCCAAGCTTAGTCTTATTGTTTCTCCTCTGTAAGTGAATTTTTGTTTTTCTTGAGCTGCTCGTAGGATTCTTTGTTTGTCTTTGGTTTTAGCGAGTGTGATTATGATATGCCTTGGTGATTTTCTTTTGGGGTCTATCCTATATGGGGTTCGTTGAGCTTCTTGGATGGTCAGCTTTTCATCTTTCATAATATTGAAGTTTTCTGTCAGCAATTCTTCAATGATCCTCTGTGTTTCCTCTCCTTATTCTGGAATTCTGATCACTCGAAGATTTTTGCTTTTGATTGTATCTCACGTAATTCTCAGAGTTTCTTCATTTTTCTTTGTTCTTTTTTCTCATTTTTCCTCAAACAGAGTTGTATCTAAGCGTTTGTCTTCAGTTTTGCTGATCCTGTCTTCCATCATTTCAAGCCTGCTCCTCAGCCCTTCTATGATACTGTCCATTTCTGAAATCTTATTTTTTATCTTTTGGATGTCTAATTGTTGTTTTTGTATGATTTCCAGTTGTGAATTTATTTTAACATTTTATTCCTGTATTGTTTTCTTGAATTCTTCCATTCTTTTGTCTGTATTTTTCATGAATTTTTCTGCCTTTTCTATGAATTTGTCTATTTTTTCCTCATTTTTGTCTGGTTTTTGCTTCAACTCTTGGATAATTCTGAATATTAGAAATTTGAATTCCCTGTCAGGTAGTTCTAGTGCCTTTTCTTCCACTGGAAAGTCATCTGGTGTTTTATTTTTATGCCTACCTTCCTGTCCTGTTTTTGTATATGTTTTGATATTGTCTGCTGGGGCATTCAGTAGCTATTTTCCTCATTTAGTGAGTGTAGATTTGTTTCGTCCTGCTTTTTTGTTTTATTTGGTTATGTCTGAGCAGACAGGCTATGTTTTCTTTGTCATTTGCTTATCTGTGGGTACAGTACTTTTCACCTCCTTCTCCAATGGGCAGGGTCAATCACTTAGGTATGGTACAGCAGGGCAGGTCCAGCTGAAGGTGAGTTGCTGGGATGGGTTGTTTGTGGCATGTACTAGGGCCCACAGGATGGACCGGGAATCAGTGCAGGGCAGGTTCCAGTAGGCTGTGCCTGTGCTGCTTGGGCGTGTTATGTTCAGCACATGATGCAGGTAGGCAGGAATAGATAGTGATGTGTGGAGCTCAGATTTATATCAGAAAGAAGAGAGAGAGGAGAGAGGAACAGGAACCAAAAACATACCTGCAAGCAAACAAACAGACAAAAAAGAGTACTAAGGGAGCTTGCTATTGGAGTGGAGAGATGAGAGACTGAGAAATGGAGAAAAACAAAAAGAGAAAAAAAGAAAAAAGGTGAGAGAAAAAAAGAAAAAAGGTGAAAGAAAAAAATGAATGAATAAATATTAGAGGAAAACAGAGAAAAAAAAGAAGAAAGAAAAGCCCCAAGGGATCCCACCAGTGTGGCTGTGAGGATTGGAGAAGTTGCTCCCAGGCCATGAATAAAAGCCTGGCTAGGAGATGTAGAGGTGTTACATACTGCCAGGTATTCAGGAGACAGGAAGACAAGGTAAGTCTAGAGAGACAAGAAACTGGAAATGAAGAAAGACAGAAAGGGAAAAAGAAAGAATAGAAAACAAAACAAAGAAACAAACAAACAAAAAAAAACCCCAAAACAAAACAAAACAAAAAAGTGCCAGAAAACAAAAAAGATATGTCTCCAGGGATGTCACTGTGCATCTTTGCAGAGCAAGGGAGTAGCTCCCAAACTGCGTGGTACTGCCTTGCTAGAAAGGGCTCCCAAGCCAAGAAAAGAAAAAAAAAAAACACCAAAAAAACAAATTGAAACAGAACAAATCAGAACAAACAAACAAACAAACAAAAAAAGCCCTGGGGGCCCCACCAGCATGGTGGCATGGAAGCAGTTTCACAGTCGAGCTGTGTTTCTCAGCCTTTCAGGAAGAAGCAAAAGTGGCACAGGGAGCCAGGTATTTGAGAGAAAGGAGGGGCACGTGGTGAGAGGTAAGGAAGAAATCTAAAGATGTAGAAAAAAGCAACACCAGCAGCCAACAAATGGCACTCAGGGAGCTAGGCAGTGCGGGCAGGTGGAATCCAAGTGACACCAGGGTGAAGCCAGTGCTTCCCAGCCAAGAGACTGTGGCCGGAGGAAGCAGAGGAGGCCGAGTGGGGGTGAAGAAGGGTGGGGGGTGGGAAGGCATGTATCACTCGTTACCGGTTGTTCTGTCTCCTGCTGGAAGCTCCGTGAAGCTGCTTTCTCATACCCCCTCTTCGCTGATCTCTGATAGGAGTCCAGAATGGTGGATCTGTGCTGCGGTAGCTGATAGGGGACCTCTGCATGTATCTTTCCTCGCTCTCTGTTCTCAGTCAGTTTCTTATTCCATTCAGTGCTTGGCTGAGTTCTTTATCTCTTCATTTGATGCTTAGGGTTTCAGGATTGACATGTGACTCTGTTTCACTTAGTTTTTCGGATCTTTGCTGTGGAAGAACGGCATGGTGCTTCTGTCTATAGCGCCATGTTGCCCAGAAGTCTCTCTTGTTTTTTATTTTTATGTGTAGGATTGTTAGTTTCCTTTGTGGTTACCTTAATATTTACCCCTATATTTCTAAGTTTAAACCAGTCTTTTATTTCTTTATACCACCTTGACTTCCTCTCCATATGAAAAATCTATGACTACATTTTTCAGTCCTTCTTTTTTTTTTTTAACATCATCTTTTACATATTGACATCCCTTTTTTCCTATTTTCAGTGTTTTATCTTCGATTTATTTTTGTGACTTTCCTATCTGGGTTGATATCTGGTT
>NW_004444063.1:8377884-8381870 GCF_000243295.1 Trichechus manatus latirostris
CTTTACGTGATTTGATGTTGACTGTTGTCTCTGAGCCATCATTAATTTATTATAATTTATTTATTTTATATTTGCTTACTGTGTTTTTTTTTTTTTTTTTTTTTTGATATGCTCAAATATCCTGCTTATGTGAGCTAGCCCAGTCACTGGTGCCCCTGAAGCTCCAACATCCTGCCACCAGGAAGCCACACCTGCCACTAAGTATGTGAGCCCAGGAATTCGCCGACTCCTCCTGTATGGATTCAGCTCAGGTATCCAGCTAGTTGGCCACCAAGTGTGTGGTGCAGGCTGTCACCTACAGTTCTAGACATGGACGGGTGATTGGTGTAGCCACAGGTATCTGGCTGTAGTAGGGGGTCACATGCTGAGCAAGGCAGGGGGCCAACAGCCACCCCTGAGTCTCTGGGAGAAAAGTGTGTCCCTGTTCCCTAGAGCACAGAGGTGAGTGGGTTTTGCATCTGGACTATGAGCACCCAGTGCCATTGGCTGTCAGGACTGGAGGACACCACTTATTCTTGGGCCCCTGTCACAGGTGGCTAGGTGGTGTGGGTAGAGCCACTAGTTCTCAGGCCCCTGATGTGGGTAGGTGAAGACCCTGCTTAATGGGCAGAGCAGTGTCAAATGTCGTGAATCTGCCAGTTCACAGCTGAAAGAGTTGAAATTAAACTTCAGATATATACCCTGTTGTACTGTGGTAATGAAGGCCTATGCTGCTGAAATGGGCCAACTGAAGTCTATGCAGGGGGAATGGCAAAGTCCATGGACCCCTTACGCCTGTGCCTAGACAAAGGAGCTGTTCCTACCCTGAGTTCCTGTCTTAGGGGAGTTGACAGATTATTTTTTCCCCTGTTTGTTCATTTGTTCCATCTCTGAGGCCGGGAGAATGGCTCAGGGCCCGTGGCAGGTCCTACTTCTGGTCCGGACCCAGTACAGAGCAGGGAGCAGGGAGGTAAATGGGAGAGACGTGTTTCCAAAAGAGGGTAGTTTTGATCCGTGCAGTAGTCTAGATGCAAGTACTTATCTTTTGCCAATTGAGGGCTGCTTCTCACTGGTTCTGGATGACCGAGTACACTCTCTGCTGCTGGGTCTCTTCTGATGTGGAAAATGGCTCCTGAGCACCGCTGCCTGCCTGCCTCACCACGCCCCACAAGCTGATCTGGCCTGAAGGGCTCCAGCTCCCACCAGGTGAGGTCTGGCAACTCCTTGTTGCTTCCGAACCGTCTCTCCCTCCCCCTGTCTTGGTCCAATTCCTCAACTTTGCCTTTGATGTTCAGGGCCCCTAGATTGTCATACATAATCAATTCACTTGTTTTTTGGGGTCTTTGTTGTAAAAGGGACCACCAGAAGCACCTGACTACTCTGCCATCTTGGCCGTGCCTCTCCTGTCCACACAATTTTGTTTCTTTACTACTAAATAAAAACATAAATAAAATATGAGATTAGTTACAATGGCTATTAAGGACTCTTTGGTGCCCAGAGACAGATTCTAGCCCAAATGCCAGGCCTCTAACTGGCGCCATAGGTAGCCACACAGTTGAGAAGTTCTGCACAGGTATGAGTTCCAGCATCACTATGGAAACATATATCACTTAGGAAATCATGATATGTATGAAGATAGCTATTATATGATGTACTCAAGCATAAACAGGGCAGAGCGAATCACCCCCAGCTGACGAGTGACTGAGGGGCCAATTGGAGGAAGGAGGAAGAGTATGAATCATCTGTGGGTGTCTTGGAAAAAGCAAAACAAATTGTATAAGGTTCTAATTTTGAGACTGGGAGTTTGACCACTGCAGATGTTGGTATCTTTTAGCATTCACAGTAGACCGCTGCAGGCTAGCATAAATTGAGATTGATTGTGGTCATCAGTTTTCAATCCTGAGACTGAAACTTCCAGCACGATTTAAACCTTGTCTTCTGCTGAGTTCTAGCTCTCTTCATTTTCCAACTATAGATACAAACTCACTGCCATAGAGTCAATTCCAACTCATAGGGACCCTATAGAACAGAGTAGAACTGCCCCATAGGGCTTCCAAGGCTGTAATCTTTTACTGAAGCAGACTGCCACATCTTTCTCCTGTGGAGCAGCTGGTGGGTTCAAACTGCTGACATTTTGGTTAGCATCCGAGTGCTTAACCACTACACCACTGGGGCTCCTTCATCTATAGATAGCACAGAGGAGATTCTGGGAACTGTTGGGATACTGCTGGAAGGGCAGAAACACATTTGGGAGATCAACAGTTCCTAAACATAGAGCTATAACATATTGGTCTAACCAGATCATTTGTAGAATGTATCACAAAATAAACTATGACTAATATATCTTAAATGTTTCAGTAATACCACCTATAGTTGCAAACAGGCAATTATTATCCATATTTGACTGGTATGGTGCCTCGCTTCCTCCAACTCCCTCCCCAGCATCTGACAGTTTGTCATACTGTGGGGGCTTGCAAGTTGCTCTGATGCTGGAAGGTATGCCACCAGTATTCAAATACCAGCAGGGTCACCCATGGTGGACAGGTTTCAGCTGAGCTTCCAGACTAACACAGACTAGGAAGAAGGACCTGGTGCTCTACTTCTGAAAAAAATTAGCCAGTGAAAACCTTATGAATAGCAGCAGAACATGGTCTGATATAGTGCTGGAAGATGAGCCCCTCAGGTTGGAAGGCATTCAAAAGACGACTGGGGAAGAGCTGCTTCCTCAAAGTACGGTCAACCTTAATGATGTGGATGGAGTCAAGCTTTCAGGACCTTCATTTGCTGTTGTGGCATGACTCAAAAAGAAAAGAAACAGCTGTAAACATCCATTCATAACCAGAGCATGGAATGTACCAAGTACGAATCTAGGAAAATTGGAAATCATCAGAAATGAAATGGAATGCATAAACATCGATATCCTAGGCATTAGTGAGCTGAAATGGACTGGTATTGGAGATTTTGAATCAGACAATCATACGATCTACCATGTCAGGAATGACAAACTGAAGAGGAATGGCATTACATTCATTGTCAAAAAGAACATTTCAAGATCTCTCCTGAAGTACAATGCAGTCAGTGATAGGAAAATATCCATATGCCTACAAGGAAGACCAGTTAATACAACTATTATTCAAATTGATGGCACCAACCACTAAGGCCAAAGATGAAGAAATTGAAAATTTTTACCAACTTCTGCAGTCTGAAATTAATCGAACATGCAATCAAGATACATTGATAATTACAGGCAATTGAATGCAAAAGTTGGAAACAAAGACGAAGGATCAGTAGTTGGAAAATATGGCCTTGGTGATAGAAACGATGCTGGAGATCCCAAGAGAGAATTCTGCAAGACCAATAACTTCAACATTGCAAATACCTTTTTTCAACAACATAAACTGACTATACACTTGGACCTTGCCAGATGGAATACACAGGAATCAAATCGGCTACATCTGTGTAAAGAGACAATGGAAAAGCTCAGTATCATCAGTCACAACAAGTCCAGGGGCCCACCATCAATTGCTCATATGCAAGTTCAAGTTGAAAAAAATTAAAACAAATCCACAAGAGCCAAGTTCGACCTTAAGTATATCCCACTTGAATTTAGAGACCATCTGAAGAATAGATTTGATGCAATGAACACTAATGATCGAAGGCTAGATGAATTGTGGAATGACATCAAGGACATCATACATGAAGAAAGCACAGGTCATTAAAATGACAGGAAAGAAAGAAAAGACCAAAAGGGATGTCAGAAACAATTCTGTAACTTGCTCTTGAACATCGAGTAGCTAAAGAGAAAGGAAGAAATGATGAAATAAAAGAACTGAAGATTTCAAAGGGCAGCTCGAGAAGACAAAGTAAACTATTATAATGAAATGTGCAAAGATCTGGAGATGGAAAACCAAAAGGGAAGAACATGCTCAGCATTTCTCAAGCTGAAAGAACTGAAGACAAAATTCAAGCCTCAAGTTGCAATATTGAAGTATTCTTTTTTTTTTTTT
>NW_004444063.1:8390257-8397495 GCF_000243295.1 Trichechus manatus latirostris
TTGATTCTCTGTTTGGCTTAGTTTTTCGGATCTTTGTTGTGGAGGGACGGCGTGGTGCTTCTGCCTAGACCGCCATCTTGCCGGAGTCTCTCTCGCAATATTGAAGTATTCTATGGAAAAAATACTAAACAACCTAGAAAGCTTCAAAGAAGATGGAAGGAATACTGTCACTGTACCAGAAAGAATTGGTCATCATTCAACCATTTCGGGAGGCAGTATATGATCAAGAACTGATGGTACTGAAGGAAGAGGTCCAAGCTACACTGAAGGCATTGGAGAAAAACAAGGCTCCAGGAATAGAAAGGATACCAACTGAGGTGTTTCAGCAAAGTGATGCAGCCCTGGAAGTGCTCACTCTTCCATGCCAAGAAATTTGGAAGACAGCTACCTGGCTAACTGACTGGAAAAGATCAATATTTGTACCCATTCCAAAGAAAGGTGATCCAACAGAATGAAGACATTACCAAATAATATCATTAATATCACATACAAGTAAGATTTTGCTGAAGCTCATTCAAAAGCAGTTGCAGCAGTCTGTGGATAGGAAACTGCTAGAAATTCAAGCCGGATTCAGAAGAGGGTGTGAAACAAGGAGTATCATTGCTGATGTCAAATGGATCATGGCTGAAAGCAGAGAATACTAGAAAGATGCTTACCTATGTTTTATGGACTATGCAAAGACGTTTGACTGTGTGGATCATAATAAATTATGGATAACATTTCAAAAAATGGAAGTTCCAGAACACTTAACTGTGCTAGTGAGGAACCTGTACATAGATCAAGAGGCAGTTGTTCAGACAGAACAAGGGAATACTGCGTGGTTTAAAGTCAGGAAAGGTGTGCATCAGGGTTGTATCCTTTCAGCATACTTATTCAATCTGTATGCTGAGCAAATAATCCAAGAAGCTGGACTACATGAAGAAGAACGGGGTGTCAGGACTGGAGGAAGACTCATTAACAACCTATGATATGCAGATGACACAACCTTGCTTGCTGAAAGTGAAGAGGACTTGAAGCACTTACTGATGAAGATCAAAGACAACAGCCTTCAGAAAGGATGCACCTCAACATAAAGGAAATAAAAATCCTCACAACTGGACCAATAAGCAACATCATGATAAATGGAGGAAATATTTGAAGTTGTCAAGGATTTCATTTTACTTGGATCCACAATCAACGCCTGTCTTAGTCGTCTAATGCTGCTGTAACAGAAATACCGTAAGTGGATGGCTTCAACAAACAGAAGTTTATTCTCTCACAGTCTAGTAGGCTAGAAGTCCAAATTCTGGGCTTCAGCTCTGGAGAAGTCTTTCTCTCTCTGTCAGTTCTGGAGGAAGGTCCTTGTCATCAATCCTCTCCCAGTCTAGGACGTTCTCCAAGCGGGAACCTCAGGTCCAAAGGATACACTCTGCTCTGGGCGCTGTTTTCTTGTGGTATGAGGTACCCTGTCTTTCTGCTGGCTTCTCTCTTTTATGTCTCAAAAGAGATTGGCTTAAGACACAACCTCATCTTGCAGATTTTATCAACATTACCGCCACTAATTCATCTCATTAACATCATAGTGATCAGCTTTACAACGCATAGGAAAATCACATCAGATGACAAAATGTTGGAAATCACTCAGTACTTGGAATCATGGCCTAACTAAATTGATACATATATTTTTGGGGGATACAATTCAATCCATGACAACGCCCATGAAAGCAACAGTTAAGAAATCAGATGATGCATTGCATTGGGCAAATCTGCTGCAAAAGATTTCTTTAAAGTGTTAAAAAGCAAAGATGTCACTTTAAGAACTAAAGTGCACCTGACCCAAACCATGGCATTTTCCATTGCCTCATATGCACGTAAAAGCTGTACAATGAATAAGGAAGACTGAAGAAGAATCCATGCCTTTGAATTATTGTGTTTACAAAGAATATTGAATTTACCATGTACTTCCAGAAGAGCGAACAAATCTGTTTTGGAAGAAGTACAGCCAGAATGCTCATTAGAAGTGAGGATGGCGAGACTTTGTCTCACATACTTTGGACATGTTATCCAGAGGAACTAATCCATGAAGAAGGACAACATGCTTGATAGAGTACAGGGTCTGTGAAAAAGAGGAAGACCATTAATGAGATGAACTGACACAGTGGCTGCAACAATGAGCTCAAGCATAACAAAGATTGTGAGGATGGTGTAGGACTGGATAGTGTTTCCTTCTGTTTTATGTAGGGTGGCTAAGAGTCAGAACCGACTCAACGGCACCTAACAACAACAACTCCCCCAAGCCCAACTGTAGAATGTCACTCCCTATATCTCAGCTACTCAAAAGCCACAACGTCTCCCCTGTTGCTCCTTGGTGACCCTAGAGTATCTCACATATGCTCAAAACCAGTAGTCTCGTGCATTCCTTTTGGTGAGGACCCCACTACCCACTGCCCACCTCAGGAACTTTCTCTCAGCGCTTTCACTCTCTGAGTGTCCAATAATGCACTGCATGTAACTTTCCCTCTGCCCCTAGAGCTATCCTGCAGTTGATTCAGAAATAGGAGATCATCTGCTTCCAAGTCAACCTTCAGTTTGGTCCACAAGTTCTTGAGCATCAAGGTTTGGGCCTCGAGTCTCTTGTGAAAAAGCCCCTTCAGCTTCTGTTCACTACCATCTCTGTAGGAGACAGACCTAGTCTCTGGGACTAGGACACCCCACTCTCCTATCTGTGGGGCTGGCTTTGCCATCTCTTTTCTGGCATCCACACACTAATAACATATTTACCCAGAGTCCCTCTTATTCCATGTTTATTAACTGTAACCAAGTTGGGCCTGGTGATACTTGGCTAAGGTGACTTTTTTGAGCTTTCACCCAGATGTAAAAAGTCGTAGAGCCATCTAGACCAGTACGTTTTCGATGTGACTGAGGATTAGGCCTGGTGGCATGGTGGTTAAGAGTTTGGCTGCTAACCAAAAGGGTCGGCAGTTCAAATCCACCATCTGATCCTTGGAAACCCAATGGGGCAGTTCTATTGTGTCCTATAGGGTCCGTATGAGTTTGAATCGACTTGACAGCATGTAACAAGAGACTACTGTTTGGCCAAATAACTGGGCACCATAGCCTGATCAGGTTGACACAGAAAATTAACCATCACAGAGGTAGTTGTGATAATTAGATGAGTTGATATATGTAAAGTATTTAGAATAGCACTTGGCACATGTTGTTGTTGTTGTTGTTGTTGTTGTTAGGGGCCATCAAATTCATTTCCAATTCATAATGACCCTATATACAACAGAACAAAACACTGCCAGGTCCTGTGCCGCCCTCACAATCATTGCTATGTTTGAGCCCATTGTTGCAGCCACTGTGTCAATCCATCTCATTGAGGGTCTTCCTCTTTTTCGCTGACTGTCTACCTTACCAAGCATGATGTTCTTCTCAACGGACTGGTCTCTCCTGATAACATGTCCAATGTACTTGAGGTGAAGTCTTGCCATATTTGTTTCAAAAGAGAATTCTGGCTCTACTTCTTCCAAGACAGATTTGTCTATTCTGGCAGTCCATGGTATATAAAATATTCTTCTCCAACACCATAATTCAAAGGCATCAATTCTTCTTTCATCTTCCTTATTCATTAGCACATAAAACCAAACCAAACCCGTTGATTTTTACTCAGTGAGGACTATATATTGCTATTCTTATTCCTATTCTTTTTATTATTATTATCATCATTTCTCAAGATCACATAGCTAATAAACAATGGAGCTAGAATTAAAACTCCAAAAGTTATGCTCTTAAATACTCTGCTGTAGGAAGGACATATCAGAGTGAGAATTAGATTGGTAACATAAACAAAATAAAGCATAAAAGAGAGGAGGTAAAGACGCTGAGTTTTCTTATTTGAGCATTTATCCACTAGAGGAGGGAAAATAGAAAATTGAGAGACAAAAAACCTTCTTGAAGAAGGGAATGATTAACAACGTCATATGTGATGGCGTATGGCAAGCTCAATTATTGCTAACAAGTGATTGGATTTCCAAAAAGGATAGATGGAAAGAGAAGTCGGTGCCCTTCATCAAAGAATTATACCATCTATCTTAGAAGGAAAAGCTTCTGGGCAAAGTGTGGCTTTAGTCAGGAAGAAAGGCATTTCTTACCTAGCTAATGCAATGAAACATTGTCATCTGAGTAATCCATAGAAGAAATTATTAACTGTTGCACTGTTTTCTTATGGAAGGAAATACCTATCTTCAAACTTACAAATTCCCATTTTGTGAGTCCAGTTTTCTTAAATAGACACCCAACATTTTCTTTATTTATTTTTATTGTGCTTTAAATGAAAGTTCACAGTTCCAGTTAGTTTCTCCTACAAAAATTTATACACACATTGTTATGTGACTCTAGTTGCTCTCCCTATAATGTGACAGCACACTCCTCCTTTCCACCCTGGGTTTCCCATGTCCATTCAGCCATCTCCTGTCCCTTTTTGCCTTCTCATCTCCTGTCTGGACAGGAGCTGCCCATTTAGTCTCATCTACCTACTTGAGCTAAGAAGCACTCTCTTCACGAGTATCATTTTATGTCTTATAGTCCAGTCTAATCTTTGTCTGAAGAGTTGGCTTCGGGACTGGTTTCAGTTCTGGGCTAACAGAGAGTCCAGGAGCCATGTCTTCCAGGATCCCTCCAGTCTTTCAGACCATTAAGTCTTGTCTTTTTACTAGAATTTGAGTTCTGCCCCCTACTTTCCTCCTGCTCCATCAAGGACTCTCTGTTGTGTTCCCTGTCAGTGTGGTCACTGGTGGTAGCCAGGCACCATCTAGCTCTTCTGGTCTGAAGTCTCTGATTTATGTGACCCTGTCTGTCTCTTGGGATAATATTTTCCTTGCGTCTTTGGTGTTCTTCATTCTCCTTTGTTCCAGGTGGGTTAGGACCTATTGATGCATCTTAGATGACTGCTCACTAGCTTTTAAGACCCCAGACACCACTCACCAAAGTGGGATGCAGAACATTTTGTTAATAAACTTTGTTATGCCAGTTGACCTAGATGTCCCCTGAAACCATGGTCCTCAGATGCCTGCCCCTGCTACTCTGTCCCTCAAAGTGTTTGGTTGTATTCAGGAAACATCTTAGCTTTTGGTTTAGTCCAGTTGTGCTGACTTTCCCTGTAGTGTGTGTTGTCCTTCCCTTCACCTAAGATAATTCTTGTCTACTATCTAGTTAGTGAATATCCCTCATCCCTCCCCACCCTCATAACCATCAAAGAATGTGTTCTTCTGTGTTTAAACCTTTTCTTGAGTTCTTTTAATAATGGTCTTATACAATATTTGTCCTTTTGCAACTGACTAAATTTACTTAGCATAATGCCTTCCAGATTCCTCCATGTTATAAGATGCTTCACGGATTCATCGTTGTTCTTTATCATTGTGTAGTATTTCACTGTGTGAGTATACTATAATTTGTTTATCCATTCATCTGTTGATGGACACCTACGTTGTTTCCATCTTTTTGTTATTGTGAACAGTGCTGCAATGAACATGGGTGTGCATATATCTATTTGTGTGACGGCTCTTATTTCTCTAGGATATATTCCAAGGAGTGGGATTGCTGGATTGTATAGTACTTCTATTTTTAGCTTTTTAAGGAAGCACCAAATTAATTTCCAAAGTTGTTGTACCATTTTACATGCCCACCAACAGTGTACAAGTGTTCCAGTCTCTCCACAACCTCTCCAACATTTATTATTTTGTGTTTTTTAGATTAATGCTAGCCTTGTTAGGGTAAGATGGTATCTCATTGTAGTTTTGATTTGCATTTCTCTAATGGCTAATGACAGTGAGCATTTCTTCATGTGTCTGTTAGCCTCTTGAATGTCTTCTTTGGCAAAGTGCTGTTCATATCCTTTGCCCATTTTTTAATTGAGTTATTTGTCTTTTTGTTGTTGAGGTTTTACAGTATCTTGTAGATTTTAGAGATTAGACGCTGATGAGATTTGTCATAGCCAAAAATTCTTTCCCAGTCTGTTTTTTGACTCTTTTGGTGAAGTCTTTTGATGAGTGTAAGTGTTTGATTTTTAGGAGCTCCCAGTTATCTAGTCTCTCTTCTGGTGCTTGTGTATTGTTAGTTATGGTTCATATTGTGTTTATGCCATGTATTAGGACTCCTAGTGTTTTCCCTATTTTTTCTTCCATGATTTTTATCGTTTTTGATTTTATATTTAAGTCTTTGATCCATTTTGAGTTAGTTTTTGTGCAGAGGGTGAGGTATGGGTCTTTTTTCATTTGTTTGCAGATGGATATCCAGTTATGCCAGCACCATTTGTTAAAGAGATTGTCTTTTCCTCAGTTAACAGACTTTGGGGCTTTGTCAAATATCAGCTGCTATAATTTATGTCTGGATTCTCAATTCTGTTCCACCAGTCTGTGTATCTGTTGTTGTACCAGTGCCAAGCTGTTTTGACTATGGTGGCAGTATAATAGGTTCTAAAATCAGGTAGTGTGAGGCCTCCCACTTTGTTCTTCTTCTTCAGTAATGATTTACTTATCTGGGGTCTCTTCCCTTTCCATATGAAGTTGGTGATTTGTTTCTCCATCTCATTAAAAAATGTCATTGGAATTTGGATTGGGATTACATTGTATCTGTAGAAGAATTTGGGTAGAATTGATATTTTCACAATGTTGAGTCTTCTTATCCATGAGGAAGGTATGTTTTTCAATTTATGTAGGTCTCCTTTGTTTTCTTGCAGTAGTGTCTTGTAGTTTTCTTTGTATAAGACTTTTACATCTCTGGTAAGATTTATTACTAAGTATTTTATCTTCTTGGGGGCTATTGTAAATGGTATTGATTTGATGATTTCCTCTTCAAAGCTCTCTTTGTTGGAGAAAAGGAATCTGACTGATTTTTGTATGTTTTTCTTGTATCCTGAAACTTTGCTGAAATCTTCTATTAGTTCCAGTAATTTTCTTGTGGATTCTTTGGGGTTTTCTTTGCGTAAGATTATATCATCTGCAAATAGAGATACATTTGCTTCTTCCTTACCAATTTGGATGCCTTTATTTCTTTTTCTACTTAATTGCTCTGGCTAGGACCTCCAGCACAATGTTGAATAAGAGTGGTGATAAAGGGCATCCTTGTCTGGTTCCTGTTCTCAAAGGGAATGCTTTCAGACTCTCTCCATTTAAGACGATGCTGGCTGTTGGCTTTGTATAAATGCCCTTAATTATTTTGAGGAATTTCCCTTCTATTTCTGTGTTGTTGAGAGTTTT
>NW_004444063.1:8399644-8407005 GCF_000243295.1 Trichechus manatus latirostris
TCTGTTTATCTGGAAGCGACCTAATTTTGCCATCATATTTGAGAAAGAGTTTTGCTGGATATATAATTCATGGCTGGCAATTTTTTTGTTTCAAGGCTTTATATATGTCATCCCATTGCCTTCTTGCCTGCATGGTTTCTGCTGAGTAGTCCGAGCTTAGTCTTATTGACTCTCCTTTGTAGACGACTTTTCATCTATCCCTAGCTGCTGTTAAAATTCTCTATCTTTACTTTTGGCAAGTTTAATTATAATACGTCTTGGTGATTTTCTTTTGGGATCTGCCTTGTGTGTGGTTCAATGAGCATCTTGGATAGATATCTTGTCATCTTTCACAATATCAGGGAAGTTTTCTGCCAATAAATCTTCAACAATTCTTTCTGTATCTTCTGTTCTCCTCTCCTGTTCCTCTTGACAGAGTCCCACAGAATTCTTAGGGTTTCTTCATTTTTAAAAACTCTTTTGTCTGATTTTTCCTCCGATAAGTTGGTGTCAAGTAATTTGTCTTCAATCTCACTAATTCTGAGTTCCTTTGCCTCAATTCTGCTCCTATGACTTTCTATTGAGTTGTCTAATTCTGAAATTTTATTGTTAATCTTCTGGATTTCTGGTTGCTGTCTCTCTATGGATTCTTGCAGCCTGTTAAATTTGTTGTTATGCTCTTCTATAAGCTTCTCAATTTCCTCTATTGCTTTGTCTGTATGTTCCTTGGCTTCTTCTGTGTTTTACCTGATCTCCTTCCTGATTTCTTTTATAGTTCTGTATATTAATCTTTTGTATTCTACCTACAGTTATTCCAAGAAGTTCTCTTCCTCCACAATATTTCTTTTTCTTTGTTTTAGGAGCTTACTGAAGTCATCCTGGTCTGCCTCTTTATGTAATTTGATATTATCTGTTGTCTCTGAGCCATCAATAAGTTATTATATTTACTTATTTTATGTTTGCTTACTGTGTCCTAACTTCTTGTTTTGTTTTGTTTTATATGCCCAAATGGTCAGTTCATGTGAGCTAGTTTGATTATAGGCACCTTTGAAGCTCTAATGTTCTGTAACCTGGTGGTTAGATCTGTTAGTAGATATGTGATCCCAGGAGCTCATTTACTTTTCTTGTATGGACTTAGCTCAGGTGTCCAGGTAATTGGTCACCAAGTGTGTGGTGCAGGCTCTTACCTACAGTCCTAGACCGTCAGGGGTGATTGGAGTAGGCACAGGTATCTGGCTGCAGTAGGGGGTCACACGCGGAGCAAGGCAGGGGGCTGACGGCTGCCCCTGAGTGTCTGGGAGGAAACATGTCCCTATTCCCTAGACTGAATAGGGGGGTGGGTTTTGCAGCTGGACTATGGGCACCCAGTGCTGTTGTCTGTAAGGACTGGGAGGCACCAGTTTTTCTTTGACCCCTGTCGCAGGTGCGGGTGGATGGAGCCATCAGTCCTCAGGCCCCTGATGTGGGTAGGTGAGGAACCTGCTTAATGGGCAGAGCAGTGTCAGATGTCACGAACCTGCCACTCCACCATACAGCTGATACAGTGAAGTTAGGCTTCAGGTACATATCCATTGTATTGTGCTAATGAGGGCCTATGCTGTTGAAATGGGCCTACACAGATCTATGCAGGGGTGAAAGGTATTCAAAGTCCATGGACTTATGCCTGTGCCTAGGCAAAGGAGCTGTGCCTGCCCTGAGTTCCCGGCTTAGTGGAGCTGGCAGATTATTTTTTCCCTGTTTGTTAATTTGTTCCCTCTTCAAGTCCAGGAAAATGGCTCAGAGAGCGTGACGGGTCCTAATTTCAGCCCAGGGAATGTGGCAATCGCTGAAGCTGACCCAGGACTGGTGCAGAGCAGGGAGGAGACAGGTAAATGGGAGAGAGGTTCTTCCTAAATGGAGTGTTTTTTGATCCATACTGTGGGTTAGACGCATGTACTTATGTTTTGCCAGTTGAGCGCCGCTTTTCACTGGTTCTGGACGTTTGAATAGACTCTCTGCCGCTTGGTCTCTCCCAATGTGGAAAACATGTCCAAGCACCCCTGCTTGTCTTACTGTGTACACCAGTCGATCCAGCCTGCAGGATGCTGGTTCCCGCCAGTTCAGGTCTGGCAATTCCTCACTGCTTCCAAACCGTCTCTCCCTCCCCCTGCCACTTAGTCTGATTCCTCAACTTTGCCTTTGATGTTCAGGCCTCCTAGATTGTCATATATAATTGATTCACTTGTTTTTTCAGGTCTTTGTTGTAAGAGGGACCACAGGAAGCATCTGACTACTCTGCCACCTTGACCCTGCCTCTATTATTTTTTATTGTGATTTGGGTGAAGATTTACAGAGCGAATTAGTTTCCCATTAAGCAATTAATACACATATTGTTTTGTGACATTGATTGCCAACCCGACGACGTGTCAACACTCTCCCCTTCTCGACCTTGGGTTCCTCATTATCAACTTCCCTGTTCCCTCATGCCTTATCGTCCTTGTCCCTGGGTTGGTGTGCCTGTTTAATTTCATTTTGTTTTATGGGGCTTTCTAATCTTTGGCTGAAGGGTGAATGGCAGGAGTGACTTCAGTACTGAGTTAAAAGGGTGTCCGGGGGCCATACTCTTGGGGTTTATGCAGTCTCTGTCAGACAAGTAAGTCTGTCTTTTTTTTTTGTGAGTTTGAATTTTGTTCTACATTTATCTCCAGCTCTGTCCTGGACCCTCTATTGTGATCCTTGTCAAAGGAGTCGGTGGGGTAGTCAGGCACCACCTAGTTGTGCTAGACTCAGCCTGGTGGAAGCTGTGGTGGTTGTGGTCCATTAGTCCTTTGGACCAATCTTTCCCTTGTGTCTTTGGTTTTCTTCATTCTTCCTTGCTCCAGATGGGGTGGAACCAGTGGAGTATCTTAGATGGCTGCTCACAAGCTTTTAAGATTCCAGACACTACTCACCGAAGTAGGATATAGAACATTTTCTTTATAAACTATGTCATGCCAATTGAGCTAGATGCCCCCTGAGACCATGGTCCCAGCTGACACCCAACATTTTAGCATGCTTGTGATATACCCAGATGAATAAGGGTACCTGAAAAAATATGAAACTCACAAAACCTTTTAATTGTGCTTAAATATCTTTAGATGTTATATGAACTATATAAATTATTTTTGACCCACATATCTGAAGCTTAAAATTAAGCAGACTGTAGGCAATAAAATTTTTTAATTCAAGTAAAAAATATGGCTCAATCTGCAGGTAAATATATTTTCATTTACCTATGGGTCCATATTTCCAGATAGATTGCTGTTTTTTCAATCCAAGCTGGATTCTTTTCCATTTGACCATACACAGTAATGGTTTATTTGTACTGCCTTTTGTTCTGAGGTGATAAAGTTAGGATTACTGAAACCCTGAATGCTGCCTTCCCCTATAACCATCACTACCCACCTGAGCTCTTCAAAGTTCATCAAAGCTGGGGCCTTGATCACAAGCCTGGACTCCTATTCTACCTTGGCTAGCTATGAAGGCATACATATAAGCCCTGAGGTTTCCTTTTTCACTATTTTAATGCTTAACCTGGAGGCAGGCCCATGAAGTTGGCTTTATGGTTTAGTGCCAGATGTTGGAGATGGAATGATACAAGAGACAGCAGCCAGAGAGTGTATGCCCCAGAGAACATGTTTGCTTCAGCTCAGTTCAACTTGTAATTCTTTTCCACTCTCCAACAAACGTTTTCTACCCCATTACCTTCACACCTAGGTATAATTTTTCCCTTGGAGGTGAAGTGTGGAATGTGTCATGAATAAAATTTGAACAATTTTCCATTAGAAACTTCTTCTTAAACTCCCTTAATAATATATTCATTGCCTGTTTTTAGCATTTTATGCTATTCTTCATTGTTTAATTTTCTACCCTAACTTATAACCTCTTAAATTTTTTGTTACTCTAGCCCATTTCCTGAGTGCATGATTTTTGACTTTAGTTATGTTAATTGAATCCTGAAATTCAAAACGCATTTTCCTTAAATGTTATCTAGTGTAAACGTAAATCTAGTATTCCCTAGGTTTCCAAAGGAAAGATCACGTGATGATGCTTTATGCATGAATTTCAGCATTATCAGACTACAAATGCCATTCTAATAGGGCAGACAAGCTGCTGCAGTGGTTCGATCTCCTGAGGTTACAAGTCTTTAGAGAATCCAACAACTGCAGGAAGAGAATCCTGAGAGGTCTGCTTTTGTTTTTCCTGTGGTTTTATTTTTTAAATTGCACAAACTACTTCAGCAATTATTCATTGCTTCTTTGCAGTCATTTCCTTCTTCATTAACAATTGACTTGCCTGATAATTTCGTAAGTCAATGCATTTTAATGACTGCTTATGGTATAAAAGGTAAGATTGCATGTTTCTACCTTGAAATAATGGACCAGCTTTGAGAAATCTTTAAAGGGAAAAGCAAAACTCAACAATTTTTCATTGATTACACACTGTTTTTTCCTAAACTTGTTTGATCTCCATTTTCCCTTCCCTCCTTATTTTCTTATAACACCTGTCTACAAATGCCCTGCAGCTATAGTATTCTAAAGAACTTTTTTGGGGAAACACTGGATTAGATCGACTTAGTAAAAAATGGAATAGCTTCAGGCCCATTTTTTCATTAAGATAATTTCATTAAAGAATGTTGTTGCATGCCATTGGGTTGAAAACTACACAATTTAAATTCAAACTTATATGCCACATGACAGCATCACAGTGGAATAGTAAAGAGAGTGAAGCACTTGTCTCTCTTTGTTGCATTTGTCTTGCTTCTGTAATTGAGTTTTCAGGGTGTCTGCACTTCACTGCTGCTTTGCATTTTCAATAGTTGAATTTTAACAGTTGTGTTCACGTGCTTAGAAAGTAAATCATATGATCAAATTCATGAGACTTCAATTTATGAAATGATTTATGCACAGTAATTGATGATATATCTTTCTAGTTAACAGAAATGCTTTATGTAATATAACATTTTTCAAAATGTTTCTTTTATCTGTGATAAAGGAATTTCTTTGTTGAAGGACCTGTCAGAGATTTGATTTTACTAGTTGCATTGTGATTTCCTATGTGGGAAGTAGTGTATGCAGCTTGAGTGATTGAATATAAAAACGGACAATGACCAGACCATATATGACAACAGAACTCTAAACCACAACCTCAGCAGCAAGCGGCCAAAAAACCGAAAACCAAACTCACCGCTGTCAAGGTGATTCCGATTCATAGCGACCCCGTAAATCTCTACGGAAGCAGACTGCCACATCTTTCTCCCGGGAGCAGCTGGTGGTTTCCAACCGCTGACCTTTTGGTTAACAGTTGATTGCTTTAACCACTGCGCCAACATAACCTCTGTAGCAATCAGACTAGAATGGTCAGGACTTGGTTAAGGACTGTCAGCTTCCTATTTTCTTTCCCCTCCTTTTATCACCTACTCAGAACTAACCAGTTCTCTGGCTAAATATGCTCACCAAACAAATCACAAAATGCTCTGCTTTGTTTAGCTCCCTCTAGCTTCCTCATGCCAGCAACCTCCAAACGGAGCATACCTGAAGCCTTCCTTTTTTTCCCTATAAAGCGTTTCCAATCCTCTGCCTGCCTTTGAGCCTCTGAAGAACACAAGTGATGGTGGCTGACTCCCTTGATATTAAAACAAGCTCTGAATGAGTAACTTTTGTTTGTTCTCATTTGTGTGGTCTTCATTATTTCCATACATTTATTTGACCACGGTAACCACTTCTAGGGTATCTATACCCAAACTGTATTCTAAGGAGGAGAGGGTGGGCTAGATTTATTATGTTTTCATATGGTTGTCAATTACATATCTGAAATTTGGGGAAAAGACCATTCTTTCCTAACTGCATTGGAATTACACTGCATGTAGAATGGCTCTGTGTATGTGTATCTGTATCTCAGTTCTTTATTCTGCTCCTTTGGTCTACGCATTAAGCCTTGTTTAATACCACACTGTCATGATCACTGTATCTTTGTAATAAGTCTTGATACATAAAAGTGTAATGTGTAATATCTCAAGTTTTACTATCCTTCTTCAGGATTGTCTTTGCTATTCTTCACCCTTTGTGTTTATACATACTTTCCACATAAATTTTAGAACCAGTTTATCAATTTGTACAAAAAATCCTTGTTGGAATTTTCTTGAGATTATGTCAAATCTATAAATAAATTTTTGTAGATGAAGGTTTGTTTGGTTATTGATGGACGACTTGGGATGTTTGGCTAGATGTCAATGGCTCTCCAAGTGATGGCTCAACAGCAGGAAATGCTGTAAGGCGGGGTTAAAGCAAAGATTGTAGAAAATTATCTGGATAAAATGAAGGCCTGAAGAATTAATCACAATGAGAAAAATATACTTTATAAATGTTAAATCCCTATGAAATCTGGCAAAATAATGGAACAAGGTTTAATTCACACAATTCTGTGCACAGGAAGATAATGTCAAGTGTGTTGAGCACAGTATGAATTACACATTTATTTGGGATTTCAAATGGTAGTTTGCTCTCCAGAGAACTATTGTGTTTATAAAATGCCTTCTTTTATTTTTTATTTTTATGTTCTTTCTCCCTTTCATTTTTTTCCTGTGTTTTTTATGCATGTAGTCCCACTTGGTAATAAATTAGCCTCTTGGAAAATTTATAGAGATCAATGCATTTCCTTAGAGAAGAATACAGATGTAGTAGAAATCCCAACGGTTGTACATGTATCAGGAATAATCGATTGAGGAGAAACTTCCCTCGCATGGCATTTCTTTTTTCTTCTAAATTTTATTTATTTTGTTGTTGTTGAGAATATACACAGCAAAACTTACACCAATTCAACTGTTTCTACATGTAAAATTTAGGGACACTGATTACATTCTTCAAGTTGTTCAACCATTCTCACCCTCCTTTTCTGAGTTGTTCCTTTTTCATTAACATAAAGTCCCTGCACCCTAAGTCTCCTATATAATCTTTCAAGTTGATATTGTCAGGCTGATCCCATACAGATAGTTCTTAAAAGAGCATAATGCTCCAGGCAATTTTTAGTAGTTAAACTAAACTATTGTTCAGTTTTAAGAAGACTTCAGGGGATATTTTTGGTTTAAGGTTTAAAGATTATCTCAGGGCAATAGTATCAGGGGTTCATGCACCCTCCATGGCCGCAGGAAGTCTAGAGTCCGTGAGAACTTGAAATTCTGTACTGCGTTTTCCCCCCTTTGATCAGGATTCTTTGATCAAAATGTTTGGTACTGGTCACTTTAAACCATCCAGTCCTTCTGGTCTCATGGCAAAAGAGGCAGTTGTTCATGGAGGCATGAGCCACACATTCAATACTCTCCTCCTATTCCTGACTCTTGTTCTTCCTCTGTTGCTCCAGGTGAA
>NW_004444063.1:8408082-8410203 GCF_000243295.1 Trichechus manatus latirostris
GCGTTTAAGACCTCAGGCACTATGCAACGACTAGGAGGTAGAACAGAAGCACTAATATGTTTTTAGACCAATCGACTGGGTTGTCTCATGAAACCATGACCCTAAACCTCCAAACCAAGGAACAAAATCCCACGAGGTGTTTGGTTGTACATAAGCAACTCAGCAGCTAGTCTTTCTTTTTCTTTTTTTTGTCATTATTGTAAGTAATTCTTAGTTATCTAGTGTTGCTGTGACAGAAATACCACAAGTGGATGGCTTTAACAAAGAGAAATTTATTCTTTCACAGTCTTGGAGGCTGTAAGTCTGAATTCAGGCTGCCAGCTCCAGGGGAAAGGTTTCTTGCTCTGGGGGAAGTTCCTTGTCATCAATCTTCCCCTGGCCTAGGAGCTTTTCAGTGCAGGGACCCTGAGTCCAAAGAACATGTGCTCCTGGCTCTTCTTGCTTGGTGGTAATGAGGTCCCTCTGTCTTTCTGTTCATTTCTCTCTTTTATATCTAGAAAGAGATTAACTCAAGATAAAATCTAATCTCATAGATTGAGTCCTGCCTCATTAACATAACTGCCTCTAATGCTGCCTCATTAACATCATAGAGGTAGGATTTACAACACACAGGAAAATCACCTCCGATGACACAATGGTGGATGTCATGGTTTGAGTTGTGTCCCCCCAGAAATGTGTGTAACAATTTGGCTAGGCCATGATTCCCAGAATTGTGTGGTTGTCCTCCATTTGGTGATTGTAATTTTATGTTAAAGAGGATTAGAGTGGAATTGTAACACCACCCTTACTCAGGTCACATCGCTGATCCAATGTAAAGGGAGTTTCCCTGGAACGTGGCCTGAATCACCTTTTAGTGAAAGGGAAGCAAGGAAAGGGAAGCAAGCAGAGAGTGGGGGAATCTCATACCACCAAGAAAGCAGTGCCGGGAGCAAAGCATGTCCTTTGGACCAGGGTCCCTGTGCAGAGAAGCTCCTAGTCTGGGGGAACATTGCGAGAAGGCCGACAGAGAGAGAAAGCCCTCCCCTGGAGCTGATGCCCTGGATTTGGACTTTTAGCCTATTTTACTGTGAAGAAATAAATTTCTCTTTGTTAAACCCATCCACTTGTGGTATTTCTGTTGTAGCGGCACTAGATGACTAAGACAGTGGACAACCATATAATACTGGGAATCATGGCCTAGCCAAGTTGACATATTTTTGGGGGGACACAATTTGATTCATAACAATATCTATCACACAACTTTTGCCAGTTCAATTTTTTGCAGATGTACAACTTATTGACACTGTTTTTTTTTTTTTTTTTAATTTAAAAAACACAACCTTATGAGACTCCCTAATAATCAACTGTGAAGACTGATGTCTAGGTTAAGGATCAGCAATTTTATAGCTGTTATGTAGAGGCACACTAAGAGAAATTGCCCCTAAATAAATAAGAGAATTGCATTTTACACTTACATTTACTTGTGTGATAATTTGTGACAGATTTAGGGCCCATAAACCCAAAAACGTATGTGATTCATTTTACAGGAACATTTTCATGCCTCACAAACAGATTCAAGAATTTTAAACACAAAGTAGGAATGTGTGTATTCATTTAAAATATTAGAAACTTGGAAAATACTCAGTTAATCTTGTAAATGATTGCTATTCATAAGTTTACCAGGTAATGGTAATGGGTGAAGACGATTTCCCGGTTCACTTCTTTAAATATTCTTATTAAATGAACCAAAGAATGTTAATTGAATCTTACTAATAGCTGACAGAAGGAACCTTAGTTGTGAAGTGGTTAAGCCCTTAGCTGCTAATTGAAAGATCGGTGGTTCGAACGTACCAACTACTCCATGGAAGAAAGATGCAGTAGTCTGCTACTGTAAAAATTACAGCCTAGAAAACTCTGTGGGGGCAGTTCTACTCTGTTTTATGAGGTCGCTATGAATTGAAATCGATGTGACACACCTAACAACGACAATAGCTTATATTAAAAACATACTGCTTTTTGGTGGTTTCTTTCCTCCATATGTTTTCCCATATTATTAAGTAATCAAAAAATCGATCAAATACTTGTTAATTAATACACGGCACTATGCTAGGCATTCAGATTCAGCAGTGTCTACTTTCATGT
>NW_004444063.1:8411442-8413054 GCF_000243295.1 Trichechus manatus latirostris
GTTTTGTTCTGTTGTACATAGGGTTACTATAAGTCGGAACTGACTTGATGGCACCTAACAACAACAGCAACATCACAGTTTTAGAATGTATGCTTGGGTTTGATTTTATGAAAGTCAGGCAGATATCATGAAGTCTCTCAGGAATCCTCCACTTATTCAACATGATACAGTTGTAGAATAACTATAACTGCAAATTTTGAGGAATTCATCAGCTGTGGTTCCTCAACTTTTATTGCAGCAAGCATAACGATTACTAATTAGCATAGGTAAAATATACAGCCAGAAAATTTTGAATGGTTTCAAAACTGAACGTAGAATCTAAATCAACATTATGACTATATCTTCCAAAAATTATGCCTTTTAACCTGTCCTGAACCACTCTGGATTCAGGTTATATCTAAAATAAATGATCTTCTGTGCAAACCACTTGGCAACCCATTTCCTACTGTCAAGAACACTTTTCTCTTCCAAAACAATTGAGACAGCTACTCAAGGAGTGAGAAATCTCATTTGTTTGGTTTTAGATTATAATGTGGAACTCAAGTCCCATTAGCAGTTTTTTTTTTTTTTTTTTTTGTAAATAATATTTTATTGTGTTTTCAGTGAAAGTTTACACATCACTTTAGGTTCTCATTTAAGAATTTGTACACAAATTGTTCAGTAACATTGGTTACATTCTTTCCAATGTGTAAACTTTTTCATTGTTTTCATTCTGGTTGTTCTGTTTCTAGTAATCTAGTTTCTCTGCCCCCTTACCTTCTCATATTTTTTTGAAAGTAAATGTTGACCGTTTGGTCCCACAATTTTTTTTTTAAGGGCATGCAGTACTCATAGATAATATTTTTTATTTTGGGAGGTAATTTGTTATTTAGCTAAAAGGTGACCTCAGGGAATAGTTTCGGTTCAAGACTTAAAGGGTATGTCAGGGCAATAGTCTCAGGGAGTCCTCTAGTCTCAACTGGTCCAGTAATTCTAGATTTTTTTTTTAAAATTTGAGGTTCTGTTCCACATTTTTCTCCCATTCTATCAGTATCTGTCTATTGTGGCCCTGATCAGAACGATCAGTACTGGTAGCCAGGCACCATCTATTTCTTCTGGTGTCAGGGTAGATGAGGATGCAACATCAGCAATTTTGACATTTGGTTTCTCAAGTGTCTTGATCCAAGATATTCAGGGGGACTTTAAAAATCTTTTATTTCTATTGACATTTTACTTTTATTTTGATAATAATAACCAATAAACAGATAAGGTCACTATTTTATTAATTGTATTTAATAAATCTTCCTAAAGATTTACTTGGATCCACAATCAACACCCATGGAAGCAGCAGTCAAGAAGTCAAATGATGCATTGCATTAGGCAAATCTGCTGCAAAAGACCTCTTTAAAGTGTGAAAAAGCAAAGATGTCACTTTAAGGACTAAGACACACCTGACCCAAGCCATGGTGTTTTCAATCACCTCATATGCCTGCGAAAGCTGGACAATGAATTAGGAAGACTGAAAAAGAATTGATGCCTTTAAATTATGGTGTTGGTGAAGAATATTGAATGTGTCATGGACTGCCAGAAGAATGAACAAATCTATCTTGGAAGAAGTACAACCAGAATGCTC
>NW_004444063.1:8413354-8420282 GCF_000243295.1 Trichechus manatus latirostris
AGAGCTCTGCAGCCCCTTAAGAAGAAGCAAAGATGGTGCACAGAGCCAGGTATTTGAGCGAAAGGAGGGGGAGATGGTGAGAGGTAAGGAAGAAATCAAAAGAAGCGGAAAAAAGCAACACCAGCAGCCAACAAATGGCACTCAGGGAGTTGGCCAGTGCGGACAGGTGGAGTCCAAGCAGCTGGTGCTTCCAGGCCAAGAGACTGTGGCTGCAGGAAGCAGAGGAGGCTGAGTGGGGGTGAAGAAGGGTGGGGGGTTGGATAGCCTATATCGCCAGTTACCGGTTATTCTGTCTCCTTCTGGAAGCTCCATTAAGCTGCTTTCTCGTACCCCCTATTTGGTGGTCTCTGATAGCAGTCCAAGATGGTGGATCCATGTTGCGTTAGCTGATAGGGGACCTCTGCATGAATCTCTCCTCGCTCTCTGTTCTCTGTCAGTTTCTCACTCCATTTGGTGCTTGGCTGAGTTCTTTATCACTTCATTTGATGTTTTAGGGTTTCAGGATTTCTGTTTTCTCTGTTTGGCTTAGTTCTTCTGATCTTTGCTGTAGAGGGATGGTGTGGTGCTTCTGCCTAGAGCGCCATGTTGCCGGAAGTCCTCAGAGCTTAATCTTATTGGTTCTCTTTTGTAGGTAACTTTTCGTTTTTCCCTCGCTGCTCTCAAGATTCTATCTTTGTCTTTGGTTTTGGCAAAGTGGATTATGATATGTGTTGGTAACTTTCTTTTGGGTCTACCCTGTATGGGGTTTGTTGAAATTCTTAGATAGATATCTTCTTGTCTTTCATTATACCAGGGAAGTTTTCTGCCAGCAAATCTTCAACAATTCTCTGTGTGTTTTCTTTATTGCCCCTTTTCTGGTACTTGGATCACTCATAGGTTTTTCCTCTTGACAGTATGCCACATAATTCTTAGGCTTTCTTCATTTTTTTTGCCTGAGTTTTCCTACAACAAATTGATGTCAAGGAATTTTTCTTCAGTTTCACTAATTCTGACTTCCATTGTCTCAATTCTGCCCCTATGACCTTCAACTGAGTTGTCTAATTCTAAAATTTTATTATTAATCTTTTGGCTTTCTAGTTGCTGTCTCTGTAGGGTTTCTAGCAGCCTGTTTATTCTGTCATTTTGTTCTTGTGTTGTTTTCCTGAATTCTTCTATTGCTTTGTCTGTGTTCCTTTGCTTGGTCTGAGTTTTGCATAACCTCTTTCCTGCTCTCTTGGAGAGCTCTGTATATTAGTCTTTTGAATTCTTTCTCAGGTAGTTTCATTGCTTTATCTTCCTCTGGAAGGTTTCCTGGTTCTTTATTTTGGGTCGCTTGCTGGAACCATCTTGACCTGCTTCTTTATGTGATTCGATATTGACTGTTATCTTTTAGGCTTCTATAAGTTATTGTATTAATTTATTTTTTTACTGTATCTGGTATTTTTGTTTTGTTTTGTTTTAATATGCCCAGATAGCCTGGGTGTGTGAGCTACTTTGGTTGTTGACATCTTTGAAGCTCTCAAGTCCTGTCTCCAGGTGGTCAGAGCAGCTACTAGGTGTGAGCCCAGGAGTCTATTCACTTTTCTTGCAGGGGTGCAGTCATTCAAGGCACAGGTATCCAGGTCATCTATCACTGAGTGTGATGGTTAAGATTGTGTGTCAACTTGGCTGGGCCACGATTCTCAGTGTTTATATGTGATCACTCCTATGATTGAATTTGCTGTGAGTAGTCAATCAGATGAAAGGGAGTTTCCTTGGGGGTGTGGCCTGCACCTGAATATAAGCAGATGTTCTGGCTTTTTGGTCACTTTGGATCTGGATCCTGTGGCTGCCTCCTGTCATCTCACCTCCGGTTCTTGGGACTTGAGCTGTCAACTTATCTGCTGAACTTGGGATTCGTCAATCTTCACAGCCTGTGAGCGGAGCCCTCCTCTGTGACCTGCCAATCTTGGGTTCTCCAGCCCTTGCAGCTACATGAATCAGGAGAAATCTTGCGATCTTGCCCGCCAATCCTGGAATTCGTCAACTTTCATAGCCTGTGAGCAGAAGCCCTGCTCTCTGACCTGCTGATCTTGGGCTCGCCAGCTTCTGCAGCTCGGTGAATTGGGATAAGCCTCTACCCTGATCCATGGACTTGGGACGTTCTAGCCTCTACAATCACGTGAGCTGTTTCCTTGATATAAATCTCTCTCTGTATATATTTATACGCTTTACTGGATTTTCTTCTCTAGAGAACCCAGCCTAAGACACTGAGTGTGTGGTACAGACTCTCACCTACAGATTTAGGTGGGCAGGGTTGCGTGGTGGTGTTCGGAACAGGCGCAGGTCTCTGGCTGCAGTAGGGGGCTATGTGTGGGGCAAGGCAAGGGCTTATGGCTGCCCCTGGGTGCCTGGATGGCGGGTGTGTCCCTGTCCCCTAGAGCGTGTGGTGGGTGAAGGGGTAATGCAGCTGGTCCTTGGGTGGTGCTATTGGCTGGGGGGACTGAGAGGCTCCATCAATTCTCAGACCTCTGTCGTGGGTGGCTAGATGGAGTAGGTGCTACCACCAGCACTCAGGCCCCAGGTATGGGTGGGTGAGGCCCCTGTTTAGGGGTCAGGGTGGTGTCAAATATCACGAATCTGCAGCTCCCCCTTTGCTTCTGCAGGTGAAAATATGCTTCAGGTGTATGCCCTACTGTTTTATGCTAATGAGGGTGTGTGGTGTTGACTTAGCCCACAAGGGGCTGGGCAGGGGTTAAGGATGCTGCAAGTCCATGGACTCCTTACACCAGTGGCTGGGCAAAATTCCAGGCTTGGGAGTGTGGCATTGTTGGATGCCATAGGGCTGGTGTTGGAGCAGAGGGCCCTGTATTCCTGGCTTAGGGGGCCTGGCATTGTTGATGCCATGAAATAGAGTGGGTTGAGGGGAAGGAAGCACTTCTCCGCTGTGAAGCTCTTGGGGGAGAGGGGTTATTTTGTCCCAGTGTGTGGTGAGTTAGAAGCTAGCATTTAATTTTTGCAGGTCTGTTGTTGCACCTGCTTGGTTCTGGAGGTGTGTGCAGATTCACTGCTGCTTGGCTGCACCTGATGTGGTGGTCCTTGGCTTTGTATGTTGCTGTTTGCCTCAGCCTATGTGTGCTGCACAGACTCAGCTAGGAGGGCACTGGTGATCTTGTGATCTGAACTTCCCTATTTTCGCTGCTTTTGAATTGTCTCTCCCTCCACCTGCCTCTCAGTCTGATTATTCAGCTTTGTCTTTGATGATTAGGGTTCTTAGATTGTCATATATACTCAATTCATTTTTTTCTTTTTGGTCTTTGTTGTAAGAAGGATGACAGGAAGCATCTGACTATTCCACCATCTTGGCCCTGCCTCCTCCAGTTGTTTTTCTTCTTGTGACATAAGTATATTTAATTTAAGGTAAAATTCTAAAGTTTGCAAAATATTTCCTTAAATATATAGTGTTACTTAAAGTTAACTTACTTAAAGTTAACTTAAAATTACTTAAAGTTTTAGATAAAAGAGTGGATTTGAATTTCTTGCATCACAAATAGAATCTTTAAGATAGTTGGAGGAGGGCCATTAGTATTCTGGAAAACATTATGCAGAAACTATTCCATGGATATGGATGTGAAATAATTCCAATGTAAAATATTTCTTTTTCAAAATTATGCAAAAATAAGGCTTTAGTTAAACTTTGGAAGTGAAATATGGTTGAATTTTGCTTTGAAATTTAAAATATGAGGTTTAAAGTAAGCAAGCTTTAACCTACGCATTAGCCTTACATTTTCTTAAAATGACACACCATATTGAAATTTCAATAATCTCATCTAAATTAATAATAAGGTAAATTAAATTAAAATATTTACTTCATATCAGTACCTTGAAATTTTAGATATGGAATATTATAGATATTTTCCTATAAAAATGAAGCACATCTGAAATTTAATATATGATCTTTTAAACTCTCACTGATGAACAGCAAGTCAACTTTCAGAAAAAGGAATTTTTCATGAATTTAAAAAGCAAAACTTCAAAACTTCTTTAAATTATTTTTTCACTTTCCAAAGAACAGCATCCCACATTGTTGGTAAGCAATATTGTATATGCCAGATATAGAGGGATGGTAGGATTAAAAAAAAATGGCTTGCTCAAAAATATTGAGACATTGCTATTTATGATTGCATTTACAATATAAGATCTGTTGGCTATTTGCTAAACAATACGATGTGGTTCAGAGCTTTCCATTCTGCTCATGTATGAACAGTGCCTTGACCTACATTTTGCATAGACTGCTAAATCAGCATTTTAACAATTAATAAGTAACATTTTTTAAAATAATATTTTATTGTATTTTAGGTGAAAGTTTACACAGAAAATTAGGTTCCCCTTTAACAATTTTTATACAAATTGTTCCATGTCATTGGTTACAATTTTCACAACGTGTTAGCATTCTCATTATTTCCTTTCTATTTGTTCTGTTTCCATTGATCTAGCTTCCCTTCCCCTCCTTAAGTTTTCATCTTTGCTTTTGGGTAAATATTAAACGCTTGGTCTCATATAGTTAATTGTTTAAGGGAGCACATTACTCAGGGGTGATATTGTTTATTTTATGAGCTAGTCTATTATTTGGCTGAGAGGTGACTTGCAGAAATAGCTTCAATTCCAAGTTCAAAGGGTATCTTAGGGTGATAGTCTCAGGGGTTCCTCTGGTCTCTATCAGTCCAGTAGATCTGGACTTTTTTAGGAATTTGAGTTTTGTTCTACATTTCTCTCCAATTCTATCCAGGACTTTCTATTGTGTCACTGGTCAGAATGGTCAGTAGTGGTAGCTGGGAGCCATCGAGTTCTTCTGGACTCAGGTTAGAAGAGGCTGTGGTTCATGTGGGCTATTAGTTCCATGGACTAGTTTTTACTTTGAGCCTTTGATATCTTCATTCTCTTTTGCTCCATGCAAGTACAGATCAATAGTTGTATCTTAGATGGTTGCTCCCAAGCTTTTAAAATCCCAGATGCTACTCACCAAACTAGGATATAGAATATTATCTTTGTGAACTATGTTATGTCAATTGACTAAGTAAGTTGTCCCCCAAGACTATGGTTCCAAACCTTTTAACCCAGTAAACCAACCCCATGAATTTTTTTGATACGTCTAAGAAGTCTGTGTAACTGTGCCCCCGTGTGGTTGTATATGCGGACACACACACAAACATGTATGTACCTATACCTACAGATACACCTATACATGCATGTGCATTTACTTGCGTATGACTTCTATATACACATATGAATTCATATCCTCCTACGTAACCATACACATATTTTTTGGTTGTTTTTACTGTTGTTGCAAACCATGGTGGTGTAGTGGTTAAGAGCTATGGCTGCTAACCAAAAAGTCAGCAATTCAAATCCACCAGGCGCTCATTGGAAACTCTATGGGGCAGTTCTACTATGTCCTATAGGGTCACTATGAGTCAGAATTGACTCAGCGGCAATGGGTTGTTTTGTTTGTTGTTTTATAGCAATTACCAAAATTGTCCCTTTTTCTCATGTACTTCCTTCTTGTTTTTGTTAGGTGCCGTTGAGTTGGTTCCGACTTATAGCTACCCTATGTGCAACAGAATGAAACACTGCCTGCTCCTGCCCCATCCTCATAATAGTTGCTATGTTTGAGCTCATTGTTGAAGTCTCTGAGTCAATCCATCTTGTTGAGGGTCTTCTTCTTTTTCGCTGACCCTCTGGTTTCCCAAGCATGATATCTTTCTCCAGAGCCTGGTCCCTCCTGATAACATGTCCAAAGTACATGAGATGAAGTCTTGCCATCCTCTCTTCTAAGGAGCTTTCTGGCTGTACTTCTTCCAAGACATATTTGTTTCTCCTTCTGGCAGTTCATAGTATATTCAGTATTCTTCGCCAACACCATAATTCAAATGCATCAATTCTTCGATTTTCCTTATTCATTGTCCAGCTTTTGCATGCATATGAGGCGTTTGAAAATACCATGGCTTGGGTCAAGGCCCATCTTAGTCCTCAAAGTGACATCTTTGCTTTTCAACACTTTAAAGAGGTCTTTTGGAGCAGATTTGCTCAATACAATATGTCATTTGATTTCTTGACCTGTGCTTCCATTGGTGTTGATTGTGGATCCAAGTAAAAAGAAATCCTTGACAGCTTCAATATTTTCTCCGTTTATCATGACGTAGCTTGTTGGTCCATTTGTGAGAATTTTTGTTTCCTTTATGTTGAGGTATAATCCATACTGAAGGCTGTAGTTTTTGATCTTCATCAGTAAGGGCTTCAAGTCTTCACTTTCAGCAAGCAAGGTTGTGTCATCTGCACATTGCAGGCTGTTAATGAGTCTTCCTCCAATTCTGATGCCCTGTTCTTCTCATATAGTCCAGCTTCTTGGATTATTTGCTCAGCATACTGATTGAATAATTATGGTGAAATGACAGAACCCTGACTGTCTTAACCATCTAATGCTGCTATAACAGAAATACCACAAGTGGATGGCTTTAACAAAGAGAAATTTATTTTGTCACGGTGTAGTAGGCTAGAAGTCCAAATTCAGGGCGTCAGCTCCAGGAGGAGGCTTTCTCTCTCTGTTGGCTCTGAAGGAAGGTCCTTCTCATCAATCTTCCCTTAGGCTAGGAGCTTCTCTGCACAGGAACCCGGGGTCCAAAGGACACACTCTGCTCCTGGCACTACTTTCTTGGTGGTATGAGGTCCCCCTGTCTCACTGCTCCCTTCTCTCTTTTATATTTCAAAAGAGATTGGCTCAAGACACAATCCAATCTTGTAGATTGAGTCCTGCCTCATTAACATAACTGCTGCCTATCCCACCTCATTAATATCATAGAGGTAGGATTTACAATGCAAGGAAAATCACATTAGATGACAAATGGTGGATAATCACACAATACTGGGAATCATGGCCTAGCCAAATTGATACATATTTTTTGGGTGACAC
>NW_004444063.1:8420575-8421450 GCF_000243295.1 Trichechus manatus latirostris
TTTCTGGCAGTTCCCTGTGGATGTACTGCTGCAATCATTTTTGAATTATCTTCAGCAAAATTTTGCTTGTATACTTTTTAGAGTCTTTATTTACCTTGGTCAAGTTGGGCTGACTTCACCCATATTTGGGATTGCATTTCCCATCACCTAAAGTAACAACTTCTTACTATCTAGAAAGTGATTCTCCCTAACCTGGTACCATCAAAGAACCTTGCTTTCCATGTGTATATGCATTCTTGACGTTTTATAATAGTGGGACTGTACAATATTTGTCTTTTGTGATTGACTTATTTCACTCAGCATAATGTCCTCCAGATTCAGCCCTGTTACGTTTTGTGGACTCATTATTATTTTTAATTGCTTAGTGTTCCATTGTATTATGTACCACCATTTGTCCATTCAACTGTTGATGGACACTTAGGTTGTTACATATTTTTGCTATTGTGAATAATGTTGCAATGAACATAGGTGTGCACATGTCTATTTGTGTCACTGCTCTTATATCTTTAGAATATATACCTAGGTGTGGGATTGTGGATCATAAGGTATTTTGATTTCTAGCTTTTTGAGGAAGTGCCGTATTGTTTTCCATAGTGATTGTACCATTTTACCATCAAACAAACAATGTGTAAGAGTTCTAATCCACCTACAACCTCGCAAGCATTTGTTGTTTTCTGTTTTTTGGATCATTGACATTTTTGCAGGGGTGAGATGATATCTCATTGTAGTTTTGATTTGCTCTCTCTAATGGCTAATGATCACAAGCATCTTTTCATGTGTTTGTTGGGTGCCTGAATGTCCTCTTTGGTGAAGTGTCTGTTCATGTCCCTGACCCATTTTTGATTGGATTACTTGTCTTTTTGTTGTAGAGTTGT
>NW_004444063.1:8422617-8423792 GCF_000243295.1 Trichechus manatus latirostris
TCTGTATTCATGAGAGACGTTGGTTTAATTTTCTTTTTTAGTGAGGTCTTTGCCTGGCTTTGCTATCGGGGTTATGCTGGCTTCATAGAACCAATTAGGGAGTATTCGTTCATTTTCTATGTTCTGGAATAGTTTGAGTAGAATTGGTGTCAACAGTTCTCAGAATGTTTGGTAGAATTCTGCAGTGAAGTTGTCTGGGCCAGGGCTTTTTTTTTTGGTTGGGAGTTTTTTTTTTTTTTTTTTCCAATGACATCCTCAATTTCTTCTTTTGTTATGGGTCTGTTCAAATTTCTATCTCTATTTGTGTTAGTTTAGGTAGGTAGTACTTTCTAGCAATTTGTCCATTTTTTCTAGGTTTTCAAATTTGTTGGAGTACAATTTTTCATAATATTCTGCTATGATCCTTTGTATCTCAGTTGGTTCTGTTGTAATGCCACTCATCTCATTTCTTATTTTGGTTATTTGCATCTTCTCTGGTTTTTCCTTTGTCAGTTTGGCCAGTATGTTGTCAATTTTTTTGATCCTGTCAAAGAACCAACTTCTAGTCTTGTTGATTCTATTTTTCTGTTGTTGTCATTTGCTTTCTATTTCATTTATTTCTTTTCTGATATTATTTCCTTTCTTCTGGTAATTGTGTTCTTTTGCTGCTGTTCTTCTGTTTGAGTTGTTGGATTAAGCTATTGATTTTGGCTGTCTCTTTTTTGATGTGTGCATTTATTGATGTAAATTCTTCTCTGAGCACTACTTTTGCTGTGTCCCAAAGATTTTGGTAAGTCGTATTTTCCTTCTCATTTGTTTTTAAGAATTTTTTGATTTCATTTTTAATTTCTTCTATTACCCAATAGTTTTTAAGTAAGCTGTTATTTAGTTTCCATGTACTTAATTTCTTTCCTTGTTCTTAATGTTATTGATTTCTAATTTTATAGTTTCATGATCAGAGAAGATGCTTTGAATTATTTTGATGTTTTTGAATTTACCGAGGCTTACTTTGTGGCCTGAAATATCATCTATTCTAGAGAATAATCTATATGTGTTGGAGAAGAATGTGTACTGTGCTGCTGCTGTGTTGTGTTCTGTATATGTCTATGAAGTTGAGTTGATTGTTGTGTTATTTAGATCTTCTGTATCTTTGTTCAGTTTCTTTCTAGTTCTGTTCATCATCAAAAGCAATATGT
>NW_004444063.1:8439033-8444632 GCF_000243295.1 Trichechus manatus latirostris
ATTTAGTGATGCTTCTCTTTTCCTATGTTGTTGTATGGTTATGCTTATAATAAAAGCTATATAGTATGATTTTTAAGAACTTCAGAAAAGAATGGATATAAATGTGTCCTTTGTATGTCCATATTAAAAATTAATAATGAAAGATCATTAAATGTTGGTTATTATAACATTGGTCCATTGCTAATTTATTGGATTTCTGCTTCCAAATTTTAATATGAAAACTGAGTGCAGATGTGTGTCTATAACTTGCAATAAGATTTCCTGTATATTAAAGGCAGAAAAAATTAATCTATTTTAGACCATAATTTTCATGGCTTAAATTCCCTTGAAGTCTTACATGAGTTCCTCATAATCTGTAATCAGAGTGATATTATCAGAGAGTATATATGGGATTTCATAAAAATCACACACACAAATGGCAGTCTGCAATGAAAAACTATTACAGAGAAGGAAGTGGTAGCAGGCAAGCCCATGGGGGAATGTGCTTAAGAGTGCAAGTGCTAATTCGTAGGAAGCGATAAGCAATTTGTTTAAAGTGCAGCAAACAAAACATAGTGGAAATATTAAAAATCTATTAAACCACAAGAATACTTCTGCAAGATGAGAGTGTCAGAAGAGAAGCTATAGAATCTGTAATCTCCAGAATTACTCCAGGCTAAGGGGTGACAGCTGTCTGTTGCGAGAAATATTAAAAAGTAATGGTATCAAAGCAGCCCATCCATTGTGTGAGATGAGGCTCTTGAGAAAACATCCATGCCTCCAATGGTTCTATATTTATTCACAACTGTGACCATTGTTCCACTTTGGAGAATGTCAGATCTCTTTGCTGAGCCATGTCCGATCAAATCAACTCTTGATTGACAGGGATGCCTGTGGTACTGCTTGTGATTCCACAGATGTGAGAAAAGTGACTCAGCAGGAAGTGCTAGCTCCTGAATATAGGCAGAGCTGAGTGAGATTCTCTGCTTTGCCAAAGTGAAACTTATGGAGCAAGAGGTTTTTCTCCCCTCTACTCCCCCGTTCTTAACTACTAACAGTGTAACTATGATTGGGGAAGGTTGGATGCCACATTTCTGGTGTCCATTTTAAATCAAAGTCTTACCTGATTTTTTGACTCATCTTAAAGTACAGAAATGGACTAGTCATTTTCAAATTCTTTTGAGCCCAAGAGTAAATAGTTCTGTGTAAAATGAGAATCTCATGGTAGGGAAAACAAACATCACCACCCTGTATTCAAAACTATGTAGTTTGTGAATTAAGGTGCCTGTGGAATTTTTTTTAAAGTTTTTCTTAAATATTTAAATTGCTTTAGAGAAAGTACTTAAACAGTATCTCAGATCTAGATGGTGGTGATCTAGGGCCCAAACCCAAACTCCTTCATAATCTAGGGACCTAGGATTTTATAGAGCAATCACATGACACATCAGCACTTTGGAGTGAACATATGGAAGGGTAATTGGCATTCCAGAGGTTGGGACCAAGAGATGGAGTTTACAAAATGAGAAAGACAAACTGTTAAGAAGTACTTGGAAAGGAATGTTGAAAGCTCTACAAATGGTGATAGCCTAACTAAATTATAAGTAATTCAATTATATACAGCTAATTCCATGATATTTATGCCTAATTTAGTAAATATTAAAAATAATTCTCTTTCTGGAGAAATATGTGAGAAAATCTTGTGAACCAAGGAACACATCTTATTTTTATATAATTAGTGGTGGTGCGGGAAAGATACCCAAGGTAGAAAGTGGGAAAACCTTGTCTGGGGGCTCCGCACCAGTGAAGTCACTGAAGAAAGTACTAGAGTACTCTGAAGTTGATGATGACTAGAAGGGAATGCTATAAAGTGGTAGAATGGATGTCAAACTCTAATAGTTTCTGTGGTATAGTGAGAAAAGAACCCAGGACTTACTCAGAGTCAGAAAATTACTTTTTGCATTTCACCACCAGCTTCATCATCTTGAGTAAGACATATAATTCTTTGAAACTCAGATTCTTAAACAACCATAAAATCTGGGAAATGGTGTCTTGCCTGTACTGCTTACCTCACAGGAATGGTATCCAGATTAGATAATATAGGAATATGACACCATTTTACAAGGAATGAAATTTCATTCAAATTCCATCTGTTACTATTATTTTTAAAAATAATTTCTAATTAGAGTGAAAAATACAAGCAGAAATGACCTCCTCCAAAGTTCTACTGCAGATAGATTTTATTTCCTTCAGACTGTAGTTGTTGTTGTTAGTTACCGTCGAGTCTATTCTGACTCAAGGCGACCCCATGTGTGCAAAGTAGACCTGTGCTCCATAGGGTTTTTAGGGCTGTGAACTTTTAGAAGCAGATCGCCAGGCCTGTCTTTCAAGGTACCTCTGGGTGGCTTCCACTGTCAGCCTTTCGGCTACTAGTCGAGCGCTTAACCATTTGTGCCACCCAGGTACCCCTCAGGCCACAGTAAATGTTCCTAAATGTGCATTTATGAAATTGACATTTTAAAAGTGTTGGGTAGGGGCAGTCAGTGATCACTATTAGCTTCTACACAGAGATGCTGGCATGTGTGGCAGGTCTGTCTTTGCACTGGTGTGGGGATACATTTTAAAACCTTGCTCGGAGCACTTAATTACTTCTACAGGGTATGGGTAGGATAAAGTTTCCTAACACTGAATTGCAAGTTCATATGCTCAGTAGTGTACATCAGTTCAGAAAAGTTGAGTGTGGCTCATTCAACTACATAATCAATGAATATGAATAAAGAGAAAACCTTTTATTGGAAGTAAGTGAAGAGTGGAATGTTTATTTTTTACAGATTTTCTTCTCTCCCTGGTCTAAAAGCCATCTAGCCTTTATTTGGAAAAGATGGGCAGGGGGGGAGGGCGGGTACTGTCTGCCTAATGAACACCAAACAATTCTGTCTTAGGAGCCATTAGTGTGACACCTTCCATATGCACTCAATTCCTTTTGAATCAGATCCACTCCTGAGGAGCATCAGCTGTTTATCCTCCACAAACTAGAGAAGGCCACAGATGCTGCCCAGTGCTTCAGTCACTGCAGGGGAAGGTCAGTCCTTAGCAAACACACACACACACACAAACACAAACATACACACCTCTGTGGTTTAAACTGACCTTGGGTAAAATGCACAGGGAAGTGAGCTCCAAACCCGTCAGCTTCATGGGCAAAGCCAGGAGCCAGAAGAAAGTAGTTTTCTTCTAGGGTGCAGACTTAAATCAGTTCTAGAATGGGAAGAAAATATAAGCAACAATAAGCAGGCTGCCCACCCGGGAAGAAAATGATTTGGGGCTGTAGGGCAAATCTGATGTAGAGATATTGAATCCATTCTTCATTGTGTTTACAGGTTATTCTGAACCAATTAGTAGATCTAAAAACAACTCACAGAATTATGATGTTTTCTTTTATGCTTTGGGGTGCCTGATGTATAAAATAATTTGATGTCTTTTACTTTTTTTTTAAAGAGTCAGAAGTTCACTATGCAGCTTTTCCCCCTCCTAAATTAGTTTTTTTTAAAATATATTTTTTCACTGCTCATCTGGAGAGAATTATCACTAACTTGACAACATATTTCTATTCTAATAATTTTGAAATTGTGGCTGTGAGAAGCATCAGAGACATAGACAGTGCTCCATATAACACTGTGCAGGGAGTTCATCAAACCTATTTCCAAAAATAAGAAAGGAACATGAAATATTGTTAAGGAAGAATCAGTATTCTGAAGGCTCTTGCCTCAAATCATCTTTAGTCCCCTGCAGACACTTCTAATCACCAAAGGACATTAGTAAGGTTGTAGCCTTAATTTCCCAGCAGTAAAGCCTCAAAGAAATGGCTGAAGGTCTGGTTTGCATTCTCATCATTGCCTATGGTGGCATTTATCATACCTATGTGGCGACCCAGTAGTTCATCTTCTCTTGATGGTATCTATAAATATAAAGATATTAATAGATTCTTAGGGAGCACATTTATCGGGGGCTAGAAACTGTTTGCAAAAACACCCCACATACATTATTTCAATTAAAGATTTTTTTTTCCTCTAGAGTGACTTTACTGGATGCAGAAAATAGTCATGCCTGCAGGTTCATTTATACTAGTTGGCACAGGGTTTCTATCTTCAGGTTATCTGTACTGTTGTGTTCAGTGGAAGAACTACATGGAATATCACCTTGCCTTTGCAAGTCAATTGTTCATCTCTGAGGTACAGAAAACTTCTTTAACCTGGGTTCATTATTACTTGTATCAATATCCAGAAGAAAATTCCATATTGAGAATCTATGTCAAAATCAATGTAAAAGTTACTGGAAACATTTTTAGATAGTGTGAATTTTTACATCCTAAATAGAATATTGCCTAGTTCCCCTCAAATTTTAAGTTAGCCTTTAATAAGGGTTTATCCAAGTGTATTTTGCAATTGCTTACTATTTCTCTTGATCGAGAATTTATAGAAAAACAATAAAAATTTCTTGATGTAGAATTTTCTTCTGGTGTTGCTTTTCACAAGCGTGTTACATATTGACAAAGTCTTCATCAACTCATAATGACAAATGACAGCTAGTATCAAGGAATAAGAAAATTCAATGACCTTTGGAACTGAAACTTCAAAGACGAATGGTTCATAAAATTTTAGAACTGAAATGCCCTTAGACATCATTGAACCCACCTCCTTTTTATATAGACGAGGACATCAAGGACACGATAGCCTGAGCACTGTGATCCAGGTCCACGGCCAGTGGGCAAACCCAGGTGGTCTGAGCTGCAACCTAACACATCCCTTCCATAGTCCTCCGACTTCTGAAAGGAGCTAAGTGGTATCTGAATCTGAACACTGATGGATGGTGGATCTCCATCAACAGCATTACTATCGCCTGGGAACATATCAGAAATGCAAATTCTCAGCCCTCACCTCAGGCCTATTGAATCAGAAACTCTGGAGGGGGAACCAGGGATTTGTGTTTTAACAAGCCCTCCAGGTGATTCTAATGCACGCCAAAGTTTTTGAACTATTGTAATAGAAGATTCTTAGTTCAAGAAAGTCTATTGTAATTTTCCCTATTCACATTTACAATGCATTAAAAATAAAAAGAAATTAATTAAAATTGAAAAATATTCTGAGCATATTACTTAGGGATTTATAATTATGTTGACCAGATTTTTTTTTTTTTTTTCTTAAGAGTAGGCTGGGAATACTGCTCAAATGATATGCAAATTTAATTCACAATTCTTTGCTAAAATAGTGCCCTGAAGGGAACATAAAATTAATATACCACAGCTATAATAAAATATCAGTCTTTTTAAAAAATGCTTGTCTTCTAATGAAGACTCACTCCTTAATTGAATGCCGAGGTTTATTTTGATGAACTTATATTATCTTGGTGATTTTTGCTTTCCTAATAAATCTGTATTGTGCCACATTCTATCTTTACCAGTCAGGCAAAGATACATAATCAACCATAATAGGCCATTTTTTGTTTTTGACAACTAAAAGAACAAACATACAAAAGCTCCAGATGTCTGAAATATTGCTGTTGTTAGGTACCATCGAGTCGGTTCTGACTCTTAGCGACCCTATGTACAACAGAACGAAACACT
>NW_004444064.1:0-24468 GCF_000243295.1 Trichechus manatus latirostris
TGGCAATGCGAAATACTTTCAATGTTTACTGTTGTTGTTAGATGCCGTCCAGTTTTTCTGACTCCTAGAGACCCCTATGTACGACAGAACGAAACACTGCCCAGTCCTGTGTCATCCTCACAATTGTTGCTATGTTTGAACCCATTGTTGAAGCCACTGTGCCAATCCATCTCCTTGAGGGGCTTCCTCTTTATCAATAGTCACTAAGAATAGCTTTTTGGAAAATCCCTAGCCTATTCTTTCTTTAGAAGTCCTGGTGGCCCAGTGGTTAAACATTCAGCTGCTAACCAAAAGGCTGACATTTCCAACCCACCAGCCACTCCACAGGAGAAAGATGTGGCAGTCTGCTTCTGTAAAGACTACAGCCTTGGAAATCCTATGGGGCAGTTCTACTCTGTCCTATAAGGTCACTATGAGTCTGAATCAACTCGACAGCAACAAGTTTGGTTTTTTGATAGTCTTTCCTTCTGTTCCTGTAAGGCAGAAAGGCATCACCTGACTATTGTTAAATTCCACCTTTGCTTAATTTTAATTAAAGAGACTAAAGGGAAGAAGTTGATATGATCATCATATCATGTGGAAAGTTCATCTATCTCAGCCCCTGGAATTTCATTTTAAGTGTATTCAGTCTTTAACGCCTGGAACAGAGTTTGTCCCAAACACACTCTTAAAGGTAATGCAGAATGATGGGTTGCTGAATACATTCCTGCGTGGGACCCATTTTGCTTTTCTTTATTCGGATTAATACGGCTTTCTTTCTGAACATAGGAGCAGACTAGAACCCTATTCTCTGCGGAATGCTCAAGATTTTAATTGTATTACTTTAGCCCTGAGAGGCAATGGATGATGACTTCTCTATAAACAATTATGGAGATGTAATTTCTCCAAAAGAGAAGTTCTAAGCCCACGCTGCTTGATAAAATTTGAGCCGGGTTTAATTCCACCAAGTGCAATACACCTACTCCTCACTTATCAACTATGTTATCCTATGTTTCACATTTACTACAATAGTAAAGAATCTACTATCTGACTATTTTATGCATTAACGACATATGTCTGGCAGTAACGAATGTCAAGTGCGAGACGAGAGTAACGCTGGCCGTGATGGTTAAGGCTGTGTGTCACCTTGGCTGGGCCATGATGGCAGTTATGTAATGATGTAATGATGTAATTTGGCAGTTATGTAATGATGTAGTCATCTGATGTGGTCATCCTCCATTTTTGCATAATGCTGATTTTTGCACAACGACCTGGTCTTTGGAACCTAACCATATAGATAAGTGAGGAGTGGGTGTATACATTTTCCATTATTGATGCTTCCTTAAAAGGATCATATTTGAAAAACTACATTATCTAGAGATCATAAGATATATAAGATGGTTAAGAACTATAAACCCATAAATGTATAATTAATAGGTTTATTTTGTGTCACTATTAATTGCCCCATTATTGTTAGTTGTCTTGTGTTTGTGATGTGAACGTACACACACAGTGCAGATAGATAGATAGACAGACCCATTTGTTTAACAAAGTTTTATTGAGTACCATTATTATTTACTTTTAGTTACTAGGGCTCAAAGATTAACAAGACGGACAGGGTACAGATCTTCATGAAACTATAAATCTCCAAGGAAAAACAGACAGCATAAATAAAATAAAAAAAAGAAATACACAATATGATTTTAGACGGTTATATTAGCTATGAATATAATAAAATAGCAATGAGTGGCTTTGAGAGGGGACAGGCCACCTTCAATAAGGTGGGACAGAGTAGATACAGCCTCTCTGAAGAGGTGGCATTGGATCTGGAGCCTAATTGTGGGAAGGAGGCAGCCCTTCAGAGCTCTGGCAGAAGACTTCTATATCATAGGGAAGAGCATAGACAAAGTCCCTGAGGCAGGGAAGGGTATGGTGCTTTTAAAAAACAGAAGGAAAGACAGTGTAGCTGTGCATATGAAATACGAGGGAAGTGATAGAAGCTGGTGTTCATGGAAAGAGTTTGGATTTTATGACATTGTCGTGAAAATTCTTCAGATATTTTGAAGCAGAAGAGTGGTAATGCCCTTATTAAGGGTCTGAAATATGACTGCAACAGTAGCATTGCAGGTAGACTGTAGGGAAGAAAGAGTCAAAGACCCATGAGGAAACGAGATTAGCCCAGCTTGGTTCATGACTAGTCAGATCAAACTACCTCTTTTCACCTTGAGACTGAACCCCTCTTACCCTAGCTTCCATAACTCGCGAAATGGGGATAACGACGCTTCCTCCGTTAGTGCTGTTATCCCCAGTTTACATGAAATTCAGCTGCATGACGTGCTTGTCATACTTTAAACAGGCGGCCACCGAGTCAATTCCAACTCATGGCCACCCCATGTGTGTCAGAGTAGAACCGTGCTCTCTAGGGTTTTCAGTGACTGATTTTTCAGAAGTAGATCACCCAGCCTTTCCTCCAAGATGCTTCTGACTGGACTCAAACCTCCAACTTTGGCAACTGACAGCATTAACGATTTGCACCACCCAAGGACTGCATACTTTAGATAAATGCCGTTTCCCTTTTCCCTTCAACATCATTGGGCTAGAGTGACGGAGAGTAAAATCAGGAAAACCTGGCATAAGTCTTATAGATGTTGCTTTTGGGTAACTACTGGATCTGGAGAGAGTTAAACATGCTATCACAGAGAAAGGGAAGTGATTCACCGGCTGGGTGGATGCTGTTTCTTATCATTTCAGTTTCCTCCATCTGGTAGATTTGATGTGGACGTATTTGACAGTTGCAGGAGGAAGTTGGAAATGTTGAGTGACCACTAAGACTGATTGCTTCTCTCGCTGCCTCCATACCACACACTCCTCAGGGGGTATACAGTATACTCCAAGATTCTCTAATGATGGAAAGGTACCAGAGAGCAGTGGGGTATAAACTTAACTAAGGGGAATAATTTTAACCTTCTCTAACAACCCATCTGTGATCTATATGACTGAAAAACTTCAAGATGAAACATTTGAAATACAGTTACTTTCACTGAACCTCCTTTTTATTTTTGTGGCCCCTGCTGAATTTCAGCTAGTCATCAACCCTTGCTTGAAATACTTAAAGAGCTCCTTAACTTTGTCTGTCTCTGCCATTCAACCTTACACATGAAGACAAATATAGAATTTATCAATCATTCTTGAACCCATACAAGGATACTGCTTCATCACTTCTTATGTGCTTTTGAAAATCCTTCATCATCAAATCCCAAACTTCATTTTCAACTTCATCTTCTACTTGGAGATCATACAATCAGAAATAAAGGGAATTGGATAGTTTCTGATAATTGGTTCAGACAGGAAATTATTAAGTCAGGTTAATTATCTCTATTTTATCACAAATATAACTCTCTTATTACCTTTCTTGCATCAGTTTATCATTGCTATCATTTATTTATTAACTTGTATGTGCTTTGATGTTTGCCTCCCTGTGTTATAATACAAACTCCTTGAGGACACTGGCTGTAAAATGTGTTAGCCACAGTGTCGGCAGTACACAGAAGAGTTAGGTCTGGTATAATCCATGTCCATGGGCTGGCAGGTGGAGTTGGCTTCTTTGATCTTCTTCACATGCCTTGAATTTCTGCTCCCAGGACAAGGTGAGATATACACTCTGAAGGTCCTGCTTCTTGGCTTTACCATCTCTATGCTGTAGGCTGATTCTGTCCCTTCCGTACACACAGGCTTTCCCTTGCTGGGTTGCAATATTCCTGAAGCCAAGGGTACCTAGCTTTGGAGGTGGTTTCCCACTTTGTCATCACACTTCATCTAAAGAGAAAGTCAGTGTTTAGGGTGGTAGTTAAGTCCTTGCTCTTTAGCATTGCTTGTATTAATCCTGCCCCCCTGCTCTTTGTGCGACCCTGGAAGAGTTTCCTTGTCTCTCTGTCTCAATTTCCCTATGTCCAAAATGGGGATAATAATATTACCAGATTCTAGGTTTGCTGTGACCATTAAAGGAAATAATGCATGTATTTTAGCAGAAGCATAATAGGTCTTTGATCAATGATAGCTATTATTTAAATAGTTTAGTTATTAAAGTTTGCCTTCCCAAGCTAACTGATACATGCATGCCATTCACAGAAAGCACCCACGTTTTATTTATTTGGAATAAACTATCTCCCATTGCCAATTAGTAAATTTATCCAATTATGTGACCAATTTAGTATTTTATGTTGTTTTTATCCAAGCCTCAAAGGTAATGGGGATAATAATAATAGCCACTTTGTAGAGTAGTTATGAACATTTAATGAGATAATTCCTGTGAACTTGTTACCATGTGCCTGTCAGAGAGAGAACCTACAATAAATACCAGCCATTAATATCATTGTTTCATTATAAGTTGAATGATTTTTCCTAGCCTGGAAAGTTTCTTTGAGCCCAGCAACTCTGGCTGCCCTGAAGTACGTGGACTTGAAATACCAAGAAAATGTATGGAGGCTTCGTTCATTAATGCCCATGAGACCTCCTCAAGCAACCTTTTCTTCGTTCCTCTTCTCCGCTGTCTGAATTTTACAAGAGAACTAAAACCCAGTACACATTTCTCCAGAAAGTGAGGTGTAGTAGCCTAAGCAGAGAACAATGACTGAGGGAGAATTAGAAAGTCACTTGCAACCACACAGGGCTGGAGTGTGGAGTCCCTACCTTCAGTCTTTACTCACTTATAAACCAGCTGATTGATTTTGGCAAACTGAGACATTGACATCTCTCTGAGTCTAAATGTCTGCATTTGCAACACAACTGAATGGAATCAGCATCCTTTTGCTGCTTTAACTTTGATAAAATAAGAGATCATGGCTGTTCTCCAAGAGACTGCCAACTCTACCAAAACATGGGAACCCATTAATTGGGAATATTTAAAAATAAACACCTACAGAGAGATGATCACAAAACTGAAAACTCCTTCAACTCTCAGTTTCCCAAAGCAAATCATTTGACCCTCTATTTCTACTATTTTACATGATAATTACACACGCTTACTCATGTAAGCCAGAAAACATTTATCAAGAACCTTCTTTCTGCGGAGCATAAGGCAAAGGTATCAGAGATTTCAGAGGATAAAAGAAGCTGTCCTTGTGGTAAAAGAATCAGTAATCTAAACGACATATACACTTGTCATCACGACACTGGGCAGAGTATGCTAAGGGTCATAAGTGTATCTAAACTTCCTATGAGAACTAAGAGTGTCAAAATAATAAATTTTGGCAGAGATCATAAAGAAGTGGCATTTGAACAGGACATTGCAGAACTTAACATTTTGACAAGTAAAGATAAATGAGAATGAACTGCCAGCCAAGGTACAGAGGCTGTAAAGTAAGAAGATTAGCAAGTGGTCAAGTTTGAAGAGGGTATAAAGCCCAAAAAATACACTTATGGCAGAAAGGGCAGAAAGGTGTATTTATCCAAACAAATTAAGCTCACACTCTTCAAATCACGGCTTTGTGCTAAACTCTGGGAGAGGACAGGGGCTTCAGAGATACACTCAAAGCAAAATACTTGACCTGGGAAGACGATTTCAGTAGTAGATGATTACAGGCTGGACGCTAAGCAAGATGGAGGCAATGCTCAAAATGATAAGAGAACAAGAAGAAAGGAGTGATTAAAACAGAATATGGAGGACTTTAAAATTAAACCAAGGAGCCTAAACTTTGGATTTTAGCTGATGAGGAATGGATGTGCCCACTGGAACACCGGAGTAATGCGAACAGAGTTTCTCCTTAGGTAGATTAATCTGGTAATACTATATAGAAGACTGTCTGAAGGGGGTGTGGGTGAGTACTTGGGGAGTGGAGTGCTGTAGGTCAGAGAGACAGTCATTTAAGATTTAAACAAGATTCAAAAATAATAATCCCTGTTATCTGTTCTACAACTTAGAAAGCATTTGAAGAGACTAGGGCTATAGGTCAACAAGTAAAGACACAGCCTAAATGAAAAGCCTTTGAATGCACATTTTGCATTTGCCCTCAGAGATTTCAAGTCAAATTTTTCAGAAACCTGATTGTTCATTCTCATACTGATTCCCTGAAGCTGATGAATATTCTAGAGTTGCCAGATAAAATATAGGATGTCCCATTAAATTTGAATTTTAGACAAATAACTTTTTTTTTAAGTTTAAGTATGCCCCCATGAAATACTGTGGTACGTTTATTTGCTAAATCTGACAACCCTACTATAGTCCCAAAATAAGTTAGAAGAGAGAGTGAACTGGAAATCCCTGTCTGCCCCTTAGATGATGTAGTCTTTAAGATTAGCCTTCTTAAAACATGCCCTGCTCCGACCATGATACATGCATAAAATTCAGCCTCTTCATCCCGTGCCCTTTTCCCAACAAAGGCAGTATTCAGAGTCAGGACTCACCTGAGTTCTCTCCGGAGACAATTTCCCATCCTTCCACTGTGACTCCTTCACTCAGCTCCTGGATTTCGCTTCCCTTTGGGCAGTACTTGGCCAAGGCAACAACAGAAGGGCGCAATGAGAAGCAGGAGGTTACATCTGACCACTGGCCTATGTTCCTCCCAACCACAAAATGACAGGGTATGGGGCATAGTAGAGAAGGAAGGAAACTTGCTGCAGGGGAGGGGAAAAGAAAAGTGTATGGTGTGTGTGTGTGCATGCATATGTGCATGTGCTTTTGCGTGTGTGCATGCATGTCTGCAGAGTGTGAAAAATATCAGTCTAAAACACGAAAGAGCAAATTTACTGACTCTCTGGGTTCGCTTTACTTTCAAGGCAGTTCCAGGATTGGAAGACTAGACTTCCCTATTCCTAGGAAATCTGAGATCTCAAGGTTCCCAATACTTTAACCTCCCACAAACACACCGGGAGAAAGTCTGTTCTTAAGAGAAGAACTAAGTTAGAAATAAAATTCATTTCTTTTCTCTGGCTGTGAAAATGTAATCTAAAATAAATGGCCTTTCCTCAGAGCTCTAATATGTTAATAGACAAGGGAGGGAAGAAAATATGAAATTGTAAGATAGTGGCAGTTACTTGAGGTTGCAAAGAAGCAAGTCTTCACTGGCTGTCAACTCCGAGGCCAATTTTACAATGCAGAAAGAGACAGGACCTAACAGACGCATCTTCACTGTCTTGTGACCCCACATCCTCCTTACACCACTCCCCGGAGCCACAGAGAGCAAGCTGGCCATAGTGATAATTTCACTGCTGCAGTATCTGGAGGTTAGCTAACAGCTAATTCTGAGCTTTTGATGTTGTGGGAATGAAATACCTTATTCATTACGACTCTCATCCCGTGCTGTGAACAGTTGGCTGGTTTTCCTGAGTTTCCAAGCAACATGAAATTGATTTGCTGAACTCAGGATACGCTCATCTACTCCAAGTCTTTTTTTTTTTTTCCAGATGTGGAGGATGAAGGAAGATTGAGTTACTGCTCAGCAGAAGCAAGACCAGGGGTCTGAAGTACTTTATAATAATTTGCAAGTTTTTTGTTATCATTGTATTTATCAGTCATAAACCAGTTGTGGTCATGTCGACTCCAACTCATAGCAACCCTATAGGACAGAGTACAGCGGCCCCATAGGGTTTCCAAGGAGCAGCTGGTGGACTTGAATTGTCAACCTTTTGGTTAGCAGCCAAGCTCTTAACCACTGTACCGCCAGGGCTCCTTCAATCATAAACTTGAGAAAAACATATTTGCAACAGGGAATGCCAAATTTGAGGTTTATTCTTTAATTCACATTTGAGAATTTGTGTACCAAACCACTGCTTTACAAACTTCAAAAAAGCCAAGCCAAACCCACTGCCATCAAGTCAATTCCGACTCATAGCGACCCTATAGGGTAGAACTGCCCCATAGGGTTTCCGAGGAGCAGCTAGTGGATTTGAACTGCTGAACTTTTGGTTAGCAGCCATAGCTCATAACTACTGCACCACAAGAACTTGTTGGAAATGTAAATTCTCAGGCCCCAGCTCAGAACAGCTGAATCAGAAATTCTGTAGCTGGGTCCTAAGAATCTGCCTTAGCAATCCCTCCTGAGGCTGCTAAAGTTTGAGAACCACTGCAATAAACTACTTTTTCTCTTATTCTGATTACTCACAAATAAACTCATCAATCCACAAACACTCAATTAGCTAGCATGCTTGGACCCCAGATATTAAGTGATGGATGTGTGGATAAACAAAAGAAGTTACCAGTTTACTCAGCATCTTTACCTCCCTCTGTCCCACACTACCATGAATCAACGGGAAATAGGCCAAGAGTTTAATTCCACTTGTTGTTACTTGCTTTCAAGTCAACTCTGACTCCTGGCAACCCCATGTACAATAGAACCAGAAGTTGTCTGATCCTTCCCCATCTTCACGATTGCTGGTATGCTTGAGTCCATCGTTGCAGCCACTATGTATTTTGAGTGCCTTTGAGCTCAAGGGGCTCATCTTCTACCACTGTATCAGACAATATTCTGTTGTGAGCCACAGGGTTTTCATAGGCTAATTTTCAAAAGTAGATCATCAGAGCTTTTTTCCTAGGGTGTCTTAGTCTGGAAGCTCCACTGAAACCTGTCTACTATGGATGATGTTCTTGGTATTTGAAATACCAGTGGCAAAGCTTCCAGCATCATAGCAACATGCAAGCTGCCACAGTATGACAAATTGACAGAGAGGTGGTGGGCTAATTCCACTCCTGATGGCTAACTAATGAACCTTCCTGGACCTTATTTTGTTCCTCTCTAGAACGGATAGGATACAATTAAACCAGATTTTAGTAACATATTGTGCAGTGTTGGTGGCTATTACTGATGATTGAGCACAATGAACATCTTTGCTCTTCAACGTCCTGTGAACTCTCAGTGCTGTGTAGAAGAATAAGAGACCCATCTCCTTTTGTTCACATGAGGGACATCATTTCTATCCTTCATGGGAATCGTCTTCATTAATATTCCTTAATCCTTTGCTCTTGTGTTTGTCGAACTACCTAAAAATTCATTTATCTGGAAAGGACATCAAATTATTTCCATTACTCTCATAGTCAGAGACTGTTTTAAAATTCCCGGGATTATCAGGTGAGGTAAGACACGCAGACCTGGAAACAACTGTCATGAAAAAAGAAATTCCTTATACTCACATTTCCCTGGGGACAACATACTCTGCCATGATTCAGGGCCACACAGGGGGGTTCCCCTGAGGACAAGGTAACCGCAAGCTGAGATTCTAAGAGACCTCTTATGTATGGCAAGCAGGGTGGGGTTAGCTAAGTTTCTCAAATTTCCTGGGGATTGGGTATTTTGAATAATTCTGTAGACTCAGAGGGCATAGGGGTTGTCCCTACCTGTTGGGTGCCTGTCCCAGGGACAATTAAGGCAGGTGCAGAGTGGCCCCGGAGTGTGTTGGAGGACGGACTTATTCAGCTGTTCAAGAAGAGGAACTAAACAGCCTTCAATCAGGGTCTCAGAACTGTGTCAAGATATATGAAGGAAAAAAAACTAGTTTACAGAGGCTTATCATCTGTCGTTGTGCTTTCAGTGTCAAACATTAAGTAACATGTGCTTGTCTGAACATCTATTATAGTATTGTTATTAAAAATTACAGAGTACAAATAAAAAATAAAAACATTAAATAACCCAGAACCCTACTACCCGTACATAATCACCACCTATATTTTGATATATACCTTTGCAGTCATTGCTCTGTGAACACACACAAACACACCCACGTACCCACTAGTTCAAAAAAAAAAAAATCCAAAAGGGGATCAGCCTGTACACATATGTCTTTCTACGCCATTAAATACTTTTTCTCAACATCATTACTGATGGATGTATAATACTCCATTATATAATCACATAATGATTATTTTCACCCAATCGATGTATTAGTGGTTATTGCCAGTTTTTTATGTTGTAAACAATGCTGCGATTAACACCAATTATCTACAAAATTGTAGATATTTATAACATTAAATCTGTGCCAGCTATTACCCACTAGAGGCACAAGAGATTCAATCCCAGTGGCTTCTATTCAATCCCAGTGGCTGGATTTCAGTCCCCAGGCATGACCAAAGGCATGAGGAGAGACATAGTCCCTCTCTGTTGAGTTCCTGCTCAATTGCAGACAACACTGGAACCAAAATAAGTTCCAAACCCAAGTGCAGGGTGAGAAGCGGACATTTAAATCTGATTCAATTATTTCATTTTGGAGGAATGACCACTAAGATGAGAATTAGCTACTGGGAAAGCTAACATTCCAACAAATCAGATATTTCACTTCAAATATTTTCAAGGCCATTGCTTGACTAAATTAAAATTTTGTTATATTTATGAAATGAAAGAAAGAAATTATCTCAAACTTGGGAAAAGGCAAAATGATTATTGCTTGGTTTATTATTGTTATTTAATATTATTACTATTTCATGCTAAAGGATTCTCAAATTAGCTTAACTGATCATCATCTGGAACTCACAGGGAAGATATCTTTGCTGTCACTATAAATTTCCAAATGTAAAAGCAAAATTTTCCTTTATAACATCATCTGCCTAAGATATATTGCAACTGAGTGTTGTATTTCACCCCAATGATCCTGTTAGCAGAAGTTGTTAAATGACCAGAAACTTTGAGTGACATAAAATTAATAAGTGTCAAAGAACTTGGAGAGATTCTGGTTTAGGACCAGGACATAACTGAATGTTTTCCTGACCAGCAAAGAATGCAAATTAGTTTAACAAACTTTGTACAGACCTATGGCCTGGTTCTATCTTGCCAAAATGCAAGTTTTCCACCTTTCATTAACTTACCCATCATGGGTGCCCTTTCAATAACTTCCCATGAACTCTCCCCCTCAGCGAACTGCTTGGTGTATTTCTTCACTGGCGTGTGTCCCCTAGCGTAATAGTTAATAAACTCAGCTTTCTTTAATGCTCTGGTGGTCTTTATTTTATTCTTTGACACTAAGAATTAGCAACTATTTATAGCATAAGGTTGTAAGTCATTGAGTTATAAGTTATTAAAAATTTATAGCTGGCAATATGAATTTATTGTATGTAGGTAGTGTGAATGTATTGCATATAGAATGACAAACATTATGATTTAGAAATTTTTTTGGCATTCCTTCTCATAATAACTATATAAATTCCTATTCAAATGCATTTAGAAACAGCTCTTTTGTTTTACTGCTGTGTTCTCAATGAGAATAATATGAATAATAAATAACTAATGCTTTGACACACACTCAGAAATAATTTTGAACCTTTTGTTCTTATATTGTGTTTTCGTTCGGAAGACCTTCCAGACTGAGGACAATTAATTATGAGTCGGAATCGACTCAATGGCAATGGATTTTGGTTTTGTACGGTTAAATCCCAGATGCATGGATATTTCTCCCCGTTTTCAAGGGCATTGATTCTCACTATGAGGCTTGGTAAGGCCAACCTGGTACACTCTGCTGGCTCTGTGGTTGATTAGACCCTGGAGTTAGGGAGTCCAAGGGAAAGCATTTGGTGGAGAATATGTGCTTGTTAACTTTATTCTCTTCCAGAACTCTAGGCAGTGTCTATCTTGAGAGCAAAATCTGTTCTTTGGAAATATTCTCTTCGAATCTAGTACCCTTTACTTAAATGTTTGTAATAATTTTTTTTATTTTTCCTATACAAAAATTTATACATACATTGTTATGTGACCCTAATTGCTCACCCCATACTGTGACAGCACATTCCTCCTTTCCACCTCTGATTCCTCATGTCCATTCAACCAGCTCCTAACCTTCTCTGCCTTCCCATCTCACCTCCGGACAGAAGCTGCCCGTTTAGTCTCTTGTACCACCTGAGCTAAGAGGCACACTCCTCACTAGTATCACTTTATGTCCCACAGTCCAGTCCGATCCCTGTCTGAAGAGTTGGCCTCGGAAATTGTTTTAGTTCTGGGCTGATAGAGAATCCAGGGGCCATGCTTTCAGGGGTTCCTCCAGTCTCAGACCATTAAGTCTGGTCTTCTTACTAAAATTTGAGTTCTGCACCCCACCTTTCTCCTGCTTCATCAGGGACTCTCTGTTGTGTTCCCTGTCAGGGCGGTCATTGGTGGTAGCCAGGCAGCATCTAGTTCTTCTGGTCTCAGGTTGATGGAGTCTCTGGTTTATGTGGCTCTTTCTGTCTCTTGGGCTAATACTTTCCTTGTGTCTTTGGTGTCCTTCATTCTCCTTTACTCCAGGTGGTTGGGACCAACTGATGCATCTTAGATGGATGCTTGCAAGCTTTTAAGACCCCATACACCACTCACCAAAGTAGGATGCAGAATAAATGTTTGTAATAAATTTTTAATGCAATAAATTGAATTAGGTTTGACTCTTTTTAAAATATGTGATTATTAGTATAGGAAAGTTATCAGTATAAATTATGGCTGTAAGACTAAAATGCATTTATCTCTCATTAGAAATCACAAAATTCAGTAAGTAGACATGGAATTGTAAGAAAATACTACAGCAATACACTTCATCTATGAATAAATTAATTATGACTATCAATTTGGCTAGTGTTCAAAGGACTGGAAAATTCTAGTCTATAGTATGCAGGCTGCAAATACTTTGCCTGGTACAATGTCATCCAGTTGAATTCACATGATCTTTACAAAATAAGTATGTGCAAATCCTTTTTACTGCTAATGCTTCTTTACATGAGCCTATAACATTGCAATTACAAATATTTCCCAAGGATGCCCACCCTTAACGTCACACTCTGGCCTTAAGCAAGTAATAAGGAACAGTGTGAAAATACCCAGTGCAACAGATTATTATCACAGTTCTACACCTCCCCCACCCCCAACATGGGGGCCCAAATTCATTATCATAAAGTCACAGGAAACAGAAGTCAGTAGGGTGGGGATCTCAGCCATATCTTGTACTGGGGTGGTAGGGAAATCAAGCCCAGAGAGAGTTATTAAAGATAGTGATGCCTAGCATTACATTCTGGCAGTGGAGCTGGGCCAGAGAAGAGTCTGAGATGCATGAAATGTAGTCTGATGATGCTTTTTTGAGAACTCCAATAGACATCATAGAGCTGTAATTTCTTGAGAAGAACAAGAATCAAAAAGTTCTCAGTGGAAAAGATGTTGAGTTGACCACAGGATGTGAAATCCCCATGCAGACCCTGCGATACCAGATCAACATTCCTACATTAAATCTTAGTTAATTCACAAGAAACTTGTCGCTTGCAAAGTAATCAAATAATTAACTGATCAAGTATTGTTCTTTTTTTGTTTTTCTGAAAACACCAAGGTGCTCTGACTGAATTTGTTACATTAGAAAAGTGTGTAGAGTTTTGTAGACAGAGTGAGCCAGAGTCTTCCTTTCCACAAAGCTCATAGGCAAACTTATCATGCATCCTTCTGTGTAAAGTTTGTTTCCTCATATATCAAGGATAACTGTGTGTCTGGAAAGAATGTAACAAGCAACAGGCCTATCTGAGAGGTATGTTCTTCGTGTCATTCTTGTGTCTGTATTGACTGCACAAATATGAGGCTTAGATCTTATTAGAACAAACTGAAGTGAGCACTTCTTTTTGAGATATTATCAAGTAGTTACGGGCTTTTAAAATGGAAGAATCACATTTCCCATCACAGTTACATAGAGAAAGAGACAGAGAGAGAGAAAGTTTCCTTCTATGACCTTCTGAGGGTAGTGCAGAGAAAGATAGAAGTTGCCTCCTTGAGTACTTGGAGACCTGGGGGTGCAGTGGTTAAGAGCTCCAACCAAAAGATCAGCTGTTGGAATCCACCAGCTGCTCCTTAGAGGCCTGATGGGGCAGTTCTACTTTGTCCTATAGGGTCACTAAGAGTTCGATTTTTTGTGGGTTCCTTGAATACCTACACTCTGATTTTCAGAACAAAGGTTAGGCAACTGCTGAGCATCTATTCAGGCTGCAAGAGTAAAGGAGGCTGCAACAAGCTCCTTTATCTTCTGATACCTCCTATGCAGTCAGCTCTTACCTAGTAATGGAATATTACTCCTCTTGCAGATTATCTGGGCAAATTTTATTATTAAATTCCCTATGCATTGTACATATTCTTCTCTAATTTTCTGTTTGATTGTATGGAGTATATTAATAATTCTAGGCCCACAGTTGCTAAATTAGAAGTCCTTTTTTTGGCCAAACTGATTATCATTCTTCATAGGGAGACTATACTCAACCATGGCTCAAAACTGGGGTAACGTTTTTTGCAGGCTATGGCTGAATTAATTTGAAATGTTAATAATCTACCCCTTCTATATTCACACAATGGAATACTATGCAACAATAAAGAACAATGATGAAACCGTGAAACATAACACGGAGGAATCTGGAAGCCATTATGCTGAGTGAATTTATTCAGTCACAAAAGAGCAAATACTGTATAAGACTACTATTATAAGACCTCAAGAAAAGGTTTAAACACAGAAGAAAACATTCTTTGATGGTTATGAGGGTGAGGAGGGAGGGAGAGGGTTATTCACTAACTAGATAGTTGACAAGAATTATCTTAGGTGAAGGGAAGGACAGCACACACTACAGGGAAGTCAGCACAACTGGACGAAACCAAAGCTAAGAAGTTTCCTGAATACAACCAAACACTTTGAGGGACAGAGTAGCAGGGGCAGGGGTTTGGGGACCATGCTTTCAGGGGACATCTAGATCAATTGGCATAACAAAGCTTATTAAGAAAATGTTCTGCATCCTACTTTGGTGAGTGGCGTCTGGAGTCTTAAAACCTAGCGAGCAGCCATCTAAAATGCAACAATTGGTCCCAAATCACCTGGAGTAAAGGAGAATGAAGAACACCAAAATCACAAAGAAAGTATTAGCCCAAGAGACAGAAAGGGCCACATAAACCAGAGACTCCATCAGCCTGAGACCAGAAGAACTAGATGGTGCCTGGCTACCACCAGTGACAACCCTGACAGGGAACACAACAGAGAGTCATGGATGGAGCAGCAGAAAGGTGGGGTGCAGAACTCAAATTCTAGTAAGAAGACCAGACTTAATGGTCTGACTGAGACTGGAGGATCCCCAGAAAGCAAGGCCCCCAGACTCTTTGTCAACCCCGAACTAAAACCATGCCTGAGGCCAATTCTTCAGACAAGGATTAGACTGGACTATGGTACATAAAATGATATTCGTGAAGAGTGTGCTTCTTAGCTCTAGTAGATACATGAGACTAAATGGGCAGCTCCTGTCCAGAGGTGAGATGAGAAGACAGAGAATGTCAGGAGCTGGTTGAATGGACACGGGAAATCAGGGATGGAAAGGAGGAGTGTGCTGTCACAGCATAGGGAGAGCAATTAGTGTCACATAACAATGTATGTATAAATTTTTGTATGAGATACTAACTTGAATTGCAAACTTTCACTTAAAGTACAACAATAAAAAAAAAGAAAAATCTATCCCTACATGGAATGTGGAGCAGGTAAAACTTGAAACTTCTATTGATATTGAAAATTTCAGCTTCACATAATCAGAAACCTACAGAAGTAATTCACTTTGAGATGTTATGGCTTCTCTATGTACAGTAAAACCTGTGAAAGCCAGAGCCTGTGTAAGGTGGAAACCTGTCAGAGAAGGAAAACTCAAATATTTTCTACTAAAACAAGTGATAAAAAAGTGATAAGGCTACACCCTGTCAAAGGTGGAAAACTTGCAAGATCCAGGAAAACAAGGCAGTCTCATCAAGCTCTGGCTCTCACAAGCTTCACTGTGCAAATAAGGTTTTAAAAATGTTATGTCTAGAACAAAATATACCTACAAGAACAAAAGGAACCACTTTGGGATTTTCTGTCCAACTCCTTCCTTCCATTAGAGAAGGAACTTTCCCACATCCAAGCCATTTCTTGCATCATCAGTATTCTGCAAAGAGGTAAGTCACATTAAAAATACTACACTAGCAAAAATGTCTTTTTCTAAAATATATTAAATTACAAAGAATTTGGACAAACAACCATCATCTTTAATAGTTGTTAGTTACCTAACCATCTTTTCTTAGAGTCCATAACCATCTTTACAAAATATAAACCCCCGTCACTACTCACCTAAGGATACCCACTCTGAGAAGCCACTAGATTTCAATTCAACACTCAATATTTGATGGATTTGTATGTGTGTGTTTGATTTGTGAGCTCTGATTTGAGGTCACCATTTATCTTCTGTGTGCATGACGTCTTAATGCAAGAGGCACAATTTTCTGTTTGCTAGCTGCTGCTTCTCTGTCTGTGCCTCAGTTTCAGCCATCCTAGTTAGATTATTATAACTTTCCAAAAGGTTCTCAAATTACTTTTTCTATCAGTGGTGGCATTTTAGGAGAAGTGTAAATGACAAATATTTGGTAGTGTGGTAACCATAAAGTATTACAGGTGAATTGCAAAGAAACTGAAAAATTCAGAGTTAAGTCTTATTATTTCTAAAAGTCTTGTTCATCACTGGGCTGTACAAGTTGTGGAAAGGACTACTTTTCTCAAGATGACTAGTATGTTATACGCATCCTCATGTGGCCACTGCCTTCTACGCTTCACCACAACACAGATACTCACTTATTCAATATGAAGCATTACACAGCATCTTTGTGCCCATTTCTAGGGACTGGGAATGCAGAAGGGAACAAAGTAGATTAAAAAAACACTACCTTCATAGAACTGACATCCTGAAAGAAGGAGGCAAATAACTAAAAATAAAGAAGTAAATCATAGAGAATGTCGGATGGTGAAAAGTGCCCTGGAGGGAAATGAAGCAGGAAAGGAGAAAAAAATGAATTTGCGACTCCAAGTAGCACAGTCAGGGAAGACTTCATTGAGGTGATATTTGAGGAAGTGGCAAGTGAGCACCTGGCATGTCTGAAGAACAACAAGTAGGCCCCTGTGGTTGGAGCCAAATAAGAAATGAGAAATCAGAGAGGTAATGGTTTAGAAGATGTAAAGTTCCACAGCTACAGAACTTTTTGGACTATTATAACAACATTGGATATTTACTTCAGTGTGAGATGGGAGACAAGAGTTTGCAACTAACAGGGATATGATTTGACTTACATTATAATACAAGTATTCTGGCACAGTCAGGGATATGAGTTAGTTGTGAGAAATTATTGTAATCTAGATATTTCAGGCTATAGATAGTGTCAATCACATATTTCAATGCCTATGTTGCTTGATTATATCAAAAGCATCATATTCTATGATGAAAAGACTAGAATTCCAAGAATCATTAATCAATTCATTCATCATTTGTTTATACAATATTATTTATTTGGTGCCATCAACATGCCAGATATCAAAGCATATACTGGGACAGTGGGGAATACAATAGTGAATGCGACAGACAGAGACCTTACCTTCATAGAGCTTAAGATATAGAATTGTAATTTAAGAATCCTTTAATATAAGAATAAAACACTGAAATCAAGTAAATTTAAGAAGCTTGACCAATCACCAGAAGTAGTTAGTGACGAAGCAGTGCGTGAGACCAATGCCCTGTTGTTGTTGTTGTTGTTAGTTGCTGTCTAATCAATTCTGACTCGTTGCAACCCCAAGCGTACAGAGTAGAACTACTCCATAGGATTATCAAAGCTACAACCTTTCAGAAGCAGATTGCCAGGCCTGTCTTCAGAGGTGTTGTTAGGTAATATTGAACCACCAACCTCTCAGCTGGTGGTCTAGCACTTAACCATTTGCACCACACAGAGACTCCTGACTAGGGCATACTGATTTCAAAGGGTGAATTCATAACAACTATGCCATCATTACCCTTTCTACTAAACCAAACTAAGAGTAAAATTAATCATGATGCAATTAGGATCCTTTGTCAGAAAAATAAAATATATATATACTCCAGTGAAATAATTACATACTATTCTTAAAAGTCTGTAGCAGACACTAGAGACTTGAGGGACACCACCAAACAAACCAACAAATGCATTATGGGAGTTCCAGAAGGAGAAGAAAGAGAGAAAAGGGCAGAAAAAAAGTTAAAGAAATAATGGCAGAAAACCTCCCAAATTTGATGAATGACAAGAATTTACACATCCAAGAAGCTCAACAAACTCCAAGTAAGGTAAACCTAATGATATCCACACTGAGACACTTTATAACCAAATTCTCGAAAAATGAAGGTAAAGAGATGATTGTATAAGCAGTGAGAAAAAAGTAAATCATCACATACAAGGGATCCTCAATAAGATTAAAAGCCAATTTCTCCTTGACACTTAAACTATGGAGACCAGAAGGCACTGAGATGACGTATCTAAAGTGTTAAAAGAAAAGATCTTTTAACCAAGAATTCCATATCCAGTAAAACTATCCTTCAAAAATAAGGTAGAAAAAAATAATAAAATAAGAGACTTCCAGGAAGAGGGCAACATAAGAGGGGCTTCCAAATTCTCCCACTAGAACACTGAGAAATTCAACTAGAATTTCTTACTAGATCTAGCAGAGACCTTTGAGAGTGGACAGAAGACTGGTTCCCTTCTTTCTCAGGTGGTACCACTCACAAAAGGCTCCTGCAGCTTCAGACCACTAACCCTTGCCTGAGGAGGTGAAGAGACCTCGATCTGCCATGGGAAAAAGGAGAGCTGTGCACAGTGGTGGGGGAAGCCCTGGATGGAGACAGCTGGACCACTGTGAACACCCCAGGAGATCAGTAGATTGCATGGTCTGTGTTTGCAGGGGTCCACAACCCCTTCTCAGGAAGAAAGGGAGAGAAAACCAAGGAATGAAAGAACCTTGATCTACTGGTCAGATCCTTTAATGCAAGCAGCTGAAAAAAATAGATTAAAGTCCTGAATAGAGAAGGGAGGAGGGAAGGAAGTAGGCTTGAAGACTCTGCTCACCCAACAATTTCTTATAGAAAATGGTATAGTTGATACAAATACTGGGAAGAGCTGAGTAAGATACCACCAAGCAAAAAGAAATGCCTTGAAGTCAACAGAAGAGTTGAAAAACCAGTCAGAAAGCAGAAATGACAACTCATCCAAATGAATAAGATGAAAAGATCGACGTAATATCCAAACTAAAAAAACCAAACCCGTTGCTGTTGACTCGATTCCAACTCATAGCAACCCTATCCATGGAAGCCCAATTAATGAATAAAATGGAAGAATACAATACAAGGATATTAAACAAGCTCACAGAACTAAAATAAAATACAGACAAGGAACTAAAGGAAATTAGAAAAACAATGAACAAACAAAATGAGAATATAAACAAAGAGATAGAGACCATAAAAAAAAAAAAAACAGAAATACTGGAAATTAAAAAGACAATAACAAATCAGGAACTCAGTGGAAGGCTTGAGTAGTAGAGTTGATCAGACAGAAGACAGGATTGGTGAAACTGAAGATAAAGTAAACAAAATACAAGCGGCCTAAGAGCAAGAGAGAACAATCAACAACACTGAGCATGGTTTAATGGAACTATGGGACAACATCGAACAAATTCCAGAAGAAGAGTGAGAACAAGGATTACAAAAAATCTTTGGAGAAATTACGTCAGAAAACTTTCCAAATCTGATAAAGGGCACAAATCTATGTCTTAGGCTGGGTTCTCTAGAGAAGCAAAACCAATAAAGCGTATAAATATATATAGAGAGAGATTTATATCAAGGAAACAGTTCACACAATTGTAGAGGCTAGAACATCCCAATTTTGTGGATCAGGGTAGAGGTCTCGCCCAATTCACGCAGCCGCAGAAGCTAGTGAACCCAAGGTCGGCAGGTTGGAGATCAGGGCTCCACTCACAGGCTGTGAAGGTGGACAAATTCCAAGATCGACAGGTAAGCTTCTAGCTCAAATCCCAACAACCAGAGGTGAGATGACAAGAGGCAGCTACTGGGTCCGGAACAAGCCAAAAACCTTGGCAAGGCAAGCAGGAAGGACACAGCCGGCAGAAGGCAGAGAGATGAAGGCTGAGGGGGCAGTGAGCCACCACAGGCTCTGCCCCCACCAGTACCACTCAGCAGATTCCATCATGGGGGTGATCACATATCAAATTTCAACAGGGAAGTGATCACAACATTATACAACTGCCAAAACACTGAGAATCATGGCCTAGCCAAGTTGACATAAAATCTTAACCATCACAATCTAGATATTCAAGAATCTCAGTAAACGCCAAGTAGGATGAATCCAAAGAAGCATACACCAAGACACTTCATAATCAAGCTCTCGAAGATTAAAGACATGCAGAAGTTTCTAAAATTGCCAAAGGACAAGCAAAAGGTGATATATAAAGGACCCCCAGTAAGATTAAGTGCTGATTTCACCTCACAAACCCTGCATGCAAGAGACAATGGAATATTTTTTAAAGTGCTGAAAGAAAGAAATTGTCAACCAAAAATACTGTATCCAGCCAAGTTAGCCTTCAAGAATGAAGGTGAAATTAAAACACAGGCAAACAGAAATTACAAGAATACATCTCCACAAGAAAACCACTATAAGAAATAATAAAAGGACTCCTTTAGACAGGAAAGAAAGTACATCAAAAAGTAACTTGAAGTCACATATAGAAAGATCTCCAGAAAAGGAATTTCTTCAGGCAAAATTAAGAGTAAATTTAAGGTATTCTGACTTGATAATTATAAGGGATATTACATTTCTATTTTATAATAACAAATTTATAAAAATAAATATAAATTTAAGTTACAAGACACAAACTCTATAAAGATACAATTGACGAATCAACATCATAAAGGGGAGGGAGAAACTGCAGGGATATAACGTTTTGTACTTTATTGAAGTTAAGTTGGTATCAATTTAACACAAGTTGTTATAAAAGAAAAATATTAATTGTAATATTCATGGTGACCATGAAGAAATAATCTAAAAAAATACACAAAAGGAATAGAAAACTGAATCAGAATGACTCACTTCAAATAAGCAACAAAATACAAAAGATAGTAGCATAAGAGGTAATAAAGGACAAAGAAGACAACACACACACACAAACAAAACAAAATGGCAAAGTAAGTGTTTTTTTTTTTTTTTAAATTGGTAATCACAGTAAATGTAAATGGACTAAATGCTCCAGTCAAAAGGCAGAGAATAGCAGAATGGATTAAAAAAACATGACCCATCTACATTTTGCCTTCAAGAAGCACATCTTAGGCCCAAAGACACAAATAGATTGAAAATAATATTCCATGCAAGTAATAATCAAAAGAGAGCAGGGATAGCAATCTTAATTTCAGACAAAATATATTTCAAGGCAAAATCTGCTATAAGGGAAAAAAGTATCAATCCATCAAGAAGAGATAACAATTATATATGCATCGAACATAGGAGCACCCAAATATGTGAAGCAAGAATTGAAAGTAAAAAAAGACAGCTCTACAATAACAATGGAAGCCTTCAATACACCACTCTCAATAATGAACATGATATCTAGAAAGAAGATTAATAAGGAATAAGGAAACAAAAGACCTGAATGGCACCATATATGTACTAGACCTAACGGACATATATAGATCACTCTACCTAACAACAAAACAATGCACATTCTACTCCAGAACACCTGAAACATTTTCCAGGACAGACCACAATTCAAACTGAAAAACAATCCTCAATAAATTCAAGGAAATTGAAATCATACAAAGTAGCTTCCTTGACCACAATGGTATGAAACTAGAAAGTAATAACAGAAAGAAAACTGGAAAATGCACGGACATTTGGAAACTGAACAACACACTATTAACAAACCAATGGGTCAAGAGAGAAATCAAGAGAGAAATCACAAATAATTTAGAGACAAATTAAAATAAAATCACAACTTATCAAAATGAATGTGACACAGCAAAAGCAGTCCTCAGAGAAAAATTCATAACTATAAATGCCTATATTAAAAAGAAACAAAGATCATTAATCAAAAGCCTAACTGAATAACTTGAGGAATTAGAAAAAGAACAAACCAAACCCAAAACAACCAAAATGGAGAAAATAACAAAGATCAAGTTCAAGAAAAACTGTAGAAAAAAAAATCAATGAAAGTAGAAGTTGGTTTTTTGAAAAGATTGATAAAATTGACAAGCCCTTAGCTAGACTAACAAAGACGAAATGGAGAAGATACAGATATCTAAAATTAGAAATGGAAATGAGGACATTACAACAGAACCTCATGAAATAAAAATGATCATTAATGAATACTATGAAAAATTGTATGCCAATAAATTTGACAACTTAGATAAAATGGACAAATTCCTAGAAACACACAAACATCCTACACTAACACAATAAAAAATAGAAAATCTTGGGCAACTTATAACAAGTGAAGAGGTCAAAGAGGTAAATTAAAATCTCCCAACAAAGAAAAGTCCAGGTCAAGAAGGCTTCATTGGGGAATACTACTAAACAGAAGTGATATAAATCCTTCACAACTCTTCCAAAAAATAGAAGAGGAGGAAATTCTCCCTAACTCATTCTATAAGGCTAGGATCACACTGATACCAAATGTAGATAAAGACACTACAAAAAAAAAAAAAAACTACAGACCAATATCCCTAATAAATATTGATACAAAAATCCTTAACAAAATATTAACAAACTGAACACAGAATCATATTAAAAGATTGTACATCATGACCAAGTGAAATCCAGGAATGCAAGAGTGGTTCAACACCAGAGTAATACACTACATTAATAGAACAAAGGGAAAAAGAAAAACAAAACATGATCATCTCAACAGATGAAGAAAAGGCTTTTAAAATAAAATTATATTATATTTAATAGTATAAGGAAAAAAAGAGAAATTCCTCAACTGCTAAAGGGCATCTATGCAAAATCTACAGCTAAGATCATAATCAATGGAGAAAGACTAAAAGCATTCCCTTTATGATCAGGAACAAGACAAGGGTACCCACTGTCACCACTGCTATTCAGTATTGTACTGGATGTTCTAGCTACAGCAATGAGGCAAGAAAAAGATATAAAAGGTATCCAAATTGGGAAGGAAGAAGTAAAATTTTCCCTCTTTGAAGATGGCATGATCCTATATATAGAAGACCCCCAAGAATCCACAAGAAAGCTACTAGAGCTAATAAATCAATTCAGCAAAGTGGCAGGAAACAAGGTCAACACACAGTCAGTTAGGTTTTTATATATCATCGATGAAGAAGCTGAAAAGGAAATTAAGAAAACAATCCTGGGACTTCTGGCAACATGGCGCTCTAGGCAGAAACACCACGCTGTCCTTCCACAGCAAAGATCCGAAAAACTAAGCCAGAGAAAACAGCAATCCTGAAACCCTGAAACACCAAGTGAAGAGATAAAGAACTCAGCCAAGCACCAAATGGAGTGAGAAAACTGACAGAGAACAGAGAGCTAGGAGAGATTCATGCAGAGGTCCCCTATCAGCTAACGCAGCGCGGATCTGCCATCTTGGACTCCTATCAGAGACCAGCAAATAGGGGGTACGAGAAAGCAGCTTCACGGAGCTTCCAGCAGGAGACAGAACAAACAGTGATTGGCGATATATGTTTTCCCACCCCCCACTCTTCTTCACCCCAACTCAGCCTCCTCTGCTTCCTGTGGCCACAGTGTCTTGGCCGGGAAGCTCCGGCTGCTTGGATTCCACCCGCCCACACTGATGGACTCCCTGAGTGCCATTTGTTGGCTGCTTGTGTTGCTTTTTTCCGCTTCTTTTGATTTCTTCCTTACCTCTCACCACCTCCCCCTCCTTTTGCTCAAATACCTGGCTCCATGTGCCATCTTTGCTCTTCCTAGGGGGTTGCAGAGCTCCGTTCGAGTGTGGAACTGCTTCCCGGTCTGGGCTGCCATGCTGGTGGGATCCCGGGGCTTTTGTTTGTTTGTTTGTTTGTTTAGAATTGTTTGTTTGTTTTCTTTTCCTTTTCTCAAGTTGGGAGCCCGTTCTGGCCACACAGTGCTACGTGGCTTGGGACCTACCCCCTCAGCTTGTGCAGACATGCAGAGGGATTCCTGAGAGCATTTTTTTTTTTTGGTGGGTTTTTTTTTTCTTTCTGTTTTTTGGGGGGTTTTCTTGTTGTGTTTTTTAATTCGTTTTGTTTTCTTTTCCTGCTTTTTCCCTTTTTGTCTTTCTTCATTACTCAGTTTCTCATCTCTCTATACCTTCCTTCTCTTCCTGTCCCTGAATACTTGGCGCTGAAGTCCTCCACACCTTCTAGCCAGGCTGTACTGCAACACCTGGGAACAACTTCCCCAGATCTCGTGCTGCACCAGTGGGATCCCTGGGGGCTTTGCTGTTCTTTTTTCTAATTTTTATTTATTCATTCTTTTTTTTTTCTTCTTCTCCTTTTTGTTTTTCTCCATTTCATAGTCTCTCATCTCTCCACTTCAACAGCAAGCTCCCCTAGTGCTCTTTTTTGTTTGTATGTTTTTGGTTCCTGTTCCTCTCTCCCGTCTCCCATACCCATCTTAGCTCCGACATCACAATCTCCCCCCTCCATCCTGCCTGCCTGCACCGTGTGCTTAACATCACACCACCAAACAGAACAGGCACGGCCTACTGGAACCTGCCCTGCAC
>NW_004444064.1:24568-29760 GCF_000243295.1 Trichechus manatus latirostris
GGAGTTGAAGATAATAGTGATGGAATAATTTGGAAAAGGATAGCGAAAATAGCAGCACAACTGGAAGACTGTAATCGATGTCACTGAATTGTACATGTAGAAACTTTCAAAACGGTGTAACTTTGGCTATGTATATTTTCACCAAAAAAAAGTCCTCAAGATCGAGAAGGAAGAGTGTTGACGTGTCGTGGGGTTGTTAACCAATGTCATAAAAAAATTTGTGTACTGACTGTTTAATGAGAAACTATTTGTTCTGTAAATCTTCATCTAAAGTACAATAAAAAAGTTAAAGAAAAAATCCCGTTTACAAAAGCACCTAAAATAATAAAATAAAATCCCTAGAAATAAATTTAACCAAGGAAATGAAAAACTTGTACACAGAAATCTATAAAATATTACTAAAAGAAATTAAAGATGATCTAAAAAAAAATGGAAGGCCATTTCATGCTCATGGATCAGAAGACTCAATATTGTCAAGATGTCAACACTACTTAAAGCAATCTATAAATTCATTGACAGAATTGTGAGGGGATTTGCAATGAATTTATAGATTGCTTCTTTACAGAACTGGAAAAATCAATCCTCAAACATATATGGAACTGCAAAGGGTCCCAGATAGCCAAAGCACTCTTGACAAATAAGAACAGTAGGAAGATTCTCACTTCCCCATCTAAAAACATATTACAAAGCTACAGTGATAAAGACAGCCTGGTACTAGTAAATGATAGATACATAGACCAGTGGAATAGAATTGAGAGCCCAGGGTTAAGTGCACACATCTAAGATCAAATAATCTTTGACAGTGGTTAAATTCATCAAATGAGGAGGGAGAAAAATAGCCTTTTTAATAAATGCTGCTGGGACAACTGGATTTCCACATGCAAAAGAATGAAGACAGATCCATACCTTGCACCATATATAAAAACTAACTTAAAATTGATCAAATACCTAAATGTATGACCTAAAACAATAAAACTCTTAGAAGAGAATGTTGAGGTACTTCTATAAGACCTAGTCTTCGATACCAGATTCTTGGACATGACACCTAAGGCACAGGCAACAAAAGACAAAATAGATAAATGGGATATCATAAAAATTAAAGATGTCTTTTCATCAAAAGAATTTGTCAACAAAGTGAAGAGACAAGCTATAGACTGGGAGAAATTTTGAGGATGTATATAACACACAAGGATCTAATATCTGGAATATATAAAGTATTCCTACAACTAAACAAGAAAAAGACAAACAACCCAATTAAAAAAGGGACACAGGACCTGAATAGATATTTCAACAAAGAGGTCATTCAAATGTCATGTAAAGATGCTAACATCTTTAGCCATAAGATGAATGCAAATCAAAACCACAATGAAATATCACTGCACTCCCAAAAAGATGGCTAAGATGAAACAAAAACTGAAAATAACAAATATTGGAGAAGACGTGGGGAATTGGAACCCTTATCCATTGCTGGTGGGAAAGAAGAATGGTGCAACTGTTGTGGAAAACAGTGTGACTGTTCCTCAAAAAAAACTAAAAATAGAACTACCATATGACCCAACAATCTAACTCTTAGGTGTATACCCAAGAGATTGAGGGCAGGACATGAACAGACATATGTACACCAATGTTCATTGCAGCACTATTTATAATAGCCAAAAGGTGGAAACACTCTAAATGTCCATCAAGGAATGAATGGATAAATAAATGTGGTACATATGTACAAGGAAATACTACCAGTCAGAAAGCGAAATAGAATTCTGATACATACTACAACATGGATGAACCTTGAAGACATTATGCTGAGTGTAATTAATCAATCACAAAAGGGCAAATATAGTATGATCTCACTTACATAAAATGACAATAATAGGCAAATACATACAGGCCAAAATTTATTAGTGGTTACCTAAGATTGGAGGGAGGGGGAGAAGGGAAACAGTGAGTTTCTGTTCATGGTGACTGGAAATTTGGCATCAATTAAGGGTAATGCTTGCACAATCAATTAATGTAATTGATATCACTAAGCTGTATACCTGAAAAATGTTGAATTGGCAAATACTGTGTTATATATATATATATACTCTTACCAAAAAAAAGGCGGCTGTTGAGGCCGCTTATGCACAACCAAACAGTTCACAGAATTAGTTTTCTTGGTTTGCAGGTTTAGGGTCATGGTTTCAAAGGACATCCTAATCAATTAGCCTAATATTTTTTCGCAGTACTTCTGTCTTCTGGTTCATTGTGTAGTGACTGGGGTCTTAAAAGCTAGCAAGCTGCTATCCAAAATACAACTACTGGTCTCCATTCACCTGGAGCAACAGAAGAAGAAGGAGAGTCAGGAATAAGAGGGGGAAATCGAGTGCATGTCTGGTTGCCTCCATGAACAATTCCTCCTATGCTATAAGACCAGAAGAACTGGATGGTGTCAGGCTAGCATTACTGAATGTTTTGATCAGGGATTTCATGGAAGAATGTGGAAGAGAATTTCAAATTATCAGTGGAATCCGGAATTTTTGTAACCACTGACGCTAGATGAGCCCCAAAACTATTGCCCTGAGATAATGTTTAAACTTAAATTCTTAAACCAAAACCATTCCCTAAAGTCTTCTTTGAACAAAAATAGCTTATTTTAATTAGTAATAATTAGTCTACTTTGAGCGTTGTGCTCTTTTAAAGAATTATCTGTGTGAGATCAAATTGATACTGGCAACATGAAAGGTTGGATAGAAAATTTAAGTGGCAGAGAGTTTAAGTTAATGGTGATGGAATAATGTGGTAAAGGCTAGCAAGAATGGTAGCACAAGAAGAATTTGACCACTACTTTAATCCAGCTAGACCAATATAGAACCTGTGGAAATTAAGCAGCATACTATTTAGCAACCAATAGGTTAGGGAAGAAGTCAAGAGGGAAAACAGAAAATACTAGAGAAGAATAGAATTGAAAGCACAAAACACCAAAACTCATGAAATGCAGCAAAGGCAGTGCTTCAAGAGCAATTTATAGAGGTAAACTCTTACATTAAAAAAAGAAGAAAGATCTCAAATCAATAACCTACCTTTACAACTTGAGAAACTAGAAAAAAAAAAGAGAAAACTATGTCCAAAGATACTGTTGTTGTTAGGTGCCATGAAGTTGGTTCCGACTCATAGCAATCCTATGTACAACAGAACGAAACACTTCCCCGTCCTGCACTATCCTCGCCATCATTTCTATGCTTGAGCCCATTGTTGCAGCCACAGTGTCAATCCATCTCTTTGATGGTCTTCCTCTTTTTCACTGATCCTGTACTTTCCCAAGCATGATGTCCTTCTCCAGGGACTGATCCCTCCTAATAACATGTCCAAAGTATGTGACAGTAGTCTCTCCATCCTTGCTTGTAAGGAGTATTCCAGCTGTACTTCTTCCAAGACAGATTTGTTCCAAAGATACTAGAAGGAAGATAATAGCAGTGATCAGAGTGGAGACAAATTAAATAGAGAATAGAAAAGCAATAGAATTAACAAAACTAGAATTTTTTTTTGAAAAAATAAATAAACCTTTTGCCAAGTGACAAAGAAAAAAAAGAAAGAAGCTACTGTTACATAAATGAGCAAGCTGAGGCCTGAATTCACCTCCACCAAGAAAAAGTCCACTGATGCCAAACTGAAATGTGTACACATGTAATTGTGTTTAAAATATCCTAAGTCACTAGATTTTTAGCCACTTAGAACCAACCTGATTTATTTTCCTCACAAAACTATACCCAACATCTTCTACCCATAGATGAGATAAGATCATATAGTTACAAGGACTCCCATCGTGCTGTTGTCCTTCAGAACTCTCTGGCTCAGAGACTACTCACCTTGTTCCAGAAGGACGTTGCCTAGGCACACATGAGGACCACACTTCTCTGGTCCTCTTCCCTGGAGTTTTCTTGACCTCTTCCCCTTCTGGTGGTCACTGTGTGGCTTGCCTTTGGAAGACTTCCTGCTCTGGGGGATCACACCCTGCTGTCAATGCATTGGCCCCAATAAAATCACTTGTTTTCCAACGCTGATATCTCATGGTTATATGCTTGCCTTTATCAGTTCTGAACTTCCCTGGTACTCAATACAGATGCAAATAATTAAATCATAAATGAAAATGGGGACAATTACTATTGACCCTACAGAAATAAGAAGGATTATAAGAGATACTATGAACAATTTTATACCAACAAATTAGATTACACAAATGAAAAGGAAAAATCCCTAGGAAAACATAAACTATCTAAACTGACTCAAGAAGAAGTAGAAAATCTCAACAGGCCTATAACAAGTGAAGAGATTGATTAGTAATCAAACCTACGAAGAAAGAAAAGTCCAGATAGTCTCAATGGGGAATTCTACCAAAGATTTAAAGAATTGACACTAACTCTTCTCAAACTCTTCCAAAAAATAGAAGAAGGAAATTTTCCTCCTTCTCTGAGGCCATCATTACCCTCATACAGAGCCAGAAAAAGATGCCATAAGAAAGGAAAACTACAGACCAATATTCCACATGAATACAGATGCAAAATCCTCAACAAAATATTATGAAATCAAATCTAACTTTAACTTAAAAGAATTATACACCATGACCAAGTGGGATTTATCCCAGGAGTGCAAAGGTGGTTCAACATACGAAAATCAGTCAGTGTAATACACCACATTAATAGAACGAAGGAAGAGAGTCATATGATCGTCTCAATTGAGGCAGAAAAGGCATTTGACAACATACAACACCTTTTCATGGCAAAGAATAAAAGCACTCAATAAAGTAGGAATACATTTCAAATTCCTCAAAATGATAAAGGCCATTTATGAAAAAAACCACAGCAAACATCATACTCAGTGGATGAAGACTGGAACCTTTTCCCCAGAGATCAGCAAGAAGGCCACTATCACCTCTGCTATTCAGCATTGTACGGGACATGCCACCAGAGCAATGAAGCGAGAAAAAGAAATCAAAGTTATTCAAATCATAAAGAAATAAGTAAAACTCTCTCTATACACTGATATTATGATTATATCAGAAACCCTGGTGGTGTAGTGGTTAACAGCTATGGCTGCTAACCAGAAGGTCGGCAGTTCAAATCCACCACAAGCTCCTTGGAAACTCTATGGGGCAGTTCTACTCTGTCCTATCGGGTTACTATGAGTCAGAATCGACTCGACGGCAACGGGTTTGGTTT
>NW_004444064.1:29860-73520 GCF_000243295.1 Trichechus manatus latirostris
TCCACAAAATCCACAAAAAAAGCTATTAGAGCTAATAAATGAATTCACCGAAGTTGCAACATCAACACATAACAATCAATTGTATTTCTGTGCACCAATGATGAACAACCTGACAGTGAATTTAAGAAAACTATTTCTTTTACAATAACATCTGAAAGAATGAAACACCTAGGGATAAATGTAACCATGGAAGTGAAAGACTCGTACACTGAAAACTATAAAACATTGCTGAAATAAATTAAAGAATGCCTAATTAATGGAAAGATATCCTGTTTTCATGGACTGGACAATTTAATATTGTTAAGATGTCAATACAACCCATAGCAATCTATAGATTCAATGCAATCCCTACAAAAATTTCAAGAGTTTTTTTTTTTTAATGGAAAATTCAACTCTTAAATTCATAAAGTTTTGCAATGCAATCTTGAAAAAAGAGAAAAAAGTAGAACTCACACTTCCCGATTTCAAAATATACTAGACAGCTAATATAATCAAAATAGTGTGGTGTTCAGATAAGTACAGATATATTGACAAATGGAATAGAATTGAGAGTCCCAAAATAAACTCATACATCTATGGTCAACTGATTTTTTTAGACAGGTGCCAAGTCATTTCAATGAGGAAAGAATAATCTTTTTAATAAATAGTACTGGGACAACTGGATCGCCACATGGAGAAGAAGGAAATTGGATTCATACGCCATAACCAAACCAAATCCATTGTCATCAAGTCAATTCCAACTCATAGCGACCTTATGTCAACCAAAACCCACTGTTATCAAGTCAATTCCAACTCATAGTGACCCTATAGGACAGAGTAAAACTGCCCCATAGGGTTTCCAAGTCTGTAAATCTTTATGGAAGCAAACTGCAGCATCCTTCTCCCCACAGAGTGGCCGGTTGAACTGTCAACCTTTCAGTTAGCAGCCAAGCACTTTAACCACTGCGCTACCAGAGTTCCTTCCCATACCACACATCATATACAAAAATTAGCTCAAGATGAATCACAGACCTAAATTTAAGAATTAAAACCAGAAAACTCTTACAACAAAGCATAGGAGTAAAGCTTTGGGACCTAGCTTTTAACAATGAATTCTTAAATATGAAAAAAAGCATATGCAATAAATGCAAAAATAAATAAATTGGACTTCATCAAAATTAAAAACATTTGTGCCTCAAAGGACTTTATCAAGAAAGTAGAAAGACAACCTACAGAATGGGAAAACATTTGGAAATTATATTATCTCATACGCATAAATATTAAGGTATATAAAGGACTCCTAAAATGCAATATCAAAACAAATAAACAAACAAACAATCCAAACTGAAAATGGGCAAAGGACTCGAACAGTTATTTCTCCAAAGAAGGTATACAAACAGCCAATAGTCACATGAAAAGATGCTCAAGGTCATTACTCATGGGAGTACAAATTAAAACGACAATGAGATACCATTTCACACACACTAGAATGTATACCCACTGTTCATCTGCCAGTTTGTCATACTGTGGGGGCTTGCGTGTTGCTGTGGTGGTGAAAGCTATGTCACCCGTATTTCGAATACCAGCAGGATCACCCATGGTGGACAGGTTTCAATGAAGCTTCCAGACTACAAACTGGACTATATGAAGAAGAACACAGCATCGGGATTGGAGGAAAACTCATTAACAGCGTGCGGTATGCAGATGACATAATCTTGCTTGCTGAAAGTGAAAAAGACTTGAAGCACTTACTGATGAAGATCAAAAACTACAGCCTTCAGTATGGATTACACCTTAACATACAGAAAACAAAAATCTGCACAACAGGACCAATAAGCAACATCATGATAAACAGAGAAAAGGTTGAAGTTGTCAAGGATTTCATTTTACTTGGATCCACAATCAACGCCCATGGAAGCAGCAGTCAAGAAATCAAATGACACTTTTCATTGGGCAAATCAGCTGCAAAAAAAATCTCTTTCAAACTTAAAAAAGTAAAGATTTCACTTTGAGGACTAAGGTGCCCCTGACCCAAGCCATGGTGTTTTCAATTGCCTCATATGTATGCGAAAGCTGGACAGTGAATAAGGAAGATTCAAGAATTGATGCCTTTGAATTATGGTTGTTAGTGAAGAATATTGAATATACCATGGACTGTCAGAAGTACAAACAAATCTGTCTTGGAAGAAGCAGAGCCAGGATGCTCCTCAGAAACGAGGATGGTGAGACTTGGTCTCACGTACCTTGGTGGAACCAGTTACCAGAAGGGACCAGGAGAAGGACGTCATGCTTGGTAAAGCAGAGTCAGTGAAAAAGAGGAAGACCCTCAACAAGAAGGAAAGACACAGTGGGTGCAACAATGAGATCAAACATAGCAATGATTGCAAGGATGGCAGAGAACCAGGCAGTGTTTCGTTCTGTTGTACATAGGGTCACTAAGAGTTGGAATGGACTCGACGGCACCTAAAAACGACAACAACAGAATGGCTATAATCAGAAAAATGGAAAATTACAAGTGTTGGCTAGGTGAAGAAATCAGAACCCTTATCCATTGCTGGTGGGAATGTAAGATAATATGGCTTCTGTGCAAAAGTCTGATGGTTCCTCAAAAAATTGAACACAGAATTACCATATGACCCTGCAATTCCCCTCCCAGGTATATATCCAAAGATTTGAAAGCAGCAACTCAGACAGATACTTGTATACCAATGTTTATTTCAGCATTATTCACAATAGTCAAAAGGTGGGAACAACCAAGTGTCTACCAAAAATTAAACAGATAAACAAAATATAGTATATCCATACAATAGAATATTGTTCAGTCATAAAGAGAAATGAGGTTCTGATACGTGCTTTGATGTGGATGAAGCTTAAAATCATCATGCTGAGTGAAATGTCAGTCGCAAAAGGACAAAAAGACGTTGTATGAGTCTACTTATATGAAACATCTAGAATAAACAAACGCATAGAGACCAAAGGTTTTTAGTAGTTTAACAAGGGGCTGGGGGGGAGGGGGAAATAAGGGTTATTGCTTAAATGGTGCCGAGTTTCTGTTTAAGGTGATGAAATAATTTGCAGTTAAATAGTGATGAATTGTTGAACAACATGATGAATGTAATTAACGTTTCTGCATTGTGCACTTTAAAATGGTTAAAATGGAAAATGCTATATACATGTATATATATGTTATATATGCTATACATATGCTACATATGTAACACATATATACATATAAAATATATAGCATATAGATTTAATATATTTACATAGCATAAATATATATATTAACCACAATTTTTAGTCTATAGCATTCAAAAAATCCATCAAAGAAAACAAAATTATAATATTAATAATAAATTAAAATATTATTTATTAATATTGATGCCAAAATCTCCAACAAAATACTTGCAAACCAAATCTAGAAGCATATTTTTCCAAGGAATGGAGCTGTTCAACATATGAAAACCAATCAACACAATAGATCACATTAATAGAATGAATACATTTTTAAAAATTACCTTCTTAACTGATGCAGAAAAAACAATTGACAAAATTCAACAACCTTTTTATGACAAAAACACTCAATAAGCTAGGAATAGAAGGCAATTCTTCAATATAATAAAAGACATGTATGAAAAACCCACAGCTGATATCATACTAAATTGTGAAATATTGAAAACTTTCCCTCTAAAATCAGAAACAAGACAAGGATGCCTGCTTTTCCCCACTTCTATTCAACATTGGAAGCTCTAGCCAGAGCAATTAGGCAAGGAAAAAATAAATAGCATACAGACTGGAAAGGAAGAAGTAAAATTATCTCTATTCACAGACAACATAATTTTATATATACAAAATCCTAAAGAATGCGCACACATACACAAAGCCTGTTAGAGCTAATAAATAAATTGAGGAAAGTTGCAGGATACAAAATCAAGGGTAAAATTCAGTTGTGTTTTTATACTGTAATGAACAATCACGAAAGGAAATTACAAAACCAATTCCATTTAACCTAGATCAAAAAAAACAAAATAATTAGAAATAAAGTTTAACCAAATATGTTCAAGATTTCTACACTGAAAACTATAAGTATTCCTGAAAGATATGGGGAAAAAAAAAAAAACAATCAAACTCATTGCCATCGAGTAGGTTGTGACTCATAGCGACCCTATAGGATAGAGTAGAACTGCCTCAGGATTTCCACAGAGCAGCTGGTGGATTTGAACTGCTGATCTCTTGGTTAGCAGCCTAACACTTAACCACTGCGCCACCAGGGCTCTGAAAGGTATTAAAGAATACCTAAATAAATGGAAAGATACCACATGTTCATGGATTGGAAGACTTAATATGTTTAAGATGACAATACTAGCCAAAGTGATCTACAGATTCAATATGGTATCTATCAAAATTCCAATAGCCTTTTTTTACAGAAGTGGAAAAGCTGACGCTAAAGTTCATACAGTATCATAAGATATCTCAAAAAGTCAAAACAAACTGGAAAAAAAAACATGAAGATGGAAGACTCACACCTCCAGATTTCAAATCTTACTACAAAGTTACAGTAATCAAAACAATGCAGTACTGACATAGGATAGACGTATAGATCAATGGATTAGAATCGAAAGTACAGAAATAAATCCATGCATCTATAGTTAATTGATTCTTGATAAGAGTGACAAGATCGTTTAATGGGGAAAGAACAATCCCTTAAACAAATGTTGCTGTGGTAACTGAGCATCCACATGTGGAAGTATGAACTTAGTCCAATACCTCATACCATATGCAAAAATTAACTCCAAAAAGATCAAATAATTAAATGTAAAAGCAAAAACTATAAAATATTTAGAAGAAAACATAGTGACAAATCTTCGTGACCTTGGTGGCAATGAATTCTTAAAGATAATACCAAAGGCACAAGCTAAAAGAAAGACAAAATAGATAAATTGCAATTAACCAAAATAAAATAAAATGTTTGTACATTAAAAGACACTATCAAGATACTGAAAAGACAGTCCACAGAATGGAAATAAATATTGACAAGTCATATGTCTGATAAGTGTCTAGTATTCAGAATATATATATATAAAAACTCTTACCTTTCAACAAGGCAAATAACCCAATTTAAAAAATGGACAAATGACATGAATACATATTTTTTCAAAACAAATATACAAATAACCAACAAGTACATGAAAAGATACTCAATTAAGAAAATTTTAAAAAAACATTTTAAAAACAAAAAAAAATTGCAATTACAAGTGTTGGCGAGGATGTGGAAAAATTGGAATATACATTGCTGGTGTGCCGGTAAGAATGTGAATTGTGCAGCCACCGTGAAAAACTGGTGATTCCTCAGTAAGTTAAACATAGAATTATCATACGACCCAGTGATTCCACTCCTAGGTATATACCCAAAAGAATAGAAAGCAGGTGCTCAAACTAAAACTTGTACATGAAAGTTCATAGTAGAATTACTTACAATAGCCAAAACGTGGAAATAAAACCAAATGTCCATCAGCGGATCTACTGATCAACAAAACGTGATACACACAATGGACAGTTATTCAGCTATCAAAGGGAATGAGATGCTGATCTGCGCTACATGGATGGACTCTGAAAACACGTGAAGTGAAAGAAACTAGGCACAGAAAGCCACGTACGGTAGGATTCCATTTATACGAAATATTCAGAATTGGCAAATCCGTAAATACAGAAAGCAAATTAGTGATTGCCAGGGTCTGAGAGAAAGGAGGAAAAGGGGGTAAGTGCTTAATTGGGATGGGATTTCTGTTTGTAGCAAAGAGAAATTTCTGGAACTAGACAGTGGTGATGGTTGCACAGTGTTGCGAATGTACTTCATGACACTGATCTGTACATTTTATATGACAAACTTGGTAAATTTCACATTATGTGTATTTTACCACAACTAAAAAAAAAACTAATTGTATTAAGAAAAATATTACTTCATCACTGTGGCATACACCAATAATAAAATGATTGGATGTAAGAAAAAAAAAGTTCTATAGCAGCATGCACCAAAATTACTATTACAATCAATTATTTAAGATTCTTTCCCCTATTACATGATAAATCTTGCAGAGAGAGATCTGATTCTTATGCTCTGTGAACTGTATTTAGCAGTAAAAAAACCTAAAACAACGCATGATTTAAAAAAAAAAAAAGAGTTGATTTCCCTTTTATACAACTTCGTGTATACGTTATTCAATATTTTGTGTAATTCAAAAATTGTGTATAATTATTCAATAGGGAAAAAAAAAAATCCCCAAAGCTTCTTTAGCCTCCAATTTCACTCCCCTGATATACAGCATCACCCTCTATCTCCCTACTGAAAACTCCAGGAGATAAAATGAACGTTTTATGATTACATGGGCTTTATGCCACGCTTGGTCTTTGGAGGTCAGCATGAATTTTCTCATTTCTGAAACACCGTGAGCCATCTTCACTCCTTATGCCATCAGTTTTTGTTTTTTTAAGAAAAACATGAGTGCTTTTTTTCCTAATTCAACCCCATTCTGTTTTAAAGACTTCATAAAGTGCTCTTTAGACATGTATTTGAACAGAATATAGCACTTATACCACTACTGACTTGGAGATTTCCAATATTTTAGGGTTTCAGAATCCTTGGCTGCTCTCCTGCTTTTGAAAGCCATGTGTACTGAATTCATTGATGTTATCAATACTCGAAGTAAAACACTGCCCGTTATACAACTTGTCCCCCTGCGTAAAGGAAAATGACTCTACTAGCTCACCACCAGTGACTCATATTCTTGTGTTTGTATGTTTGTTTTTCCTGGTATTGGAGAAAAACTGAGGATCACGGAGTTTCCGGTAATTCCAATTAAGACCGATGGGCTCTGATCCATTTAAATTATATGATCTGTTATTCTTCTGGTCTTTGGTATTCTAGCAGTTTGCCAACATTCAAGAAGGAGGCCTGGTGGCACAATGGGTAACCGCTCGGCTGCTAACTGAAAGGTCAGCAATTCGACCCCACTAGCCACTCCATGGGAGAAAAGACCTGGTGATCTGCTTCCCTAAAGATTACAGCCTAAGAAACCCTATGGGGCAGTTCTACTTTGTCCTACAGGGTTGCTATGCATCAAAATTGACTTGATGGCACAGAACAACCGTACAATTACATAAAGGGTAGAGTTTGTGACAGTATAATTAAATCTTACAAAATTTGGTCCCGAGACTTTTCGATAACTCTCACTATGCCATTTTTCTTTGTTGTTAAGGGCACAGTACGTGAGCTGGAGTTCCATTTTGAACAGTGAGTTTTTATTGTGGCAGTTTTGATACATCTATATGGATAAGCGGGCCTCTTCCTTTACTGGGAATGTTATCCTTGTATAAAGAATCTGGAGGAGATCATTCCTGTAGTTCCAGTACTTGCACTGAGCAGCTCTGGGACTTTAGGTAAACCACAAAACATTTCTAGGAATAGAGTCAAAGCAGATTGTCACAAAAGTCTCTCCTCAAAAATTCTACTGAACTATCTGTTAACACACCAGTGACCATATACTTCCCACCTATTGGAGACATTTATGCATTTTCTGCATATCAGCAGCTATGAGTCAACAAAGTTTCTGTCCTTCTGCACAGGGGACTCTGACACCCACAGGTGAGGATACAGTTCTCAGTTTAGCCATTTATTTCTTCTATGCCCTCATCAGTTCATCTGTGGTGACTCTATCCAGGGCAATCATTTTGACTCACCTTGACTCAGTAGCACATAACGATCACAATGCACTCTTCTCGCCACATCCACCTTAAGATACCACTCATGTTCTGACAGCTCATGATTGTCTCCTTTATTTGGAGGGGGTTGGAAAGCATCTCCTGGATGCTTTCAGTCAGAATATCAGTGCTGCCCTGGTGGGCTATATGCAAATCAAATGATTGTCTCGGAATTCTGGTGCAGTGAAGTTCACACTAGTACAGCAATTCCACGTCTGAATCTTGGCAAATGTGTGACGCTTTGTTAGCCTCATGTCAATCTATGCAAAATGGAAATACTACATGTATTCTAAAATACTGTGAATGCACATGTGTGTTCATGTTTGTTACATTTGATTCACTTCCATTTATACTTATAGGTAAGTCCTACTCTCTGAGATTTTTAAAGGGCTGACGGTTAAGTTTGTAGCTCAACTGACCATTCCCCAAACCTCGATAAACTATATTTATAATGAATTTATTTTTCTTTTTTAAAATTCAGGGAAGAATAAATAAATGCTTTTTCTAAACAATGCTTCAGAGGTTTCCAGGAGCATCTTAAGTTGGTTGAAATTGTCCGTTTTTCTCATTGGGGCTTCTAGGTCCACACATCTGTCCCTGCTAGGTCATATTTTGTTTTATTTCCACCTGTATCAGAGCAGAGGACAGTCTGGGTCACCTCTGCATTCTTCTGGTAGTTCCAAGAACTCCTTCCCGATAACTTTACTGGAAGATTGGAGGACTAAGATGGGTGACCCTAAACTCTGCTGCCGTATTACCTTAGTCTTGCCTCTAACATAGCACAGGACAGTCAGATGTGTTTACTTGATAAATTCTTATTAAAGGGCCTCTGTGTATCAGACAAGCAGCTGTGGCGGCACAGTGGTTAAGCGTTTGGCTGCTAACCAAAAGGTTGGTGGCTCAAACCCACCAGCCGTTCCATGGTTGAAAGATGTGACAGTCTGCTTCCGTAAAGATTACAGCTTTGGAAATCCTTTGGGGCAATTGTACTCTGTCCTATAGGGTTGCTATGATATGGAGTCAACTTGAAAGCAACAGGTGTACTGGACACTATGCTAGGCACTGGGGACCCAAAAGTAAGCAAAATAGACAGAAAGTCATGGCTCCATGGAACTTATAATTTAGGGTAGTGAGACAAGTAACAAACGCAGTAAATTAAGAGTAGTGTGTTTTTACTTGATGATAAGTAGTACGAAAAAATAGAAACAGGAACTGGGGAAAAGGGAGATAAGAAGGTTTTCAGTATTAAAAACACAGTCAGAGAGGACCCTAACAAGGAGGTGATTTTAGAAAAAATGGCCTGCCGAAGTTGAGACAGCCATGCAGACATTTCATCTTGGAGAAAAGAACCACAAGTATGGGAAAGAGCAAATGCAGGCTTGTAGTATAACAAAGAGTTGAGCAGCCAAGTGATATGATCATATTATATCTTAATATAATCCCTGGTTGATGGTTTGAGAATAATTTGAATTGGGCAAGGGGAAAGTGGGGAGAAAAGTTAGGATATTATATCAATAATTCAAGGGCTAAACATGGACATATGAGCCAGGGTAGCATCAATAGAGTGGGGAGGAGTAGGGAGAATTGGTGAGATTCTGGACGTATTTAAAGATAAAGCAAATAAATGTTGATAATCACTGGATGTGAGAGAAAGAGAAATGTCAGGTTGGACTCAGTGTTGGGAAAAGGCGTGATGTTAATGCTTGTCAATGGTTCATCACATGGAACATCATCATCTACATAACTGAATCCCTATCAGTAATCATTTAGGTTGGCTCCAGATGTTGGAACTGTAAGTAATATTTCAATTTAAAAAAATCAATGCCAACAACCTTGCGTGAATATCTATTTTTTCCCCAGGCAATGAATATTTTCAAGTCTTTTTACATACATTCCAAACTGGCCTTTAGGAAAGTAATGCAATCCCAGTGCTGTTGAGGACACTTTCAACAGCAATTGGTAAATAATTATTTTTATTTTGCTAATATATAATCACTACCTTTCTCACATCCTCTGTACCACCCCATCCACCCACAGGTAGAGATATTCCCCATTCCCAGCTGTGTATGATGATGGGAAGAGTCAATGTTAGTTCTACAGAAGTCTTCATCCTCCTTGGCCTCTCTACACGACCCTCCCTGGAACCTGTCCTTTTCATACTTGTCTCTATATTTTATGTGGTGTCTATTGTGGGCAATAGCGTCATCATTCTGGTCTCATGCATGGATGTGCATCTCCACACTCCCATGTACTTCTTTCTCACTAACCTCTCCTTCCTGGACATTAGCCTCATCACGAGCATTGTCCCACAACTCCTGGTCAACCTGTGGGGACCACAGAAAACCATAAGCTATGGAGGGTGTGTGGCCCAATTCTATATCTCCCATTGGTTGGGGGCAACAGAGTGTGTTCTCCTGGCAATCATGTCCTATGATCACTATGCTGCCATCTGCAGGCCACTACACTATACTGTTATCATGTATTCACAGCTTTGCATAGGTCTGGCCTTTGCCTCATGGCTTGGGGGTCTGATCACCAGCATGGTGGGCTCCACACTCACCATGCTGCTACCACCGTGTGGGAACAATCACATCAATCACTTCTTTTGTGAGATGCCCCTCATTATGCAACTGGCTTATGTGGACACCAGTCTCGATGAAATAGAGAGGTACCTAGCCAGTTTTTCTGTTGCTGTCTTGCCTCTGGGTCTTATCCTGGTCTCATATGGCCACATTGCTGAAGCGGTGTTGGAGATCAGGTCAGCAGAAGGGCAAAGGAAGGCATTCAACACCTGCTCTTCCCACGTGGCAGTCGTATCTCTGTTTTATGGGAGCATCATCTTCATGTACCTCCAGCCAGCCAAGAACACCTCTCATGAGCAAGGAAAGTTTATAGCCCCCTTCTACACCGTAGTCACCCCAATGTTGAACCCAGTGATTTACACACTTAGGAACAAGGATGTGAAGACAGCACTCAGCCAAATTTTATTAGAGAACTGCTGTGGTTTTGCAGGAAAATGCGGGTATACTTAGACACTCTAGTCTTGATTCCTTGCTAAAACCGAAGAGGACTTGAAGCACTTACTGATGAAGATCAAAGACCATAGCCTTCAGTATGAATTACACCTCAACATAAAGAAAACAGAAATCCTCACAACTGGACCAATAAGCAACATCATGATAAATGGAGAAAAGATTGAAGTTGTCAAAGATTTCATTTTACTTAGATCCACAATCAACACCCACGGAAGCAGCAGTCAAGAAATCAAAAGACACATTGCACTCGGCAAACCTGCTGCAAAAGATCTCTTTAAAGTGCTGAAAAGCAAAGATGTCACCTTGAAGACTAAGGTGCACCTGACCCAAGACATGGTGTTTTCAATCGCCTGATATGCATGCGAAAGCTGGACGATGAATAAGGAAGACTGAAGAAGAATTGATGTCTTTGAATTGTGGTGTTGGTGAAGAATATCGAATATACCATGGAAAGCCAAAAGAAGGAACAAATCTGTCTTGGAAGAAGTACAACCAGAATGATCCTTAGAAGCAAAGAAGGCAAGACTAACTCTCACATACTTTGGACATGTTATCAGGAGGGATCAGTCCCTGGAGAAGGATATCATGCTTGGTAAGGTAAAGGGCCAGGGAAAAAGAGGAAGACCCTCAATGAGATAGATTAACACAGTGCCTGCAACAATGGGTTCAAGCATAGCAATGATTGTGAGGATGGCGCAGGACCTGGCAGTGTTTCATTCTGTCATATATAGGGTCGCTATGAGTCAGAACCAACTTAATGGCACATAATAACAACAGTCTTGTTTAAGGAGGAAGAATGACTTTAAAGATCCTAAAATTAATTTTGGAGGGCAGGATATTTGGGATGTCAATTCCATTCTAATTAATGTTTGACTTCAAGGTAGACAGCACTGTGAGATGGAGTGTGTTCATGCACTGCTTTAAGACCAAGATGAGAAAACATTTTCTATTTTTGTATTTTATTAATTCTTTATAATAATATATTCCATTTAGGGTACCTAACCTCTGTGAGATACTTTACAGTGTTTTTAACATGTGTAATAACTCAGTGAGGTAGCTATTATTAACCTCACAGATTTAGGTAATGATAGAGCTATTTAATTTTTTTTTTTTTAATATTTTATGGCAATTTAGGAGAAGGCTTACAGAACAGATAGTTTCTCATGTAACAGTAACACACATGCTGTTTTATGACATTGGTTAACAACCCCACAACATTTTAACCCTCTAAATTCTCAACTTTTTTTTTTTTTTGGTGAAAATACACATAGCCAAAGATACGCTATTTCAAAAATTTTTTTACATACACATTTAAGTGACATTGACTACGCTCTTCTAATTGTGCTGTTATTCTCACTTAAGATGAAGGCTTACAGGACAAAATAGTCTCCCATTTAACAGTTACTACAAATGTTGCCCTATGACAATGGTTAACAATCTCATAACACATCAACAATATCCTTACTCTACTTTGTGTTCCCTATCATCAGCTTCCTACTCCCCTTCTGCCTTCTGGGCCTTATCACTGGACTCCTGTACCTCGTTACTCTCATGGTTTTACTGGGCTGTCCACTCCCAGGCTGAACAGTGAACCTCGAAGGTAACTTCGCCACTGAGCTAAAAGGGTATCTGGGGGCCATACTCTCGGGGTTTCTCCAGTCTCCTTTAGGCCAGTAAATCTGGTCTTTTTTTTTTTTTTGTGAGTTAGAATTATGCTCTACATCCTTCTCCAGCTCTGTCCAGAACCCTCTGTTGTGATCCTGGTCAGAGCAGTCAGCGGTGGTAGCCGGGCACCATCTAGCTGTACTGGACTCAGTCTGGTGGAGGTCTTGGTAGCTGTGGACAATTAGTCCTTTGGACTAATCTTTTCGTTGTATCCTGTTCTCTTCATTCTCCCTTGCTCCCGAAGGGATGAGACCAGTGGAGTATCTTAGATGGCCGCTCACAGGCTTTTAAGACCCCAGACCCTACTCACCAAGGTAGAATGTAGAGCATTATCTTTATAAGTAGTGTCATGCCAATTGAGCTAGATGTTCCCCAAGACCATGGTCCCCAGAGCCCTCCGTCCAGCAACTCAGTCCCTCGGGGAGTTTGGATGTGTCCATGGGGCCTCCATGACCTTTCCTTGTACAGGTTGTGTTAGTTTCCCCTGTATTGTGTACTGTCTCACCCTTCACCCAAGATACCACTTGTATATTGCCTATTTAGTATTCCCCCCCCCACCCCTCCCATCCCTGGTAACCAACAAGAACTGTTACATTTTGCGTGTGAACTTTTTCATGGGTTTTTACAATAGAGGTCTCATACAATATTTGTCCTTTTGTGATTGACTTATTTCACTCAGCATAATGTCCTCCAGTTTCATCCATGTTATGAGATGGTTCACAGATTCATTACTGTTCTTTCTCGTTGCATAGTACTCCATTGTGAGTATGTACCATAGTTTGTTTATCCATTCATCTGTTGATGGGCACCTACGTTGTTTCCATTGTTTTGCTATTGTGAACAATGCTGCCATGAACATAGGTGTGCATATGTCTATTTGAGTGACGACTCTTATTTCTCTAGGATATATCCCTAGGAGAGAGCTATTTAATTTTTAAACTGAGATTTAATCCTAGATCAATCCATTCATAGACATGTCTGCCCTTCTTCTTACAACTTCTTCAGGAGGAGAAACTAAACATGAAAGAGTTTCAAGAGTAGAGCTTTCAGTTGATTTGCCAATAAGTTAATAGTTTTATCAATAGTATGCCTCACTGATTTATCTATTCTAAAAAAATGCTGATTTTCTACTCAGCTCTAGACCTTTTGTTATCAGAAATGTAACAATATTTTTCATTCATTTGCACATGTGTTTTTCTTTATTTTTCTATACACCCAAGCATACATACATTCATTCTTAAGATGAGGCATATACATGGAGATTGTAAAGATGAGCACACAATATGGCAATAAGACATGAAAATCAAGTTCATGAAACTGTCACTTGCTTTGTTAATTTTCAGATGAACACAGTCTCGTAGAGTTGATAATAGTGTTTCCATTTTACAGTTGACGAACTTCTTTCTGATCAGATAAAAAAGACGGCATTTATGTTTGTATTGAACATTACATAAGTGGAGTGAACCACATAAATCATATATTTGCAACAATATGATTATTTGCATGCTTATTCTTTGGGTGACTTTTTTTTCAAAGTTTTGCCTTCCAGAATTTTTTCACTTTTCTGATTTAAATGTCATATTTCAAGTCTCAGGCTGCTCATTCAGTTAATACCAACAGATATTGGGAGATTTCAGTCTTGGGAAAATATGCAAATATATTATTGAGATTAATAACAATTCAGCATTATCTGCTATTAACCTCTTGGAACACTGTCATTTCTTATGTAATTTAAGAGTATGTAAATACGTATAAAATGGGACCAATAATTAATACATATATATATTTATGGTCAAAATAAAATATTATTTAAAATTTATGAAATGAAAAAGTTACCTACATTCAGTTAAAATACTGATTTTCTTTTACGTATTCTCCTCTACCCAATTTCCATGTGTTTGCTGACTCATATGTGGTAATTTTTGTAATGGAGGCACAACTTTCTATTTCCTTTAGTAAAATTAACGGTAATAATAACCAGCACATCTTGAGTGCTCAACATTGTTAGGCACATTCCAAGCAATTTATCAGAATTAACTCATTTACTTTCATCTGTGCACTATCGTTATCTCCAATTCATAAATGAGGAAACCAAGGCCTAAATTCACCGAGCTTAGGCATATGGCAGCTAAGATTTCAACATAGACAGTTTGTTTCAGAGCCCCCTGTGGCTCCTTAAGTACTTTTGCCATTAAACCGCATAAAAATATCCACATTGACAAAGTCCTCATAATGTTTTCAAAGCACGTTCCAATAAATAGATATTCCTTGGTTTCCATCAATTCTATAGCTGCTATATTAATCAGGGTCACAGTAGCAAACAGATACACAATATGGCAATACACATTTAATAAAGGGAAATTTCCCAAATATGTGGGCTGGCTATAGGTAAACTACAAGGAAGAGTACAGTAACCTGGGTCCATTACTACTTTGATCAAAGGTGAGATGGGGAATGAAATTTCAGGAAGCTGAGGACAGCAGAATCTGTGTAGAGAGGGCTGCCTAACAGGAATTATGATCACCATGGAGAGAAACATCCTGACATGGCATTTTCCTAGAGAAAATTGGAGAATAAATATACTAACCTCACTCTACTTACATCTTACTGTCTCCTAGCATGGCTTCCCACTGGCTGAACCCAACCACAAGCTAAAGTATTAGAAAGCCCTCTGGTGTAGTCCATACAGGTGGGCCTGTAGGGCACAGAGCAAGGTGGAGAAAAGTGGAGAGTGAATCATCTATAGTGTCAAAAAAATAATATCCACTAGAGCCCATCTATGCTGTCCTCAGCATTCATTCTACTCCTTAATTTAGATAAAAGTTCACATCCTTGTGGGGCACAGAAACTCCCATATCACCAAGTGATGTCAATTCAGTGATAATTTCATGAAAACCTACACACCAGCCACCACTAGTCTCCTAAACATAAATGGGCATAATCAAAGGAGAGTGAGGCAATTATTTTACGTAACACGTGACTACTGTAGCTCCCCTTTCTCTAGTTGAGTATGACATCAGAGTTTTTAATCATGCTGTTGTTGCTGTTATGTGCTGTTGAGTCACTTCTGACTCACAGCGACCCTGTGTACAACAGAATGAAACACTGCCTGGTCCTTCGCCATCCCTTACAATCCTTGTTATCCTTGAGCCCATTGTTGCAGCGGCTGTCTCAACCCATCTCTTTAGGGGTCTTCCTCTTGTTCGATAACCCTCTATGTTACCAAACATGATGTCCTTCTCTAGGGACAGTACCCCCTGATAACATGTCCAAAGTATGTAAGACAAAGTCTCACAATCCTTGCTTCTAAGGAGAATTCTGGATGTATTTCTTCCAAGACAAATTTGTTTGTTCTTCTGGTAGTCCATGGTATATTCAATATTGTTCACCACCACCGCAATTGAAAGGCATCAATTCTTCTTTGGTTTTTCTTGTTCATTGTCCAAAATACCATGGCTTGGGTCAGGCACCTTAGTGCTTAAAGTGACATCTTTGCTTTTTAACACTTTAAAGAGTTCTTTTGCAGCAGATTTACCCAATGCAATGCTTCACTTGATGTCTTGACTGCTGCTTCCATGGGTGTTGATTGTGGATCCAAGGAAAATGAAATCCTTGAGAACCTCAGTCTTTTCTCAATATATCATGATGTTGCTTATTAGTCCAGTTGTGAGGATTTTTATTTTCTTTTTGTTGAGGTGTAATCCATACTGAAAGCTGTAGTCTTTAATCTTCATCAGTTAAGTGCTTCAAGTCCTCTTTACATTCAGCAAGCAAGGTTGTGTCATCTGCATATTGCAGGTTAATAATGAGTGTTCCTCCAATCCTGATGCCCCGTTCTTCTTCATATAGTCTAGCCTCTCAGATTATTTCCCCAGCATACAGACTTAGTGAAAAGATACAACCCTGACGCACAACTTTCCTGACTTTAGACCACAAAATATCCCCTTGTTCAGTTCAAATGACTGCCTCTAAGTCTATGTATAGATTCCTCATGAGCACAATTAAGTGTTCTGGAATTCACATTCTTTGCAATGTTATCCATAATTTATTATGATCCACACAGTCGAATGCCTTTGCATAGTCAATAAAACACAGATAAATAACTTTCTGGTATTCTCTGCTTTCAGCCAGGATCCATCTGACATCAGCAATGATATCCCTCATTTCACGTCCTTTTCTGAATCTGGCTTGAATTTCTGGCAGTTGCCTGTCGATGTAGTGCTATAACCATTTTTGAATGCTCTTCAGCAAAATTTTTACTTGTGTGTGATATTAATGATATTGTTCAATAATTTCCACATTCTGTTGGATCACCTTTCTTTGGAATGGGCACAAATATGGATCTCTTTCAGTTGGTTGGCCAGGTAACTGCCTCCCAAATTTCTTGATATAGACGAATGGGCACTTCCAGTGCTACATCTATTTATTGAAACATCTCAATAGGTGTTCCATCAATTCCTGGAGCCTTGTTTTTTGCCAATGCCTTCAGTGCAGCTTGGACCTCTTCCTTCACTACCATCAGTTCTTGTTCATATGCTGCCTCCTGAAATGGTTGAATGTTGACCAATTTTCTTTTCATAAACATAAATGGGCATAATCAAAGGAGAGTGAGGCAATTATTTTACATAACACGTGACTACTGTAGCTCCCCTTTCTCTAGTTGAGTATGACATCAGAGTTTTTAATCATGCTGTTGTTGCTGTTATGTGCTGTTGAGTCACTTCTGACTCACAGCGACCCTGTGTACAACAGAATGAAACACTGCCTGGTCCTTCGCCATCCCTTACAATCCTTGTTATCCTTGATCCTTATCCTACAGTGACTCTGGGTATTCCTTCCATCTTCTTTTGATGCTTCCTCTTTGGTTCAATATTTTGCCCATAGAATCCTTCAATATTGCAACTCGAGGCTTCAATTTTTTCTTCAGTTCTGTCAGCTTAGGAGATTGCAGTGTGTTCTTCTTCCTGTTAGTTTTCTAACCCCAGGTCTTTGCACATGTCATTAATACTTTCCTTTGTCTTTTCAAGTTGCCCTTTGAAAACTTCTGTTCGGCTCTTTTACTTCATCATTTTTTCCGTTTGCTTTAGCTACTCGATGTCCAAGAGCAAGTTTCAGAGTCTCTTCTGACATCCGTTTTGGTCTTTTCTTTCTTTCCTGTCTTTTTAATGATCTCTTGCTTTCTTCATGTATGATGTCCTTGATGTCATTCCACAAACTCATCTGGTCTTCGGTCGTTAGTGTTCAATGTGTCAAATCTATTCTTGAGTTGGTCTCTAAATTCAGGTGGGATATATGCAAGTTCATACTTTGGCTCTCATGAACTTGTTCTAATTTTCTTCAACTTCAACTTGAACTTGCATATGAGCTATTGATGGTCTGTTGCAAAGTTGGCCCCCGGCCTTGTTCTGACTAATGATATTGAGCTTTTCCATCGTCTCTTTCCACAGATGTAATGGATTTGATTCCTGTGTATTCCATCTGGCGAGGCCTACCTGTATAATCGCCAATAATGTAGTTGAAAAAAGTATTTGCAGTGACGAAGTAGTTGGTTTTGCAAAATTCTGTCATGAGATCTCTGGCATCCTTTCTATCACAAAGGCCGTATTTTCCAACTACGGATCTGTCTTCTTTGTTTCCAACTTTCACATTCTAATCACCAGTAATTATCGATGCATCTTGACTGCATACATGATCAATTTCAAACTCCATAAGATGGTTAAAAATCTTTCATTTCTTCATCTTTGGCCTTTGTGGTTGGTTTGTAAATTTGAATAATAATCGTATTAATTTGTCATCCTTGAAGGCATATGGACATTATCCTATCACTGACGGTGTTGTACTTCAGAATAGATCTTGAAATGTTCTTTTTGATGATGAATGCAATGCCATTCCTATTCAACTTGTCACTCCTGGCATTGTTGACCATATGACTGACCAATTCAAAATGGCCAATATCAATCCATGTTAGCTCACCAATGCCTAAGATATCAATCTTTATGCTTTCCATCTCATTTTTGATGATTTCCAATTTTCCTAGATTCATACTTTGTATATTCCATATTCTCACTATTAATAGATGATTGCAGCTGTTTCTTCTCCTTTTGAATCATGTCACATCAGCAAATGAAGGTCCCAAAAGCTTGACTACTTCCATGTTATTAAGGTTGACTTTACCTTGAGGAGGCAGCTCTTCCTCAGTCATCTTTTGAGTGCCTTCCACCCTGAGGGGATTATCTTCCGGCACTATATTGGACAATGTTCTGCTGCTATTCATAAGGTTTTCACTGGCTAATATTTTTCAGAAGTAGACCACCATGTCCTGCTTCCTTGTCTGTCTTAGTCTGGAAGATCAGATGAAACTTGTCCACTATGGGTGACCCTGCTGGCATTTGAACATTGGTGGCATAGCTTCCAGCATTACAGCAACACAAAAGTCACCACAGTATGACAAACTGACATAGCTACCTTCTTTCATTACTTCTGCTACGTTCCCTAATTTTCTTCCAGCATCTTGTCTGGACAAGGATTCTTTACCCCGTGAGATGAATCATCCATGTTTATTTTCATTTCTATGGATTTGAGTTTTTGGAATTTTGTATTTATTAACTTCTGTATTTTTTTCATTGTCTAGGACTATTAGGTTTAGGTAAAGTGTGCTTGGAGTTCTGCAACAATTTTCTTCATTCTAAAAAATAACCTCCATGCAGCCTTTTATACCAACTATCCAGTTATTGATAGTAATCAAGACTGATCTCTCTGTCAACAGAATGACCTAATTATCTTCATGATGGTTTAAAGGCATGAGAAGCCCAAATCAACCAAGTGGAAGTTCAGTTCTAGCTTCTAATTTAAAGGAACCATGAATATATTTCCTGATAGAAGCATTCTTTTCTTAGATCCTAGGATTTTCACACTGACAAAGTCCAAATGTTCATAGACATGAGGAAAAATTCCTAAACTGAATTATTTGATATAATAGTGAGAAAGGACATTCCCATCTCACCCTTTAGTTCCTGGACCCAAACATCAGGTTTTGGGGAAGAAGGTATCATACACTGATTGCTACTTTACAGCACACTCTACAACCTGTAGAACAATAACATTTATTTACACAGTACTGTTTATCAAATGACACCATAACTGAGCCTCTAACAGACTATTCCATCATTCTATTAAGCCTGCTGCTTCTGAGAGCTGAAGTATGAAGGAAAATTAGTGAATTCCATGAAGGAGATATTATTGCTCTACTTCATTTGTGCTAAAATGGATTCCCTGGTCAGAGGTGATATTTTATTGGAGGCCATGGTGACAGATAGGGTATTGCAAATATCCATCCTGTAAGTGATTGGGCAGGAAAATAAATCGTACCCTGAACATTTTTTTCTATTTCTAAAAGGACAAACATTGCTTACCCCATGATTAAAACAATCCAATGTAATCAACCTGCCAGCAGTTAGCTAGCTTAATCTTTGGGTATAGTGACTGTGATGGTTAAGGTTATGTGTCAACTTGGCTGGGCCATGATTCTCAGTGGTTTGGCACTTATGTAATGACATAAGTTAACTTCATGATGAGATCTGATATAATGTAATCATCTCCATTATGAGATTAGCTATGAGTAGTCAATCAGTTGTGAAAGAGAGTTTCCTTGGGGGTGTGGCCTGCATACAATATATGTGAACTTTCTGACAAAGCTTGCTGGATTTTGCTCACTCTGGATCCTCCATTCACCTCATCATCATCTGGCCTCCAGCTCTTGGGATTGAGCCAGTGACTCGCTGAATTGCATGTCAATCTTGAGTTTTGTCAGCCTCCACAACCTGTGAGCCTACAGCCTGCCATCTGACCTGCCGATCTTGGGTTTGTCAGCCCCTGCAGCTACGTGAGTCAGGAGAAACTTCCAGCCTGATGCCTGACCCAAGGACTTGAGATTTTCCAGCCACATGAGCAATTTCCTTGATATAGCTCCTGCCAACAAAATCATTAGCCCTTCTACTCTCATCTGCTGATTAACCCAGCCGTGTCTGAAGAGACTTTGAGGTATCGACTGTTGTGTCTGAGTCATTGCCTAGGGAGGTGTCTGAGTCATTGCCTGAGGCATCACCTGAGGCAGATGCCTTATAAGACATAGCTGATTGCTCTCAAAACACATCCCCACCACCTATTTTTGCTTCTATACCTATAAGTAGACTTAAGATCCAGTGAGCCCCAAAAAGTGAAGTACAAATTGTCACCCAGAGGAAATATGCTACACTCCACCAGAACTGGTTGACTTTTCTATTTTTTTTTAATTATTGTACCTTAGATGAAGGTTTACAGAACTAGCTTTTCATTAAACAACTACTACATATATTGTTTTTTGATACTGGTTACTGTCATGGATTGAATTGTGTCCCCCCAAAAATGTGTGTATCAATTTGGTTGGGCCATGATTCCCCGTATTGTGTGGTTGTCCTCCATTTTGTGATTGTAATTTCATGTTAAAGAGGATTAGGGTGGAATTGTAACACCCTTACTAAGGTTACATCCCTGATCCAATGTAAAGGGAGTTTCCCTGGGGTGTGGCCTGCACCACCTTTTATCTTACAAGAGATAAAAGAAAAGAGAAGCAAGCAGAGAGTTGGGGACCTTATACCACCAAGGAAGCAGCACCAGGAGCAGACTGCATCTTTTTTATCCCGGGTCCCTGCACCTAAGAAGCTCCTTGACCAGGGAAAGATTGATGAGAAGGACCTTCCTCCAGAGCTGACAGAGACAGAAAGTCTTCCCCTGGAGCTGACACCCTGAATTTGGACTTTAGCCTACTAGACTGTGAGTGAATAAATTTCTCTTCGTTAAAGCCATCCACTTGTGGTGTTTCTGTTAGAGCAGCACTAGATGTCTAAGACAGTTACCAACCTCACGACATGTCAACACTCTTCCTTCTCAATCTTTGGTTTCCTATTACCAGCTTTCCTGTACCTTCCTGCCTTCCAGTCCTTGTCCTCGGACTGGTGTTCCCCTTTAGTCCTGTTTTGTTTTATGGGCATGTCTAATCTTTGGCTGAAGGGTGAACCTCAGGAGTGACTTCATTACTGAGCTAAAAGGGTGTCTAGGGGCCATACTCTCGAGGTTTCTCCAGTCTCTGTCAGGTCAGTAAGTCTGGTCTTTTTTTGTGAGTTACAATTCTGTTTTACATTTTTCTCTAGCTCTGTCTGGGACCCTCTATTGTGATCCCTGTCAGAATAGAACTGTTTGACTTTTCTAATATGTACAAAAAGAAACCTGGGGAATATGTGTGGGAACGGCTATTAAGAGTGTAGGATAATGATAGAAGGAACATAAAGTTGGATCAATCTGAATTTATTGACATGGGACCACTAAGCACATATTCTTCTTTCAGTGTTTCAGATCAAGATGTTAGGAAAAGATCTAATAATTTATTTGGTTGGTTCACTGAAGTACGGATTACATTGTGACTTACACTAAATAGAGTTTATATATCACACCTGCCTTGTTATACTGTAGAAGAAGGTATCCAAAGTCTGAGGGAAATTGGCATGTTAGAGTGGATTTATCAGGATAGACCCACAAACCCACACATGGAGAGGCCAAAGGACACACCTTTTAACACAACAGTGAGGAACAAATTTGTGAAGGGAGCCTCAGCATCCTTGAAGACTGCTTTGATTGCTATTTTATGTAAGTCAGATTTGACAGTGGGAATTGCCCTAACTTAATTAAGACACCTATGGTGGTAGGGGTCAAGTGGTGGTACTCAATAGACAAAAACAAGGTGGGTGTGGGTATAGTAATAGACAGCAGAGTCAAAGCAGTAATCAGAATAGTCTTATTTGTGTGAACATATGGCATTGGCTACTTAGTCAAGGTGTTCCTAGGAGTGAAATAAATGGGGAATCTACTAAATATTTACTTAATGTGTACATGCGGAAGAATTCTAGGTCAAATGAATGACAGTCTAAATTGAATCATCAGAATAGAAAGTCGCAGCCCATCAATCAATTCCCAGATTTGACACAGTTTACAGAACCACAACACTTTGAATGAAGGGGAGGAGGGGTACCCTTGAGGAAGACCCCACTACACTACCAAAAATTTATACTGTGAATCTTTGTCCTATCTTTCCCCAAAGGGATCGACAGCCTTTTACGAGAGTGACTGTTCATTGAGGAAAAGGAAATAATCAGATTTTTGGGGATTACTGGATTTTGGCTCAGAAGTGCATTAATTCTAGGAGACTAAAAACTTCACTGTGGCCCACCAGTCAGAGTGGGAGCATATGGAGGTCAGGTTATTAATGGAGTCTTAACTCTGGTACATCTCACAGGGGGTCCAGTGAGTTCCTGAACACGTCCTGTAGTGATTTCTCCAGTTCCAGAATGCATAATTGGAATAGATATACTCAGCAACTTGGCAGAACCCCCACATTGGATTCCTGACAAGTGGAGTAAGAGCTATTATGGTAGGAAAAGCCATGTGGAAGCCATTGGAGCTATAAAAATGGCATGTGGGAGGAGTCTGACCTCCTCCAACCTCACAAGGGGGAAAGAGAACCAAGATCAAAAGCCCAAGGCTGATTCCTATGAGGTGGAGATCAGACATGCCTCCTCTCTCCACCATCTCTATCAATTTTGACACCAACTGTCCCTCCCACAACACTCTCTACTGGGCTCAATAATTCATTGCAATGGCCACACAGAACTCACAGACCATACTCACAATTATTAGGGACATAACAGTTAAAATTCAGGCTCAAGAACACTCAGGATAAAGCTCTTCCATCGTGATAGCCTCTCCCCTGGCTTGTTCACAGGCATGTCTCTCCCTAGCTCTCAGTCTATGGCCAAAGGCACTCAGCTTTCTCTTTCTGTGGGCTGAGAAGCCCACCATACCACCTTCTGCTGCTGGTTCTCTCCTTCCTTGGTGGTGGGCTCCTCTCTGCTCTGGAATTGGCTCTCTTTTAAGGCAAAACTGACCCTTGTAGGCCATGATTACCCTATCACACAATCACCTGGGTGGGAGTTACAACACTATGGCTAGAAAGGCCACACACAAAAATAATTAATTACACCTCAAGAACTGCCCCTACCTAGGAAAATAGTAAATCCATAGCAATATTGCATTCCTGGAGGGATTGTAAAGAATACTGCCACCATCAAGAACTTGAAGGATGCAGGGGTGGTGATTCCCTCCACATTCATTCAACTCATCTATTTAGTTGGTGCAAAAAACAGATGGATCTTGGAGAATGACAGTGGATTATCATAAACTTAACCAGGTGGTGGCTCCAATTGCAGCTGCTCTTCCAGATGTAAATTCATTGCTTGAACAAATTTATACATCTCCTGGTACCTGGTATGCAGCTATTGATCTGGCCAATGCCTTTTTCTCAGTTCCAGTTTCGAAGGAACACCAGAAGTAGTTTATCTTCAGCTGGCAAGGCCACCAATACACTTTCAAAGGCACACCACCTCTCCAGCCCTATATCATAACTTAGTCTGCAGGGAACTTGATCATCTTTCCCTTCCACAAGACGTCACACTGGTCCATTACATTAAGGACATTATGCTGATTGGACCTAGTAAGGAACAAGCATCAATGACTCTGAACTTATTGGTAAAATACTTGCATCTAGACAGTGGGAAAAGAATCCATCAAAAATTCATGCGTTTTCCACCTCAGTCCATTTCTAGAAATCCATCAGTGTGGGGCATGTCAAGACGTTCCTTCTAAAGTGAAGGATAAGTCATTGCAACTGCCCCACCCTCACCCCCCCCCACACACACACACAACTAAAAAAGAGGCACAACACCTGGTGGATCTCTTTGGGTTTTGAAGGCAAAGTATCCCTCATTTGGGTGTGCAACTCTGGACTATTTATCAAGTGACTTAAAAAGCTGCTAGTTTTCAGTGGGGCCCAGAACAATAGAAGGTTCTGCAACAGGTTAAGGCTGCTGTGGAAGCTTCTCTGCCACCTGAGCCATGTGATCCCACTGATCCAATGGAGCTTGAAGTGTTAGTGGCAGATAGAGACACTGTCTGGAGTCTTTGGCAGGCCCCTCTTGGTGAATCACAGTGCAGACCTTTAGGATTTTGGAGCAAAGACCTGTCATCCTCTGCAGATAACTACCCTCTTTTTTGAGAAACAGCTTTTGATTTGTTACTGCGACTTACTAGAGATTGAATGCTTAACCACGGCCCAGCAAGTCACCATGCAGCCTGAGCTGCCCATTGTGAACTGCATGTTGTCTCACCCACAGTCGAAGTCGAACATGTGCAGCCGCACTCTAGCATTAAATGGAAGTGATATGTATGAGGTTGGGCAGTTATGTAATGACATAATCACCTCCATGATGAGATCTGCTATAATATAATCACCTCCAATATGAGAACTGCTATGAGCAGCCAATCATTTGAAAGGGAGTTTCCTTGGGGGTGTGGTCTGTATCCAATATATATGGACATTTTGGAAAAGCTTGCTAGCTTTGTTCACTCTGGATCCTGCATTCCACTCATCATCATCTGACCTCTGGCTCTTGAGATGGAGCCAGTGGCTTGCCATTTTGCCTGCTGATCTTGGGATTTGTTGTCTTTGCAACCTGTAAGCCAGTTGCTTGATGTTTTACCTGCTGATCTTGGATTCATCCACATCTGCAGCCCATAAGCCAGCAGCCTGCTGTCTGATCTGCTGATCTGGGGTTCATCAGCCCCCGCAGCTACGTGAATCAAGTGAAGTCTCCAGCCTGACACCCTGACCCACAGGCTTGGAACTTTCGAGCCTCTATAACCATGTGAGACATTTCCTTGATAGAAACCTCTCTCTGTCTCTCTATAAATATAGGTTTCGATTTTGTTTCTCTACAAAACCCATTCTAAGGCAGTGACAAATCAGAGACATAGCTCTGTCCTCTACTTGCATCATATTAACCACCTGTGAGTAGCAACTGCCAGTCAAACTCAAATAGGGGAAGTTCGTAATGGTGAGTCATCCATGACCTACATGCCTGCATCTGTGAACAATTTTTCAAGGGCCTATTAAACAACCCTGGTGCCTGCTGCTGAAAAGAAATTCACTAACATCTAATAGAAGAGTTATCTTGTCTACCTTACTATTGAGATCCAACTCTGCATTGAATGCCCTCTAGTGGGTATTTATGTGGAACACAAATATCTTCATGATGCTTATCCATTACAAGATGTCCATCTACACCCCTATTCACCTGACTTTCCTGTCTTAATTTTCAAAACTTGTTCTTCCAAAATCCATAAACAACAACCACAGAAACAAAAAACAAAACAAAACAAAAAAAACATAACTTTTAGCCAAAGCCCATGAATCTCTGTATATCCAAACTTCAGTGCATGTATTCTTCCACAAGAAATAGACAACCAGATGGACTAGCTGCATTCCTCTCACTGAAAAGGTTTTCTATCTTCACTATTTTTCAGGACCACCCCACAGGGGACTGTAGTATAATGACATTCACTTCTTTCTGCAGCTGGTAATTCATGCAGATTCATCTGTAAGCTGACCCATGCTTTTTCTTCTTTCAATAACTGGCTAAACATTACACGGCCTTTGGGGTTCATGGGATGGGAGGAAAGAAAGACAAAAAAAAGTAGAGGAGTAAGGACTATGTGAGTCTGAGACACGTGATAGCACTAGTACATGAGTCAGGAAAGGAGTAAATGGAGTTAATTGACTTTTTTTAACTTTTTATTACCTAAAAATTAAGAATTTTGAGAATTATTTAAAATTAGTAAATGAAAATTTTTCAAGATCTGAAGAAAAATTGTAAACATTTCCTCTAGTGTTGGCATGCAATGTTATTTTCCTTTGCCTGCTCATGGCTTCATTTAAGTTCAGTAGCCACGTCGGGCTTTAGAGCCTCCACAAGGAGTAGCAAGGAAAAGGCAAGAGAAACCTCTGGGCTCCCATTTGCTCAAGCATGCAACATCCTCTTGACTTCTAGGCCATGTGTCAACTCAAGTCTGCAGAGCAGGTCCATGACAGTTCATTCAGGACTGGCAGAACAGTAAGGCCTTCCCAAAACCATGAAAGACAGCACTGGGCTCTGCTCTGCTTATCTTTCAATCTCTCCCTGACACAGGGGAGAATGACAACTGTTACTTGAACCTTCCTCCAGTCACCTTAAATTCCCAAGCTGACTCTGGTTACTCACGAACCTGAATGCTATCTAAATGTTTAACAGAAATCAAGATATTCTCTCCAGAACCCAAGGAGGCACACATTCTTCCATAGCATCAAAGTGTTATTTGTGCCTCAAATTGGTACCCATGAGTAACTAAAAAGAGCACCAGTGATTTCACAAAATACCTGACCCCGTGACTAGTACTGGGAACACTCCAACAGAGCCATCAGCACTGACTGCTTCCTGAGACAACAAAGCATAAGTAAAGGTCTTCTTAAATACAGTGAAGCTCCTTCCTACTTGAGTATAAGCCTAACGCTGGAGTGAAAGAGAAGAAATACTTGCATGTCATATTGAGAATGACCATCTACCTTTTCATATTGGGCCTCTCCATTGCACCTTGTCACAATCTTCTAGGCTCCACCATTACTCCTGTACCTCTTGCAGCAACCAGTGCCACACAGGTTTCAATGTCTTCCAAAAGAAACAAACAGAATCTGTATCACCCCAGGCCCCCATCAGTACATTCCCCCACTACATACCTGGGTCTCTTCAGACACTGCCCACAGTGGGCACCACACTGTCCTTCCTCACGCACAGCATGGAAATGCAGGGAGTGAAGGGTCAAAGTTGCACTGACAATAGGGAGAAAAGAGCCAATGGAGACACACTTTTCCTCCATTTCTCAGGAGAAGAGATATGAGACACAGTTCATACAGACCTTAGCCCTCAACAGGACAGAGCTCCACTCAGCCTTGGCCATGGCCAAACCATCCTTGAAATTCTCGTTCCCTGGTCTCTTGCTCTTTGAAACTGTTTTCTAAGTAAGCCTCCTTCACTTGGACTTGCCTCTCTGTCTTGGGAAATACCAAGACTAAGACAATTTCACTAAGCTCAGCATACACCATTTCTTTTCCAACTGGAATAGAACACTAGGTGAGGGTTTAGAACCAAACGGTATGAAAAATATGAATGTTGAACACTAAATTTATACTCAACATGGCAAACTGCTCAAGCCAACAGAAGAATAGAAGAATTGAGACATCAACACAGAATAGTAGGTTCAAGGCTTCCTAGGAAGTGGATTAATTTAATACATCTTTTATATATTTTCACATCAGTATATACCGCACAAATGTGTATTATGTGGCAAACAAAATCACTATGAGCATTTTCTCATTTTCAGTATTACAAACAAAATTATACTGAATTCACTTGTATTGAAATGCTTACAAACTTGACATCTAGTTTTAGAAGATGAATCTTTGAACACTGAATCAGGTGATGTTCACGTGTTCATGTTTCATGAAAACCTTTAAATCTCCCTTCAGAAACTATAAATTTATACTCTTACCAACAACGTGAACAAGGGCGTACATTTTCATAATTTTACTAATATCAGATCCTGCCAATCATTTTAATCTCTGATTGTAAATCTTATCACAGTATTATTTAATTTTGCATTTATTTTATCCTTAGTGAAATTTAACATCTTTTTATATGTTTCAAGGCTATTTGTATTCCTTAACTAAATTTTTTTTCTTATTTCCATTGTTTCTTTTTCATGATAGTTTTACAGGAGCACTTCATATGTTATGTATGAATTTTCCCACCTTTGTCCATTATATACATGTGAATCAATATCCTATCACAATGTTTAATTTACTTTTTTGGTTTTTTTTTATTGTTTTCCTTTGTGGTACAAAGTGCCTTTTCAGTGTGGGATCACACGTACTTCACTCAACATGTAATACTTAAAACTTTTTTTTTTCTTTAGTGTTCTGCCTAATCTAGGAGCTGTGAGGTAATGGTGAACAAACAATGATATCACTGCCTTCATGGGATGTACAAGTTCAGGAAAGAGAAGATAATCTTCAAACAAGCAACTAAATGTATAATATACTTTGAAAAGAAATATTACAAAAAACCATGCAGGATGAGTCTGGAGAAGTTTACAGGAGTTCTCAGAGCTTCCTTTTGAGCTCTCCCTGATGAAATAAGGAAAGGAGTCATACAACATGAGCATTCCAAGAGGAGGCACCTAGGATAGCTTTATTAATATCAGATAAAATAGATTTTAAGTTAAAAAAATTATAATAGAAAAAGAAATACATCATGTAATGATAAAAGGATCTATTCATCACAAAGAGATAACAATTACATGGTTCTAATAGCTGAGCTGCCAAGTTTTATAAAGCAAACAATAACAGAACTGTGGGGAGAAATAGATGGTCCTATGATTATAGCTGGAGTCTTCAACACACCACTTTCAATAATGGATAGAACATTCAGACAGATGATCAACAAGGAAACAGAGGACCTGAATGATACTATAAACCAACAATACCTAACACATTGATAGAACATTTCACCCAACTATAGCAGGATAAAGAAGCCTTGGTGGCACAGTGGTTAAGTGCTCAGCTGCTAACCAAAAGGTCAGCAGAGCGAACCCACCAGCCACTCCACGGGAGAAAGATGTGGCAGTCTGCTTCCATAAAAATTACAGCCTTGGAACTCTGTGGTTGAAATCGATTTGAAAGTTTCTTTTTTATCTTTTGCATATGGATCATTCTGTAGGATAGACGTATGTTAGGTCACAAAATAAGCCTCAATACAATTTAAAAGATTGAAATCATACGAAGTATCTTCTCCAACCATAGAGTGAACTGAACTACAAATCAATAAAAAAAGATTTCACAGAAATGTGGAAACTGAACATCACACTAGTAAATAACCAACAGATCAAGGAGTAAATCAAATGAAAACTGAGAAAATAGTTAGAGACAAATGTGAATAAAAACACAATATCCAAAAGTCTACGAAATGAAGCAAAGGCAGTACTCAAAAGAAAATTTATAGTGGTAAATGCCTACATTAAGAGAGAGAAAAAAGAAATTGTGGGAAGATGATTGACTCTCCTACAAGAGCAACAAAAAGAGTAACTACAAATCTGTACTCAATTAAGAACTCTGAAGAAGTACACAAAGTATGGTAGCCATGAGCCACAAACTGAAGCTACGTAAAAAAAATTACATACAGCAAGAAAAGCTCTTTTTCTATGGTCTTTGTCCCTCCCTCTCCTGACATGGTTGCCAAATGGCTGCAATGGACAAAAGCCATTGCCCCATCTGACCCATGGCTCTCCTTGCACTGAAATAAGTAAATAGGACAGATCTCAATGGTGGACTGTACAGTGTGTATGTTCTGAACAGTCTGGGAATGGTCTAAAGGACTGAAACCTCAGTCTGGCCTGAGTCAGAGCCCTCACAGAGTGGAGACTGGAGGAGTGAGCAATAACTGAAGGCAGTGCCCATGTAAGGGCACACTGGTCATTGCATATTTTTTGATCAGTCTGGGGGCCACCGAAGAACAGCAACCTCAGTCCATCTTGAATCAGAGATTTCACAAGGTTGGGGAGGGAGAGGTGAGCAAAGTCAGATGGTCATGCTGGGCTGAGGGCACACTGATCAGTGTTTTTTCCAAGCTGTCGGAAGGATAGAAACTTTGATCTTTCTGGAACTGGAGGTCTCACGGAGTGGCAGAGGGAGTGGAGAGAAAACACTGAAAGTTGTGCCCACAGGCCTTCCTGATTGGTCTGGGAGCTGCTTGATGAACTGAAACCCCTGTCAAGCCTGAATAGGAGGGCTCACAGGGCAGAAAGTCAGTGGTGAGTAAGAGCAAAGATTGTGCCCACCTAAGAGTTTGCTGTAGAAATTAGCACTTTCAAAACACTGTATATGGAAAAAGTGAGAAAGCTAATGTATTGCACTATTCTAATGTACTGGATTCAATGAAAAATTATAAGGGACACAAAAAAACTGGAAATGATGACCCATTGTAAAGAACAAGACAAAAGAAGATAAATGATTTCTACGGAAGCTAGAATATCGAACAGATTAGAAGAATTTAAAACAATAATCTTAAACATGCTCAAACAACTAAAGGAAAACATGGACAAAGGAAATTAAAAACAAAAAATGATGCATGAATAGAACAAGATTATACATAAAGACATAAAATTAAACCAAACCTGTTGCCTTTGAGTCAATTCCAACTCATAGTGACCCTATAAGACAGAGTGGAACTGCCCCATACAGTTTCCAAGGAGCAGCTGGTGGATTCAAACTGCTGATCTTTTGTTTAGCAGCCTGAGCTCTTAACCACTTTGTCACCAGGGCTCCTCACAAAGAGATAGTCACTATAAAAGAAACCAAACAGAAATACTGGAGCTGAAAGGTACAGTAACTAAAATAATAAACTTATTGAAGCAGCTCAGCAGCAGATTTAATCTGGCAGAAGAAAGAATTAGCAAACTAGACCATAAAGTAGTCAAAAATCATGGAGTCTAAAGAACAATAAGAGAGACAGATTAGGACTGCTGAGCCTAACGGAAATGTGGGACAATGTTAAGCAGACTAACATACACATCATGGGAATCCCAGACAGAGATGAGAGAGAGTGGAACAGAGAGAATATTTTAAGAAATAATCGCAGAAAACTTTCTGAATCTGACAAAGCCCAAGAACCCACAAATTTAAGAAGCAGAACAAACTCCGTATGGGATAAACCTCCAAAGACCCAAATGAAACACACTGTAATCAAGTCTCAAAGATTAGAGTCCTGAAAGCAGCAAGAGAGGAGCTAATGATCACACACAAAATATCCTCAATAAGATTAAGTGCCAGTTTGTCTTCAGACGCTTTGGAGGCCAGCTTGCAGTGGAATGACATCTTTCAAGTGCTGAAAGAAAAGAAGTGTTGATCAAGAATTCTATATCCAGAAAAAATCACATTCATGAAACCAAAAAACCCATTGCCATCGAGTCTGTTCCAGCTTCGAGACCCCATAGGACAGAGTAGAACTGCCCCATAGAGTTTCCAAGGAGCACCTGGTGGATTCAAGAGTGAGGGTGAAATCAAGACTTTCTCCAATAAAGTAAAGCTGAGAGATTTTTTTACCACTACCTAAATGTCCATCAGCAGATGAATGGATAAACAAAATGTGGTACGTATGTACAATTGAATACTATTCAGCCAGTAGGAGAAACGAAATCTTGATACATGCTACAATATGTATGAAAGTTGAAGACATTATGCTGAATGAAATAATTCAGTCACAAAGGACAAATATTGTATGACCTCACTTCTATAAAAAGACAAGAAAAGGCAAAAAAGTATATATATATATATAATACTCCATGCAACAAGAGAACAATATGCATTCTTCTCTAATGCATGAAAATCATCCTCCAGAACAGATTGTATGTTAAATCAAAAAAACAAATCTTAATAAATTTAAAAACATCGAAATCATACAAAGCATCTTCTCCAACCACAATTCAACAAAACTAATAATTAATAACAGAAGTTAAACTGAAAAATACACAAATATGTGGAAATTAAACAACCAGTGGGTCAAGGAAGAAATCAGAAAATGCTTGGAGTTGAATGAACGTTAAAGCACGAGAAACCAAAGCTTACGGGATGCAGCAAAAGTATATCTCAAGGGAAATTTACAGCAGTAAAAGCCTACATTTAAAAAAGAACAAAGAGCAAGAAAAAGAAAGCAAAATAAACCCAAAGCTACCAAAAGAAAGAAAATCACAAAGATCAGAGCATAAATAAGTGAACTAGAGAACAGAAAAACAATAGAGAATCAACAAAACCAGAACTGTTTTTTTAAAAAAAAGATCAATTAAAATTGAAAAAAAAATAGCTAGACTGTACAGAGAGAGAAATAGAGAGAAGATGCAAGTATTTAAAATCAGAAATAAAAGTGGGGACCTTAAAACTGACCTTACATAAATAAAAATGACCGTAAGAGAATATTATGAAAAAATGTATACCAACAAACTAGATAAATTATACTAAATAGACAAAATCCCTAAAAACACACAAACAACTTACACTGACTCATGAAAGAAGTCGAAATTTCTCAGTAGACCCGTAACCACTGAAATGATTGATTCAGTAACAGAAAATCTGCCAACAAAGAAAAGTCCTGGGCGAGATGGCTTCACTAAGGAATTCTATCAAACATTTATAGAAGAAATTAGTCCAATCATTCTTAAAGTTTTCAAAAAAACAAGAAGAGTAGAGAACACTTCCTAACTCATGTCTCATAGTAACCTCATACCAAAGCCAGACAAAGACACCACAAGACAGAAAAAGTTAAGACCAATATCCCTTAAAAATATAGATGCAAAAATACTCAACAAAATACTAACAAACCAAATCCAACACCTTATTAAAAGGATAATACACCAGGATCAAGTGGGGTTTATCCTTGGGATGCGAGAGTGGTCCAACATGAAAAAAATCAATCAACGTAACACACCACATTAATAGAAGGAAAGAAAAGAATCACATGATTGTTTTAAGCAATGTAGAAAAGGCACTTGACGACATCCAATACCCTTTCATGATAAAATCACTCAACAAGCTAGGAATCAAAGGGAAATTCCTCAACACGATAAAGGGCATTTATGAAAAAACCACAGCTGGCATAATACTCGAAGAGAAAGGCTGAGAGCTTTCCTATTAAGATCAGAAACGAGAGAGGGATGCCCACTCTTACCGTTGTTATTCAATATCTTACTGGAAGTCCTAGCCAGAGCAAGCAGCCAAGAAAAAGAAATAAAAGATACTCAAATTGGGAAAGAAGTAATACTATCCAGCTTAGCAGATGACATGATCCTATATAGAAAAACCCAAAGAACATGTAAGGAAGCTACTAGAGCTCATAAATAAATTCAGCAAGGTGGCAGGGTACAAGGTCAACACAGAAAAATCAGCTGAGTTTCTGTACATCAGCAATGAGCATTCTGAAAAGGAAATTACAATTTCATTTACAACAGCATTTAAAAGAATAAAATACTTAGAAGTAAATTTAACTAAGGAGATAAATGTCCTTTACACTGAAAACTACAAAACACTGCTGAAAGAAATTAAAGAAACTCTAAATAAATGGAAAGGCATCCTATGTTCATGGATTAGAGCACAATATTGTCAAGATGACTATCCTACCCAAAGAGACCTACAGATAAAACACAATTCTTATTAAAATTCCAATAGCCTGTTTTGTAGAAATAGAAAAAGCAATCCTCAAATTCATATGGACTTGCACGGAGTCCTGGATAGCCAAAATAATCTTGCAGGAAAAATAAAAAACAAGTAGGAGGACTCACACTTTTAGATTTCAAAAAGTACTGCAAAGCAAGAGTAATAAAAAACAATGTAGTAAGGATAGCTGTATATTCCAGCAGAGTAAAATTTAGAATCCAGAAATAAACCCATACTTATGTGATCAACTGATTTTGGACAAGGGTACTAAACCCATTCAAACAGGAAAGAATAATCTCTTCAACAAAGCAAAGCTGAGCCTCTCCCTTACTATATATACAAAAATTAACTCAAAGTGGATCAATGACCTAAATATATGAGTTAAAACCATAAAACTCTTAGAACAAAACATAGGAGTAAAACTTCAGGACTTTCTTTTAGGAAATGAACTTTGATATATGGCACAAAAACATGAGCAGCAAGAGAAAAATCAGATAAACTGGACTTCAAAATTAAAAACTTTTGTGCTTCAAGAGACATTATCAAGAAATTTAAAAGACAATCTATAAAATATAAACATATAGATATACTTGGAATATATGTATAAATTTGGAAAGTATACATCAAATAAGGGTTTAATATCCAGAATATATAGAGAACTCTTAAAACTCAATAACAAAAATTACTAATAACCCAATTAAAAATGGACAAAGGACTCAAATAAGAACTTCTCTAAAGAATATATACAAATGGCCAATAAGCACATGAAAAGATTCTCACTAGGGAAATACAGATCAAAACCACAATTCAATGCCACTTCACACTCACAAGTCATGGGAAGAATGTGAAGAAATTGGAACACTTGTCCATTGTTGGTGGAAATATAAAGTAACACAGCTGCTATGGAAAACAGTACGGTGATCCTCAAAAGGTTAAACATAGAATTGACATACGACCCACAATTTCACTCCTAGGTATGTATACAGGAGACTTGAAAAACAGGTCTCAAACAGATACTTGTACACCAATGTTCATTGTTCACAATAGCCAAGTGGTGGAAACAACTCCAGTGTCTATCGGCAGATGAATGGATAAACAAATGTGGTATATACAACAAACCTGTGAAAGCTGGAAAATGTAAGGCGGAAACCTGTCAGAGAAGGAAACCTCAAAACAAGTGGTAGAAAAGTGGTAAGACTTCTCCCTGTCAAAGGCAGAAAACTTGCAAAACCCAGAAAAACACGGCAGTCTGGATGAGTTCCAGATCTCACAGGTTTCACTGTATATATAATATAGTGTTATTCAGCTGTAAAAAGAAATAAAGTTCTGATATATGCCATTACATGGGAGTACATTATACTAGTGAAATAAATGAGACACAAAAAAACAAATACTCTATGAATCTATGTCTATGAAATATATAGAAAGGCAAATTTGTAGAGAGAGAAAGCAGATTAGTGGTTGCCAGGGTCTGGGAGTGCTGCGGAAATGTAGTGTATTTGCGTAAAGGGTGTGAGGTTTGCTTTTGGAGTGATGAAAAATGTCTGGAACTAGATAATGGTGAGAGTTGCACAATATTGTGAGTGTGTTTAATGCCACTGATTTGTACACTTCAAAATAGTTACAATGCTTAGTTCTATATTACGTATATTTTACCACAGTAAAATGAAACTAATTAAGAAAAATGTTAGTTCATCACTGTAGTGTACACCAAAAATTAGATGATTGAATTAAACTGAGCAAAATTAGTATGATGAGCAAATATCTCAGATTCTTTTCCTCACTGTGTGGTAAATTCTTGTATTGAGATACCTGACTCTTACGTTCTGCAAGCAATGTTTGGCAGTACACACTCTAAAACAATCTTCTATTGATTTAAAAAAAAAGGGTTTATATCCCTTATACAGCTGTGTGCCTACATTATTCCATAGATTGTGAGTAATTTAATAATTGCGTGTAATTATTCAATAGGGAAAAAATCCCAAAAGATTCTTTTCCCTCCAATTTCACTCCCTGATATACAGCATCTCCATCTGTGTCTATGCTCAAAGCTCAGGGGATAAAATGAATGTCTATGATTATCAGCGCTTTGTGCTACACTAAGTGTTTTGGGGATTAGCAGGTATTTTCTCATTCTGGAAACACCATGAGTTAGCCGTTGTCACTCCACCCACCACCAGCCTTCATAAAAAATTTTTTGTTTTTGTTTTTCTAATTCGACCCCATTATGTTGTAAAGGTTTTCAAATATGCCCTTTAGACATGCATTTGAACAGAGTATAGTACTTCTACCACCACTGACTTGGAGATATCCAATATTTTCAGGGTTTCAAAATCCCTTGTCTACTCTCCTACTTTTAAACGTCACATGCACTGAATTCATCGATGTCATCAATGCTTGAAGTAAAATATTGCCCGTTACACAGCAACTTGCAACTTGCCCACCTGCTTAAAAGGAGATGATGCTACTAGCTCCCCACTAGTAAGTCACATTCTTGTGTTTGTTTTCTGTTTGTTTTCTACGATATGGAAGATAAACAGAGGATCACAGAGTTTATGGTAATTCCATATAAAATTGATGAGTGCTGATCTATTTAAACAGTCTGAATTGCTATTCTTGTGGTATTTGGTATTGTAGCAGGTTGCCTATACCCAAGGGTAGAGTACATAACCCCAAGACCTTTCCATAACTCTTACTATGCCATCTTTCTTAGTCGTTAATGGCACAGTACTTTGGATGGGGTCACGATTTGAAGAGGGAGTTATACTTGCAACACATTTGGTGAATCTCTGTGGATGAGTGAACAACTTCCTTTACTGGGAATGTTATCTTTGTTTGAACAATCTGGAGATCTTGCTTGTAGCTCTAGTACTTGCACGAGCAACTCTGGGACTTTGGGTAAGCCACAAAATATTTCTAGAAATGGAGTCAGAGTAGATCATCACAAAAGTCTCTCTTTCTTCAAAAATTCTACTGAGCTATGACTCCACAAGGGAACCCTGGTAGCAAAATGGTCAAGAGTTTGGCTGCTAACTGAAAGGTAGGCAGTTGGAACCCACCAGCCGCTCAGTGGAAGAAAAGACCTGCCGATCTACTCCTCTAAAGATTTTGGCCTCGGAAACTCTATGGGGGTATTTCTACTCTGTCCAATAGGGTTGCTATGAGTCAGAATCAACTTGAAGGCACACAGTAACAGCAACATTACTTCACGAGTGACCTTATGGTTTCCATCTCTTGGTGACATTTATGCATTTCCTGCATATTACCAGCTATGAGTCAACAGTTTCTGTCCTTCTGCAGAGGGGACTCTGACATCCACAGGTGAGGGTACAGTTCTTAGTTCTGCCTTTTATTTCTTCTGTGCCCTCATCGTTCCTGTGTGGTGGCTCTATAAATGTGGCAATCATTTTGACTCTGCCATGACTCTGTAACATGTAACTATCACAATTCAACTCTTCCCTCCACATCGATATTATGAAAATACTCATATTCTGACAGCTCTAGGTTCTCTTCCCCGTTTGGAGAGGGTTAGAACATATCTCCGGGATGCTTTCTCCCAGTAATTAGTGCTGCTTTGGTAGGTTATGTGCAGATCGAATGATTGTCTCAGAATTTTGTTGCACTAAAGTTTACACTGGGATAGCAATTTCATGTGTGAATTTTGGTAAATGTCAGAAGCTCTCTGTGTGCCCCATTTTTATATATGCAAATGAAAACCCTACATGCATTCTCAAATACTGTGAATGTACATGTGTGTTCACGTTAATTTCATTTGATTGACTTCTATTTACAGATATAGGTAAGTTTTACTTCTTGGGACTTTAAACAGGCTTATAGTTGAAACCCTGGTGGCATAATGGTTAAGAGCTATGGCTGCTAACCAAAAGATCAGCAGTTCAAATCCACCAGGTGCTCCTTGGAAACTCTATGGGGCAGTTCTAAAATGTACTATAGAGTCACCATGAGTCAGAATCGACTTGATGGCAACAGAGTTTTATTTATTTATTTATTTTAAGGTTGAGCTTATAGTGTCTCTGGCTCCCAAAAGTGGATTAACTCTAATTGTACTGGATTTATTATTCTTTTTTTTTTAATAAAAGAAAGAATAGATTAATTTTTTTGTAAAGAATGCTCCTGAAATTTCTAGACACATCTGAAACTGACTGAGATTGTCCACTTTTCCTGCAGGGGCCTCTGGATTTACACACCTATCTCTACTAGGTCATATTTTGTTTTATTCCACCTACGTAAGAGCAGAGGATAATTTGGGTCACCTCTTCATGCTTCTGATAGTTTCAAGAATTCTTTCCTAACAAATTTACTAGAATATGGAAGATTAGGTTGGATGGCCCTCAACTACGCTTCTATATCACTTTAGTCCTGCCACTATTGTGGCCACATGACATTCCAATGACCTGTTTCATAATGCATACATTGATTAAGGAAACTCTGTGTATCAGACACTGTGCTAGACACTGAGGACTCAAAAGTAAGCAGAGTAGACAGAAAGTCATGGCTCCATGGAACTTATAATTTAATAAATAAGTATTGTATATGTGTTATATCGTGATATGCACTATCAAAAAAATTAGGAGAAGGGAGCTGAGATTATTTCAATATTAAATAACCGAGTCAGTGAGGTCTTCAATGAGAAAGTGGTTTTTGAAAAACAGCCTGCAGTAGGTGAAGAGTGAGCCATGCAGCCATCTTGGAGACAAGCACCACAAGTATGGGAAACAGCAGATTTAGCCTTGTAGCATAACAATGAGTGGGGAGTGGCGTTGATCAGCAGAGTGATATGATCGTATTATATCTTAATATAATACCCTGATTGCTGTTTTGGGAATAATTTGAAGATGGGCAAAGGGAATATAGGGTTAAAAGTTAGGATATTATATCAATAATTCAAGGGATAAATGATGGCAGCATGAGCCAGAGTGGTGTCAATAGAGTGGGGAGAAGTGTTGAGATTCAGGATATATTTAAAGATTTTTAAAAAATGTTGATAATTGTTGGATGTGAGAGAAAGAAAATTGTCACGTTGGCCTCAGTGTTGGGAAGAAGCACTGTGTTAACTCTTGCTCAGTGGTTCATTACGTGGAACATCATCCTCTAACTAAATCCTCACAAGTAATCATTTAGATTGACTCCAGATGTTGGAAATTTAAGTAATATTTCAATTAAAAAAATCAGTGCCGACAACTTTGCATGAATGTCCATTTTTCCCCCCAAGCTATGAACATTTCCAAGTCTTTTCATACATATTACAAACTGGCCTTCAGAAAAGTAATGCAGTTGACAGTGCAGTTGGGCAAACACTCTCAACAGCAATAGGGAAATAATTATTTTTATGTTTCCTAACGTATAATCACTGCATTTCTCGTATCTTCTGTCCCAGCCACAGGTGGTCCTTTTGCCCCACCCCAGCTTTGTATGATGAGAGGAATAGCCAATGCAAGTTCTCCAGAAGTCTTTGTACTCCTGGGCTTTTCTGCAAGACCCTCCCTGGAACCTGTCCTGTTCATGCTTGTCTCTATTTTTTATGTGGTGTCCATTGTGGGCGATAGCATCATCATTCTGGTCTCATGTATGGATGTGCGTCTCCACACCCCCATGTACTTCTTTCTCACCAACCTGTCTTTCCTGGACACTAGCCTCACCACAAGCATTGTCCCACAACTCCTGGTCAACCTGTGGGGACCACAGAAAACCATAAGCTATGGAGGGTGTGTGGTCCAGTTCTATATCTCCCATTGGTTGGGGGCAACAGAGTGTGTTCTGGCAGTCATGTCCTAAGATCGCTATGCTGCCATCTGCAGGCCACTCCACTACAGTGTAATCATGCATCCACAGTTTTGTATGGGTCTGGCCTTTGCCTCATGGCTTGGGGGTTTGATAACCAGCATGGTGGGCTCCACACTTACCATGCTGCTACGACTGTGTGGGAACAATCAGATCGACCACTTCCTTTGTGAGATGCCCCTCATTATGCAACTGGCTTGTGTGGACACCAGCCTCAACGAGATAGAGATGTACCTGGCCAGTTTTATCTTTGTTGTCTTGCCTCTGAGTCTCATCTTGATCTCATATGGCCACATTACTTGAGCTGTGTTGAAGATCAGGTCAGCAGAAGGGCGAAGGAAGGCATTCAACACCTGCTCTTCCCACGGGGCAGTCGTATCTCTGTTTTATGGGAGCATCATCTTCATGGTCCTTCAGCCAGCCAAGAGCAACTCTCATGAGCAAGGAAAGTTTATAGCCCCCTTCTACACCGTAGTCACCCCAATGTTGAACCCACTGATTTACACACTGAGGAACAAAGATGTGAAGAGAGCACTCAGTTATATTTTATTAGAGAACTGCTGTGGTTTTGCAGGAAGATGAGGGATACTTAAAGACTCTAGACTTGTTTATGGAGGAAGAATGAGTTTAAAGATCCCAAAATTAGTTTGAGAGCAGGATATCTGGGATGTCATTTCTCTTCCAATTACTGCTTAACTTCAAGGTAGGTGGCATTGTTAAATGGAATATTTCATGCACTGTTTTCAAACCAAGGTGAAAAAATATTTTCTATTTTTTTATTTTGTTAACTATTTATAATAATGTCTGTCATTTAGTGTATCTAATCTATGTAAGGTCTTTACTTTTTTTTTCAATAAATGTAACAAAGCAGCATGGTAGGTATTATCAACCTCACAAAGTTAAGGTAATTATGAAATTTAAGACTAAATCTATCCACCCATAGATGTGCTTTCCATTCCACCTATAACCTCTTCGGGGGAAGAACTAAACATGCAAATGTCTAAAGAGTAGAGCTTTGAGTTGTTTTATTTGCAAATTGGTAGTTTCATCAATAGCATGCTATACTTATTTAACTATACTACAGAATCATTTATTTTCCTATTCAGCTCTAGGCCTTCTGTTTTCAGGTAACATAAGGGTATTTTTCATTCACTCATTAGTATGTATTTGCTTATTTTTCTATACACCCAAGCATGTATTCACTCATTCTTAAAATAAGACATATTTATGGAGATTTTAAATATGGCCATAAGACAGAGAAAAAAAAGTTTGAAGAGCTGTCACTTGCTTTGTTGATTTAAAGATTGAAATTGTCTGGAAAAGTTGATAATGGTGTTGCCATGTTATGGATGAAGAGATTCAATAAGAGAAAAAAATGATATTTATGTTTGTCTTTGAGCATTACATAAGCGGAGAGAACCACAAAAATAATCTATATGGAACAATATTTTCCATAATTATGATTTAGGTGATATTTTTTTCCAAAAAATCTTGTCTTTTGGAATTTTTTCCACTCTTTTGGATTTAGACATATTTCTAAATGTCACATTTAGAGTCACAGATTGTTCATTCAATTAATACCAGGAGATACTGAGAGATTTGGGTCTTGGAAAAACATGCAAATGTTTTATTGGAGTTAATAAAAGTTCAGAGTTATCAACAATTAACTTCTTAGAACAGTGTCATTTCTTATATAAGTTAAGAGTCTACAAGTATGTATACAATGGGACCAACAAGTCATACATGTATGTATTTACTGTCAAAAGAAAATGAATATTATTTAGAATATAAGAGATAAAAAAGTTACCTACATCTCACCAAAATACTGATTTTCTTTTACATAATTGCCTATACTCAGTTTCTGCATGTTTGTTCACTCACATGTGGTGATTATCGTAGTGTAGGTATAACTTTCCATTCCCTTTATTAATAAGAATGACAACAATAATAGCTGACACACCTGAGTGCTCAGTATCGCTAGGCACATTTCTAAGCAATTTATCTGAATTAACTCATGTCATTTTCACAACAACGTAATAGTTAGGTACTATCACTATCTCCATCTTATAAATGAGGAAACCAAGGGCCAAATTCACAGAATTCTGACATAAAGCAGCTAAGATTTGAACATAGGCAATTGATTTCAGAGCCCCCTGCTGCTTCTTGAGTACTTTCTTCATTAAATGTCATAAAAATATTCACATTAACACAGTCTCAATGTTTCTGAAACACATTTCAATAAATAGATATTCCTTGGTTTCTGTTATTGTTGTTGTTGTTGTTATGTGCCGTCAAGTCGGTTTCAACTCATAGCAAACCTACACGATAAAGAAGAACTGCCACACAGTATTTCCAAGGAGTGGCTGGTGGATTTGAATTACCGACATTTTGGTTAGCAGTTGAGCTCTTAACCACTATGCCACCAAGGCTCTTTCAGTAATTACATACAGACTCCCAGGCAACATGGTGCTATAGTCAGAAACACCACGCCATCCCTCCACAGCAAAGATCAGAAAAACTAAGTCAAACAGAGTCACACATCAGTCTGGAAACCCTAAGCATCAAATGAAGAACTCAGCCAAGCACTGAATGGAATAAGAAGAAACTGACCAAGAACAGAGAGCAAGGAGAGATACATGCAGAGGTCCCCTGTTAGCCACCACAGCATGGATCTGCCATCTTGGATTCCTATCGGAGATCAGCAAACAGGGGTACGAGAAAGCGGCTTCACAGAACTTCCAGCAGGAGACAGAACAACTGGTAACCAGCAATATAGGTTTTCCCACTTCCATAGCCTCCTCTGCTTCCTGCAGCCACAGTCTGTTGGCCAGGAAACACCAGCTTCACCCTGGTGTCACTTGGATTCCACCCGCCCGCACTGGCCGACTCCCTGAGTGCCTTTTGTTGGCTGCTGGTGTTGTTTTTTTCCGCATCTTTCAATTTATTCCTTACCTCTCACCACCTCCCCCTCCTTTCTCTCAAACACCTGACTCTGCACCATCTTTGCTTCTTCCTGAAAGGCTGCAAAACACCGCTTGACTGTGAAACTGCTTCCAGGCCCGTGTCACCAAGCTGGTGGGACCCCCAGGGATTTTTTGTTTGCTCTGATTTGTTCTGTTTTTATTTGTTTGTTTTCTTTTTCTTTTCTCAGCTTGGGAGCCCCTTCTAGCTGGGCAGGACTGCACAGCTTGGAAGCTACTCCTTTACTCTGCGCAGACACACAGGGACATCACTGGAACACTTCTTTCTTCCTGTCTTTTTGGTTTTGATTTTGTTTGTTTGTTTTGTTTTCTTCTATCTCTTATTCCCTTTTTGTCTTTCTTCATTTCTAGTTTCTTGATTTATTCATTTTTTTTTTACTCTTTTTCTTTTTCATTTTTGTTTTTCCTCATTTTTAAGTCTCTCATCTCTCCACTCCAATAGCAAGCTCCCTCAGCACTCCTTTTTGTTTGTGTGTAGGTTTTTGGCTCCTGTTCCTCTCTCCTCTCTCTCCTCTTTCCCATACCCATCTTAGATCCACACATCACAATCTACCCCCTCCTTCCTGCCTACCTGCACCGTGCACTGAACATCACACTCCCAAGCAGCACAGGCACGGCCTACTGGTACCTGTCCTGCACTGATTACTGGTCCACACTGTCAGCCCTAGTACGTGCCACAAATAACCCATCCCACCATCTCCCCTTCATCTGGACCTGCCCTGCTGTACCATACCTGAGTGACTGACCCTGCCTATTGGAAAAGGAGGTGAAAAGTATCATGCCCACAGACAAGCAAACAACAAAGAATGCACAGCCCGCCTGTTCAGACATAACCAAATAAAGCAAAAAAGCAGGACGAAACAAACAAATCTACAATCAATAAACAAGGAAAATAACCACTGAATGCCCTGAAGACAGCAGACAATATCAAAACATTTACAAAAAACAGGACAGGATGTTTCCAGTAGGCTTCCAAAATAAAACACCAGAATAACTTCCAGTAGAAGAAAAGGCACTAGACCTAACTGATAGGGAATTCAAATCACTAATATTCAGAATTATCCAAGAGTTGAAACAAAAAGCAGACAAAAATGAGGAAAAAAATAGACAAATTCATGGAAAATACAGATAAAAAAAATGGAAGAATTCAAGAAAATAATACAGGAACAAAATATTAAAATAAATTCACAACTAGAAATCATACAAAAACAACAATTAGAAAT
>NW_004444064.1:74070-92020 GCF_000243295.1 Trichechus manatus latirostris
ATGAAACTGGAGGACATTATGCTGAGTGAAATAAGTCAATCACAAAAGGACAAATATTGTATGAGACCTCTACTCTATAACTCATGTAAAAGTTTACACACAAAAAAACAATCTTTGTTGGTTACGAGGGATAGAAGGAGTGGGGGGGAGCTAAATAGATAAGTGGTAACTTTGGTGAAGGTTAAGACAGTACACAATACTGGGGAAGCCAGCACAACTTGTACAAGGAAAGGTCAGGGAAGCTCCACAGACATTTCCAAACTCCCTGAGGGACTGAATTGCTAGGCGGAGGGCTGTGAGGACCATGGTCTCGGGGAACATCTAGCTCAGTTGGCATAACACAGTTTATAAAGACAATGTTCTACATTCTACCTTGGTGAGCAGCATCTGGGGTCTTAAAAGCCTGTGAGCAGCCATCTAAGATACTCCACTGGTCTCACCCCTTCGGGAGCAAAGGAGAATGAAGAGAACAAGATACAAGGAAAAGATCAGTCCAAAGGACTAATGAACCACAGCTACCACAGCCTCCACCAAACTGAGTCCAGTACAGATAGATGGTGCCAGCTACCACCACTGACTGCTCTGACTGGGATCACAATAGAAGGTCCTGGACAGAGCTGGAAAAGGATGTAGAACAAAATTCTAACTCACAAAAAAGACCAGATTTACTGGTCTGACAGAGACTGGAGAAACCCCGAGAGCATGGCCCCGGACACCCTTTTAGCTCAGTGCTGAAGTCACTCCCAAAGATCACCATTCAGCCAGGGATTGGACAGTCTCATAAAACAAAATGGGACTAATGAGGCACAGCAGTCCAGGGACAAGGACTAGAAGGCAGGAGGGGACAGGAGAGCTGGTGATAGGAAACTCAAGGTTGAGAAGGGACAGTATTGACATGTAATGAGGTTGTTAACCATTGTCATAGGGCAATATGTGTACTCACTGTTTAATGAGAAACTATTTGTTCTGCAAACCTTCATCTAAGGTACAAAAAAAAAAAGAATTATCTATGTGAGATCAAATTGGCAACAGCAACTCAAAAGGGTTGATGGGAAGCCTAGGGGGTAGTGAGTTGAAGATAATGGTGATGGAATAATTTGGAAAAGGATAGTGAGAATAGCAGCACAACTGAAAGAAAGTAATTGATGTCACTGAATAGTACATGTAAAAACTTTTGAAATGGTGTAAGTTTGGCTATGTGTATTTTCACCAAAAAAAGTCCTCCAAGGTCGAGAAGGGAGAGTGTTGACATGTTGTGGGGTTGTTAACCAATGTCATGAAACAATATGTGTACTGTTTAATGAGAAACTGTTCTGTAAACCTTCATCTAAAGTACAATAAAAATTAAAATAAAATAATTACACATGGCCATCAATCATATATAGGCATTAAGACTTTTTTTCAACATTATATGATGTGTAAAGAGTGCCGGTGGTGCAGAGGTTAAGCCCCCAGCTACTAACTGTAAGGTTGGCAGTTTGAACCCACCAGCTGCTCCTCGGGAGAAAAATGTGGAAGTCTGTTCTGTAAAAATTACAGCCTTGGTGTCTGAGGTCTTAAAAGCTAGCGAGCGGCCATCTAAGATGCATCAATTGGTCCCAACCCACCTGGTGTAAAGGAGAAAAGGCCACATAAACCAGAGACTTCATCAGCCAGAGACCAGAAGAACTTGATGGTGCCCAGGTACCACCAATGACTGCCCTGACAGGGAACACAATAGAGAGTCCCTGATGGAGCAGGAGAAAAGTAGGGTGCAGAACTCAAATTCTAGTAAAAAGACCAGACTTAATGGTTTGATTGAGACTGGAGGGACTCTGGAAGACATGGCTCCCGGACTCTCCGTTAGTCCAAAACTGGAACCATTGCTGAGGCTAACTCTTCAGACAAAGAGTATACTGGACTATGGGACATAAAATGATACTCGTGAAGAGTGTGCTTCTTAGCTCAAGTAGATACATGAGACTAAATGGGGAGCTCCTGTCCAGAGGTGAGATGAGAAGGCAGAGAGAGTCAGGAGCTAGTTGAATGAACACAAGAAATCTGGGGTGGAAAGGAGGAGTGTGCTGTCACAGTATAGGGAGAGCAACTAGTGTCACATAAGAATGAATGTATAAATTTTTGTATGAGAGACTAACTTGAATTGTAAACTTTCACTTAAATCACAATGATTAAAAAAAGATTACAGCATTGGAAACCCTATGGAGTAGTTCTACTCTGTCCTATAGGGTCACTATGAGTCAGAACCAACTCAATGGCAATGGGTTTGGTGGTTTTATATGATGTGTGTAGGTTTCTTTTTTTCTGTTTAATGATTTTCTTAATAGCAATCCCTAAGACATAGAATAGTGACTCAAATATCACAATAATTCAATTTTTTTACAGCCATTGTCACACATTGGCAGCTTAAGAGGGAAACAGTTTGCGAGGAAGCTCAATTTATTTTACAGATGTGTCTTACAAAATACGAAATCTTGAATTCTGCTAAGGTTGTCACATGTATCATAACAGCCACTCACATACCAAATACAGGTAGTCCCCAACTTAGAGCAAGGTTCCATTCCAACGACTCCATCTTAAGTCAGTTCTGACATAAGTCGAATAACTCATTTTTTTTTTTTTAGTTTTCATTATTATTGCCTTTTATTATCAGTACCTTTATAAATCCATTCTTTATTTGTCTTTAGGGGTTGGAAACATTACATACAAACTTACAGATAGGTTTCAATAAATACATACGTATATAATCTAACAATAACATTTACATTAAAAAACCACCGTTAGTCGTAAGTGTGGACTTGAATATGTCATAAGTTAGGGACTATTTGTATCGCATCATCTCTCCCTATTTGTTTTCGTCTATTCTCTATTTCATACTTTATCACCTCACAATTCTCTGTAAAGCAATCCCAGGTATTAGACCCAAAGGCACAGAATTCCACTCTCCCTCTGAACTGAGAAAAGGGGTCTCTACCCTTTTCTTTGATTTTATGAGACAGTGTACCCAGTACTGCCCTCCAGGATGTTCAGACAACTGCCATCCACCACTGATTCACTAGGGTTTTTATGAGGTAGGATGGAAAGGGGCCTGGATTTAGAGACAGAGATAATAAACCTGGGTATATTATCAAGCTTGGCAAAATGCTACATGGCTGTTATATTAATCATGGTCGCAGCAGCAAACACAACATAGGAAATTTGAATTGTGTTCTGTAAAGGGAGAATTTTCTAATATTGGTGCCAGCTATATGGTATCTACAAAGAATGGTGCAGTACCATAGACTAGTATTGGTGAGGTCATTACTATTCCTGGGCAAAGATGAGATGGGACGAGAAGTTTCAGGGAGCTGAGGACAAAAGGAGGTGTTTGGGGAGGGCTGCCCAACAGGAACTATGATCTTCATGTAGAGAAACACCCAGATGTGCCATCTCCTTAGAGAAAGATAGGGGAATAAATACACTAACCTCTCTCTACTCTCTTCTTACTATCTCTTGGCATAGCCTCACATTGGCTAAACCCAATCACAAGCTAAAAGGTTAGAAAGCCCACTGACGTAATACATACAGGTGGTCCTGTGGGGTACAGAACACAGAGGAGGAAAGTAGAGAGTGAATCACCAGAAGCTCAAAGAGATATTATTCACCAAAGTCCATCCTCATTATCCTCTGCATCTGCTTTTGTTGTTCATTTAGGTAAAAGTTCACATCCTTAACTCCAGGGACATAAAAAACTCCCATTGGCCAACCAAGTGATGTCAATTCAGTGATAAACCTGTAGAGACCTACATTATTAGCCAATACCAGTGTTCTAAACATAAATTAGCAAAATAAGGCGGGGGAGCAATTATTTTACATAACACATACTGTGAGTTCTTATGTGTTCTTTGTGACTGTTGCAGTGAATTATCAAACCCAGCAGAGAAATAGAAAGTAAAATACTGAAGAAGAGGTACATTTGACCTCTGCCTCATAGGAGCAAGCCTTATACTGATTCTAGCTTATGATGTTGTCCTTACAATAGTATTTTCAAGCATTGATTTTTCAAAAGTAGACAGTCAGAGCTTCCTTCCCAGATGTTTCTGGGTGGACTCAAATCTCCAGCCTTTCAGTTAACAGTCAAACACATTAACCATTGCACTACCCAAGGACTCCATAGGAATCTGTGAAGGGGCTTTCTGTGATGGGGCTTCATGGCACAAGTTCTGGCCAATTGGTAATTGATTCAACTTTTTGGTTTCATCCTAATGGTTAGCATAGTAAATATGCTCTATGGGCAGTCCCCGGGTTAAAAAAAAAAAAAATGGTTAGAATAGCTACACTTCTGTAGCTGGGTATAAGACCACAACTTTTAATCATAGCTACTTTTTTCCACCACCCACTCCATGTTCCTCTTACCTTCTTCCAGCATCTCTTCTGGTCAGGGTTTCTTTACCTGGTGAAGTAAATCATAATTATAATTTTTTACATTTCCATGGAGTTGAGGGAGCCCTGCTGGTGCAGTGGTTAAGAGTTACAGCTGCTAACCAAAAGGTCGGCAGTTTGAATCCGCCAGACGCTCCTTGGAAACCCTATGGAGCAGTTCTACTCTGTCCTATAGGTTCGCTATGAGTTGGAATTGACTCGACGGCAACGGGTTTGGTTTTGGGTTTTTTGATGTGGAGTTAAGTTTCTGGAGCCTTGTCTTTATTGGACTGCTGCATTTTTCCACTGTCCAGGACTGTTGGGTAATGGTGTACTATGACACTTACCAGTAATACCTCCCCTTGTTCCAAAAATAAACATTCTTGTAACTTTGTATGGTAGTAATCCAAGTTATTGTTGTAGAGTTGCTATGAGTCAGAACAGACTTGATGATCTTCTGGGTTTTGTTGTTGTTGGATGTTGTTTTTTAACTCATAGGGTGACTTTTTCTCTTCCTGATGTTTTAGAGGCATGAGAAGCTCGAAGCAATCAAGTGGCAGTTCTAGCTATTAATTTAAAGGACCCATGGATATGTTTCCTGGTGGAATTATTATTTCCTTAAGTACTAGGATCTTCACATTCACCAAACCCAAGCTTTCATAGGGAGACAGAAAAATGTTTGAACTGGATTATTTAGTATAATAGTGAGAGAAGACATTCCCACCTCATCCCTTGGTTTCTGGACTCAAGCATCAGGTTGTGAGGATGAGCACCTCAAATGCTGACTGCTGGTTTGGGGTATACACTACAATCTGTAGGACAGCAGCATTTATTCACAGGGTATTTTTTCTCAGATGACACCATAACTGAACTTTCATTCCATCATTCTAACAAGATTTCTGCTTCTGACTGGTGAAGTATAAAGTACAATGAGTGGACACCCCAAGAGGGATCCTATTCCCACACATACATTTCTATAAAATGTTTACTCTGGTTAGAGGTGATATTGTATCAGATGCCATGGTAATGGACAACAAACTCTGAAAACCCATTCTCTAAGTGGTTGGGCAAGAAAGACTGTACCAAGAATATTTTTCTGTTCCTAAAAGGACAAAAACTGCTTACTCTATGATTAAAGGAATCCAATGTATTCAATCTGCTACCAATTACAGCTGGACATTTGGGAATAGTGCCAAATCAGAGGCACAGTTTTATCCTCTGCTTGTGTCATATTAAGCACTTGTGAGTAGCAAAGACGAATCAAACTCAATGAAGGGAAGTTATGATGTTGAGCCTATCCGTGGCCTCCATTCCTGCTTCTATGACCGATTATTCAAGGGCCCATTGAACAAGCCTGGTGTCTGGTGCTGAAAGAAATTGAGTGGCATCTACTGAATTATCTTGTCTCCCTTACTACTGAGACCCATCTCTTCATTAAATGCCTTCTAGTGCGCTTATACATGGGACACAAATATCATTGTGCTGCTTGCCCATTTCAAGATGTCCATCTACGTTCCTTTTCTCCAGAATTCCCTGTCATTAATTTCCCAATGCTGTTCTTCCAAATCCCTGAACAACTGCAGAAAAATAAAATCTTCAGTTAACACCCATGAATCTCCTTACACCCACACTTCAGTGCATATCTCCTTCCATGAGAAATTGATAAATGGATGAAGTGCTGTACTCCTCCCACTGAAAAAGGTTTTTGTTCACCACTATTTTTCAGGACCACCCCATAGGGGACTGCAGTATAATGACATTCACTTCTTTCTGCATGCAGATTCATCTCTAAACTAACTCATACTTTTTCCTTCTTCAATAACTGGCTAACCATTATTACACAATCCATGGGGTCCCTAGGAGTGAGAAGAACAAAAGGCAAAGAAGTAGAGGAGCAGGTACTGTTGGAGTCAGGGACATATGGTAACACTAGTAGATGAGTCAGAAAGAAAATACATGGAGTTAATTGACTTTTCTTTTTACTCTATATCGCCAAAAAATAGAGGAAAATAATAATTTAAAAATTATCATCAGATGACAATTTTCAAGACCTGAAGGAAAACTTCAATATGAATACAAAAAATTTCCCCTGAGGCAGAGCCCACATGGCGCTATAGAAGCACCACACTGTCCCTCCACAGCAAAGACCCAAAAAACTAAGTAAAACTGAGACAAACATCAATCCTGGAATCCTAAGTATCAAATGAAGAGATAAAGAACTCAACTAAGCACTGAATGGAATAACAAATTGACAGAGAACAGAGAGCAAGGAGACATACGGAGTGGAGGTCCCCTATCAGCTAACATGGCAAAGAGTCACCATCTTAGACTCTTCAGGCACCAAGAACGGTGGACAGGGAGTATGGGAACACAACTTCAAGGAACTCCCAGTAGGAGACAGAGCACCCAGTAACCAGCAATACATGCTTTCCCATCCCTCACCCTTCTTCTCCCTGCTCAGCCTCTGCCACTTCCCGGCAGGCCTCCGTCCCTTGGCCAGGGAGATGCCAGCTCCTTGCCACTGGGATTCACCCAGCCCCTACTAGCCAACTCCTTCAGTGCCATTTTTTTATGTTGTTGTTGCTTTCTTTGGCTTCTTTTGGTTTCTTCTCTCTCACCTCCTTCTGTTCCTTTCTCTTGAACACCTGGCTTCATGTGCCATCTCTGCTCCTTCTTGACAGGCTGTGAAGCACTGCTCGGCTGGGGAACCACTTCCCCAGTCTGCGTTGTCACGACAGTGGGATCCCTGGGGGCATTTTTTTTTTTTCCTTTTTTCCTTCATTTCTCGGTTTCTTGTCTCTCCCTACTTTCCTTCTTTTCTGTCCCCTGAATACCTAGCGTTGTGTGTCATCCCCGCCCCTTCTAGATTGGATGTGTAGTGCTACTTGGCTTGGGAGCTACTTCCCCAATCCACACCACGAAGCCAGTGGGCTCCCTTAGGGATATTTTTTTCTATTCTCAATTTCTTGTCTCTCTCTACCTTCCTTATTCCTCTCTCTATCTTACCCTTCTGCTAAACACCTGGTGCCATGTGCCATCTCCGCTCCTTATTGACGGGTTATGCAGCACCGCTCAACTGAGGATCTGCTTCCAGTGGGTTTCCTTGAAGCATTTTTTTCTTCTATTTTTTTACTTTTCTTTCTTTCTTCTTTTCTTTTCTCGGTTTCTTGTCTCTCTCTACATTCCTTCCTTACCCTTCTCCTGAATACCTGGTGCCATGTACCATCTCTGTTCCTTGAGGGGCTGTGTAGTGCCACTCAGCTAGGGACCTACTTCAGTAGGCTCCCTTGGGGCATTTTTTTTTTCTTCTTTCTTTTCTTAGTTTCTTGCCTCTACCTTCCTTCATTTCCATCCTCCCAACCACCTGGCATCTTTTTTTTTTCTTTTTTTCCCTCCCTTTCTTTCTCTGTCAACATTCCTTCCATTCCTTTCTCCTGATCACCTAGCCATGTGTGCCTTTCTCTCCCCTTTTTTTTAAAATCTAGTTTCTTAGATCTCTCTCCCTTTCTTCCTTTCCTTTCCCCTGCACACCTAGCTGCGTGTGCCATATCTTCCCCTTCCTGACAGGCTGTGCCTCACTGCCCAGCTAGAAGGTCACTGGCACACAACTTCCCCAGGTTTGTGCCTTTCTAGTGGCAGGCTCCCTCAGCAATTTTTTGGGGGGGCCTCCTGTTTCTCTCTCCTCTTTCTCTTCTTTCCAACGCCCACTTAGCTCCACACATCACAACCTTGCCCTCCCTCCTGCCTATCTGCACCGTGCACTGAGCATCACACCCCTGAGCAGCAGAGGTACAGTATACTGGAACCTTCCCTGCACTGACCCCCCAGCCCTGCCCTGTCAGCCCCAGTATGTGTCACAAATCATCCATTCCAGCCCCTCCCCTTCCACTGGACCTGCCCTACTGCACCATTGCTGAGTGACTAGCCCTGCTTATTGGACAATATGGTAAGAAGTATCATGCCTACAGATGAGCAAACAACAAAGAATGCCCAGACTTCCAGTGCAGACATAACCAAATAAAACAAAAAAGCAGGATGAAACAAACAAATCTACAATCAATAAATGAAGAAAATAACTACTAAATGTCCCAAAGACAGCAGACAATATCAAAACATATTTTAAAAAAACAGGACAAGATGGTTCCAGTAGGCTTCCAAAATAAAACATCAAATGACCTTCCAGTAGAAGAAAAGGCACTGGAACTACCTGATAGGGAATTCAAATCTCTAATATTCAAATCTATCCAAGGGTTGAAGGAAAAAGCAGACAAAAATGAGGAAAAAATAGACAAAATCATGCAAAAGGCAGATAAAACAAAGGAGGAATTCAGGAAAAATAATGCAGGAACAAAATGTCAAAATAAATTCACAACTAGAAATCATACAAAAACAACAATTAGAAATCCAAAAGATAAACAACAAGATTTCAGATCTGGACAGTGTCATAGAAAGTTCGAGGAGCAGGTTTGAAACAATGGAAGACAGGATCAGTGAAATTGAAGACAAATACTTAACACCACTTTGAGGAAACATCAGAGAAAAGAGTGAAGAAAAATGAAGAAACCCTGAGAATGATGTGGGATACAATCAAAAGCAAAAATCTGCAAGTGATCGGAATTCTAGAACAAGGAGAGAAAACAGAAAACACAGAGAGTATCATTAAAGAACTGCTGACAGAAAACTTCCCTAATACCATGAAAGATGAAAAGCTGACCATCCAAGAAGCTCAAAAAATGCCATATAGGATAAACTCCAAAAGAAAATCACCAAGACATATCATAATCACACTCACTAAAACCAAAGACAAAGAATCCTGAGAGCAGCTCATGAAAAACAAAAAGTCACATACAGAGGAGAAACAATAAAGACTAAACTCGGATTATTTGGCGGAAACCATGCAGACAAGAAGGCAATGGAATGACATATATAAAACCTTGAAAGAAAAAAACTGCCAGCCAAGAATAATATATCCTGCAAAACTCTCGCTCAAACGTGATGGTGAAATTAGAACATTACCAGATAAACAGAAATTAAGGGACTATGTAAAAACCAAATCAAACTTACAAGACTTATTAAAGGGATTCCTTCAGTTAGAGAATAAACAACATCAGACGACAGCCTGTATCTAGGACACAAGACCACATCAGCCAGATACCAACCTAGGTAATGAACTCTCAAGGATTAATCAAAACTAAGATTTACAACAGAGAACCAAAGAGGTTAATCTGTAAATGACAACAATGTCAGAACAATAAAACAGGGAATAAACGGTGTAGGCATGGAACTTTCAAATGGACAGAAAGGCAAGGTGATACCAAGTAATAAAACACTGGGTGAAACTTAGGAAGATAAGGGTAAATTTTAAGGTAAACACAAAGAAAGTTAACAAACCTACTCATCAAAATAAAGAAGAAAAACATAAAATCTCAGTAAAAATAAAATCTACAAAAACAAAAGAAATCCACAAACAAAAGGAATTCAACACAGGAGAGTAAGAGGAACAAAGAAAATGTCAGCACTACAAAATGACAGCAGTAAATTCACACCTGTCAATAATTACACTGAACGTAAATGGCTTAAATGCACCCATAAAGAGACACAGAGTGATAGAATGGATAAAAAAGCAGGACTCATCAACATGCTGTCTACAAGAGACACACCTTAGAAACAAAGACATAAATTTATTAAAAATCAAAGGATAGACAAAATATATGAAGCAAACAGCTACCAAAAAAGAGCAAGAATAGCAATACTAATCTCAGATAAAATAAACTTTAAAACAAAATCTACCATAAAAGACAAAGAAGGGCATTATATAATGATTAAAGGGACAATCCACCATGAGGACATAACCATAACAAATATCTACGCACCCAATGACCACGGTGTTGGGGACCATCTAGCTCAATTGGTATAATATAGTTTATAAAGAAAATGTTCTACGTTCTACCTTGGTGAGTAGCGTCTGGGGTCTTAAAAGCTTGTGAGCAGCCATCTAAGATATTCCACTGGTCTCACCCAGTCAGAAGTAAGGGAGAAAGAAGAAAACCAAAGATACAAGGGAAAGATTAGTCCAAAGGACTACTGGACCACAACTACCACAGCCTCCACCAGACTGAGTCTAGCACAACTAGATGGTGCCCAGCTACAACCACAACTGCTCCGACAGGGATTACAATAGAGAATTCTACACAGAGCTGGAGAAAAATGTAGAACAAAATTCTAACTCCAAAAAAGAAAAAAAAGACCAGACTTATTGGTCTGACAGAGACTCGAGAAACCCCAAGAATATGGCCCCCGTCACCTTTATATGAAGTCATTACTGACGTTCACCATTCAGCCAAAGATTAGAAGGCCCATAAAACAAAACGAGATTAAAGGGGCACACCAGTCCAGGGGCAAGGACGAGAAAGCAGGAGGGGACAGGAAAACTGGTAAAGGGGAACCCAAGGTCGAGAGTGTTGACATGTTGTGGGGTTGGCAACCAAGGTCACAAAACAATATGCGTATTAGTTTAATGAGAAACTTGTTTGCTCTATAAACTGTCATCTAAAGTACAACAAAATAATCATAATAATACATCATGATCAAGTGGGATTCATACAGTGATGCGAGGATGGTTCAACATCAGAAAATCAATCAGTGTAATTCAACACATAAGTAAAACAAAGGAAAAGGATCAAAGCATCATCTCAATTAATGGAGAAAGGCATTTGATAAAATCCTACACCCTTTCCTAACAGAACGGGAACAAGACAAGGGTGCCTTTTATCATCAGTCTTATTCAGTATTGTACTGCAAGTCCTAGCTGAAGCAATAAGGCAAGAAAGGGAAATAAAAGGCATTCACATGGCTAAGAAAGAAGTAAAACTATCCCTATTCACAGAGGATGTGAGCCTATACTTAGAAAATCCCAGTGACTCCAAAAGAAAGTTACTGGAACTAATAGAAGAATTCAGCAAAATAGGAGGGTACAAGATCAGCATACAAAAATCAATTGGATTCCTCTACACTAACAAAAAGAATTCTGGAAAGGAAATCAAGAAAACAATACAACTTACAATAGCCCCCCAAAAGATAAAGTACTTAGGGATAAATGTAACTAGGGACGTAAAAGACTTATACAAGGAAAACTGCAAAACACTACTTCAAGAAACCAAAAGAGGCCTACATAAATGGAAAAACATACCATGCTCATTGGTAGGAAGACTTAACATTCTGAAAATGCCAATACTACCCAAAGCAATTTACAGACATAATGCAATCTCGATCCAAATTCCAACAACATTCTTTAACAAAATGGAAAAACTTATCTCCAACTTTATATGGAAAGGAAAAAAGCCCTGGATAAATAAAGTATTTTTGAAGAAGAAAAACAAAGTAAGAAGCCTCACTTTTCCTGATATCAGAACCTACTATATAGCCACAGTAGTCAAAACAGCCTGGTACTGGTACTATGACAGATACACAGATCAATGGAACAAAATTGAGAACCCAGAAATAAATCCATTCACCTGTGGATAGCTGATCTTCGACAAAGGGCCAAAGTTCATTAAATGAGAAACAGATAGTCTCTTTAACAAATGGTGCTGGCAAAACTGGATATGCAATTGCAGAAAAATGAAACAGGATTCATACTTCAGACCATATACAAAAACTAACTCAAAATGGATCAAAGACCTAAATGTGAAACCTAAAACTACAAAGTTCATGGAAGATAACATAGCGACAAAGCTAAGCCCTAGTTTATGGCATAAATGTGCTATCAAGCATAACTAAAAATATACAAAGAGCAGAAGATAAACTAGATAACTGGGACCTCCTAAAAACTAAATACCTATGCTCATCAGAAGACTTCTCCAAAAGAGAACCTACAGACTGGGAAAAAAATGTTGGCAAAGACATATCTGACAAGGATCTACTCTCTAAAATTTATAGGAAACATCAACACCTCAACAACAGAAAGACAAACAATCCAACTAAAAAAGGGGCAAAGGACATGAACAGACACTTTACCAAAGAAGACATTCAGGCAGCTAACAAACACATGAAGAGATGCTCATGATCACTAGCCATTAGAGAGATACAAATCAAAACTACAATGAGATACCATCTCACCCCAGCAAGAATGGCACTGATCAAAAAAATAGAAAACAGTAAATGCTGACAAGGTTGTGGGAGATTAGAACTCTGATACACTGCTGGTGGGAATGTAAAATGGTACAACCTTTATGGAAAACAGTATGGTGCTTCCTTAAAAAGCTAAAAAGAGAAATACCATACAATCCATCAATCCCACTCATAGGTATATATTTCCAAGAAATAAGAGCCATGACACAAATAGACATATGCACACCCATGTTCATTGCAGCATTGTTCACAACAGCAAAAGGATGTAAACAATCTAAGTGCCCATCAACAAATAAGCAGATAAACACACTGTGGTACATACACACAATGGAATGCTACGCAATAATAAAGAATAATTAATAATGAATCCGCAAAACATCTCACAACATAGATGAATCTGGAGGACATTATGCTGAGTCAAATAAATCAATCACAAAAGGACAAATATTGTATGAGACCACTATTATAAAAAATCAAGATAAGATTCACACATAGAAAGAAACATTCTTTGATGGTTACCAGGGATGGGAGGGAGGGGAGGGAGAATCATTAACTAGATGGCAGATACGTGCTAAATTTGGTGAAGGGAAAAATAATACACAATATGGGGGAAGTCAGCACAACGTGACCAAGGCAAACAAAGACAATAAGAGGTATGCAAGAATAAAGGGCAACTATGATAAACACTGTACCATATACAAACTTGCAACAACAGTAATAACAAACAAGAATATACGAATGAATACATAAGTAAATCTGTATACTAAATAGGTAATGGAAATCATATGACAGTACACTCCCACACATATTTTGGTATGGTTGTGGATATTTCTACATACATACATACTTGTATATACTGAAGGTCTATTCATACGCATAATAGAGCACATAGGGGGCACATCTATGGAAACACCTTAGACATTACCAAATGCCTCATGGGGCAGAGATACTGGTCTTGAAGGCTAAGGACCATAGTCTCGGGGGATATGTAAGTCAATTGGCACAACATAGTTCATAAAGATAGTGTTCTGCATCCTACTGAGATGAGTAGCATTGGGGGTCTTAAAAGCTTGCAAGTGACCATCAGAGACACAACTATTGGTCTCTTCCCATCTAGATCAAAACAGAGTGAAGAAAATGAGACTCAAGAAAGCAATTAGTCCAAAGGATTAATGGCCCACATGAACCACAGTCTCCACTAGCCTGAGACCAGAACTAGATGGTGTTCAGCTACCACTACCAACCACTCTGACCAGGAACACAACAGAAGGTCCCAGTTAGATTGGGAGAAAAATGTAGAACATAATTCAAATTCACAAAAAAGACCAGACTTACTGTTCTTATAGAGACCAGAGGAATCCCCAAGACTACAGCCCTAAGATGTCCTTCTAACCTGGAACTGTAGTCATGCCCAGAGACTGCATTTCAGCCGAATAATAGGCCCAAAATGTAGACAACAACACCCCTGAGGAAAGTGCTCCTTAAAACAATCAACCATATGAAACCAAGGGGGCAGCATTTGCCCAAAAGCAAAGACAAGAAGAAGGAAGGGGCAGGGGAATTAAACAAATGGAAACAGGGAACCCAGGATGGAAATGGGAAGAGTGATGACACTTTGCAGGGACTATGCCCAATGTTACAGAACAACTTGTGTACAAACTATTAAATGGGAAACTGATTTACTATGCAAATTATCACTTAAAGTGCAATAAAATGTTCAAAAAGAAGAAGAAAATGGCACAACATTTTTAAAGTGTTAAAAGAAAATAATTGTTAAAACAGATTTCTTTACCCAGCAGAAAACAATCTTCCAGAATGGAAGTGAAATAAAACATTTTCAGATGAAGAAAAGTAAATAATGCACTGACAGCAGACCTGTTGTGTAAGAATTGTTGAAAGAAGTTCTACAGACAGAAATAAATTAATAAATAAATAAAGGAAACTTAGGACATCTGGAAAGAAGGAAGAACAATAAGATAAATACAGGTATATATAATATCAGTCTTGAGATTTTTAAAATACGTATCATGGTGGAAAGCAAAAAATATATAAACATGTCTGATGAAAATATGAACACATGTTATTGTTGTTGTGTGCCATTGAGTCAATTCTGACTCATAGCCACCCTATAGGACAGAGTCCCATCGAGTTTCCAAGGAGCGGATGGTGGATTTGAACTGCTGATCTTTTGGTTAGCAGCTAAGCTAAGCATTTAAGCACTGCACCACCAGGGCTTGTCTTATATATTACATCTACCTGAGTGCATGTAGATGTAATATATAAGACAACTATAACATAAAAAGGGGAAGGGTAAAGGGACCTATATGGTGGTAAGATTTTTATGATATAGGAAAATATTAGTTCTAAGAAGACTATAGAAGTTAAATATGTATATTGTAACCCATAGAGTAACCTCCAAAAAAATATACGAAGAGATATAACAAAAAAAAAATGAATAAACTAACACTGAATTTTTACAAAAAAAAAAAAAAATAGAGTAATGGGAAAGATGAATGAAAAACAATGGGGGAAGAACAGAAAAAAATGGAATATCTAGATCCAAACATATGAATAATTACACAGAATTTAAGTGGTTTAAACATAATAATAAAAAGAGGTTGTCAGAACAGATTAAAAAGTAAACATGAGTCAACTATAAGCTTACTACAAGAAACTCACTTCTAATGTGAAATACAGGTAGGTTAAAAGTAAAATGATGAAAGATTATGCAATGCAAATACCAGTAAAAAAGAATCTGGATAGAATACGTTAATATGAGAAAATATAGACTTAAGAACAAAGAGAATTACTATACAGAAAGTCCCAAAGAATCTACCAAAAAAAAGAAATCAGAAAACTATTGAGTGAGTTTATATAAAGTCAACAAGTAATCATTAATCATATTTTTATGTATTGTTGTTTTGTGCTGTCCAGTCGATTCCAACTCATAGGACAGAGTAGAGACAGAGTAGAAGGACAGAGTAGAAATAACAGACAGAGTAGAACTGCCCCATAGAGTTTCTAGCCTGTAATCTTTATGGAAGCAGATCACCAAGTCTTTTCTCCTTCAGAGTTGCTGGTAGGTTTGAAACACTGAACTTTCAGTTAGCAGCCAAGTGCTTTACCATTCAGCCACCAGGACTTGTTATATATATTAGAAACAAAATTATAAAAGGAATGCAATTTACAATAGATGAAAAAATTAAATACTTAGGTATAAATCTAATAAAACATACAAATGATGTATATGCTGAAAACTAAAAAAGTTGAGAAAAATAAAAGAAGATTTAATTAGTATGGTAACACACAATGTTCATAGACTGGAAGAATCAACATATTAAAGATGTTAATTCAGCCCAATTGATTTATAGAGTTAAAGCAATTCCAATGAAAACCTAGGCAAAGTTTGAGAAAATATAGATAAATTAATTTTTACTATATGGAAAGAAAAAGGAAAACTTGTTTTAAAACGTTTTCAAAAATAAGCTTAGAGGACTTCTGGGCAACACGGCGCTCTAGGCAAAAGCACCACGCCATCCCTCTGAAAAACTAAGCCAGAGAAAACAACAATCCTGAAACCCTAAGCATCAAATGAAGAGATAAAGAACTCAGCCAAGCACCAAATGGAGTGAGAAACTGACAGAACAGAGAGAGAGGAGAAATTCATGCAGAAGTCCCCTATCAGCTAACACAGTGCGGATCTACCATCTTGGACTCCTATTGGAAACCAGCAAACAGGGGGTACGAGAAAGAAGCTTCACAGAGCTTCCAGCAGGAGAGAAAACAACCGGTAACCAACGATATATGCTTTCCCACCCCTCACCCTTCTTCATCCCCACTCAGCCTCCTCTACTTCCTGCGGCCACATTCTCTTGGCCGGGAAGCACTGGCTGCTTGGATTCTACTCGTCCACACAGGCCGACTCCCTGAATGCCATCTTTGGCCACTGGTGTTGCTTTTTTCTGCTTCTTTTGATTTCTTCCTTACCTCTTACCACCTCCCCCTACTTTCCCTCAAATACCTGCCTCCATAACCATCTTTGCTTCTTCCTGAAAGGCTGTGAAACTCCGCTTGACTGTAAAACTGCTTCCCAGCCCATGCTGCCATGCTGCTGGGATCCCGGGGCTTTTTGTTTCTTTGTTTTGAATTGTTTCTATGTTTTCTTTTTCTTTTCTTGAATTGGGGGCCTTTTCTAGCCGGGCTGTACTGTACAGCTTGGGACCTAGCCCCTCAGTTTGCACAGATGTGCAGGGGGATCCCTGAGAGCATTTCTTTTCCCTTTTTTTTTTCTGTATTTTTTGAGGGTTTTTCTTGTTCTTTTTTTAAAATTCATTTTGTTTTATTTTCTCTCTTTTTCCCTTTTTGTCTTTCTTCATCACTCAGTTTCTTGTCTCTCTATACCTTCCTTCTCTGCTTCTCCTCTGTATACCTGATGCTGAGTGACACCTCTGCGCCTTCTAGCCTGGCTGTACTTCAACACCTGGGAGCGACTTCCTAGACCTCGTAGCTGCACCGGTGGGATCCCTGGGAGCTTTTCTTTTCTTTTTTCTGTCTAATTTTTATTTATTCATTTTTTATTTTCTTTTCTTCTCCTTTTTGTTTTTCTCCATTTCATAGTCTCTCATCTCTCCACTCCAATGGCAAGCCCCACTAGCACTCTTTTTTGTTTGTATGTTTTTGGCTCCTGTTCCTCTCTCCTCTCTCCCATACCCATCTTAGTGCCACACGTCACAATCTCCCCACTCCATCCTGCCTACCTGCACCATGTGCATAACATCACACCACCAAGCAGCACAGGCATAGCCTGCTGGAACCTGCCCTGCACTGATTACTGGCCCAATCAGGTGGCCGCAGTAAGTGCCACAAAAAACCCGACCCAGCAACTCTTCTTCAGCTAGACCTGCCCTGCTCTACCATATCTGAGCAACTGACCCTGCCAATTGGAGAAAAAGGTGAAAAGTATCGTACCCACAGATGAGCAAACAACAAAGAACACACAGCCCGCCTGCTCAGACATAGCCAAATAAAACAAACAAACAGAATGAAACAAACAAATCTACAATCAATAAACGAGAAAAATAACTACTGAATGCCCCAAAGACAGTAGACAATATCAAAACATTTACAAAAACAGAACAGGATGTTTCCAGTAGGCATCCAAAATAAAGCACCAGGTGACTTTCCAGTAGAAGAAAAGGTACTAGAACTACCTGACAGGGAATTCAAATCTCTAAGACTCAGAATTATCTAAGAGTTGAAGCAAAAAGCAGACAGAAATGAGGAAAAAACAGACAAATTCATGGAAAATACAGATTAAAAAATAGAAGAATTCAGGAAAATAATGCAGGAACAAAATGCCAAAATAAATTCACAACTAGAAATCATACAAAAACAACAATTAGAAATCCAAAAGATAAACAAC
>NW_004444064.1:96508-161597 GCF_000243295.1 Trichechus manatus latirostris
GCATTACTGGCACTAATCAAAAACACTGGAAATAACAAATGTTGGAGAGGCTGCAGGGATATCAGAACTCTTGTGCCTTGCTGGTGGGAATGCATAATGATACAACCATTTTGGAAAATGATATGGGGCTTCCTTTGAAAGCTAGAAATAGAAATTCCATACATTCCAGCAATCCCACTCCTAGGAATATATCCTAGAGAAATAAGAGCCATCACACGAATAGATGTATGCATACCCATGTTCACTGCAGCATTGTTCACAATAGCAAAAAGATAGAAACAACCTAGATGCCCATCAACAGATGAATGGATAAACAAATTATGGTACATAACACAATGGAGTATTATGCAAAGATAAAGAACACTGATGAATCTGTGAAGCATCTCATAACATGGATGAAACTGGGGGACATTATGCTGAGTGAAATAAGTCAATCACAAAAGGACAAATATTGCATGAGACCTCTACTGTAAAAACTCATGAAAACGTTCACACACAAAAAGAAACAATCTTTGTTGGCTACAAGGGATGGGAGGGGTGGGGGGGTGAAATACCAAATACACAATAGATAAGTGGTAACTTTGGTGAAGGGTACGACAGTACACAATACTGGGGAAGCCAGCACATCTTGTACAAGAAAAGGTCATGGAAGCTCCATAGACACATCCAAACTACCTGAGGGACTGAATTGCTGGGCGGAGGGCTGTGGGGACCATGGTCTCAGGAAACATCTAGCTCAATTGGCATAACACAGTTTGTAAAGACAGTGTTCCACATTCTACCTTGGTGAGTAGCGTTGGAAGAGGCTGCACAGGCCCGGCTCACTATTATTGACTCCCCATTGCTAACTGCCACATTGTCTCGTGATTTTTCCCGCCGGCTCCAGTCTCTACAAAAGGTTCAAGATTAACCGATGTTCCTCCCTGGAGGGTGGAAAACAAGCAATCATGATCTAAGAAAGAAAAACCAGACAAAGCACCCATCTTGTGACAAGAAAAAGCAGGATGTCGCCAGATAATCCCCAAAATAATCCCCAAAGATGTCACCAGATAACCTCTAAGAATACCAGTAGAAGGTTAACTCATCTAAGACATCACCACCTCAAGGGGAAACCAACACAAACTTCTAAGATCCATAATCCTGTCCCTGTAAAAGCCTTCAGCCGATTTCCAGTGTGGGAGATGGATTTTTTGAAGGAATCTATCCCCCTCCGTCTCCTATATATTGATATATAATAAACATCTTGCTGCTCACCTCTCCCCTGTCTCAGAATTGGCTATTGCAGCAATCCAAGTTATTGCGGTAACAGCGTCTGGGGTCTTAAAAGCCTGTGAGCAGCCATCTAAGATACTCCACTGGTTTCACCCCTTTGGGAGCAAGGGATAATGAAGAGAACAGGATACAAGGAAATGATTAGTCCAAAGGACTAATGGACCACAGCTACCACGGCCTCCACCAGACTCAGTCCAGTACAGCTAGATGGTGCCTGGCTACCACCACTGACTGCTCTGACGGGCATCACAACAGTGGGTCCTGGACAGACCTGGAGAAAAATGTAGAACAAAATTCTAACTCACAAAAAAAGACCAGATTTACTGGCCTGACAGACTGGAGAACACCAAGAACATGGCCCCCGTACACCCTTTTAGCTCAGTGGTGAAGTCACTCCCGAGGTTCACTGTTCAGCCAGGGATTGGACAGCCCCATAAAACAAAAAGGGACTAATGAGGCACAGCAGTCCAGGGACAAGGACTAGAAGGCAGGAGGGGACAGGAGAGCTGGTGATAGGGAACTCAAGGTTGAGAAGGGACAGTGTTGACAGGTTGTGGGGTTTTAAACCATTTGAAATAATTGTTTAATGAGAAACTATTTGTTCTGCAAACCTTCATCTGAGGTACAAAAAAAAAAAACTACCTATTTGAGATCAAACTGACAACAGCAACTCAAAAGGGTTGATGGGAAGCCTAGGGGACAGTGAGTTGAAGATAATGGTGATGGAATAATTTGGAAAAGGATAGTGAGAATAGCAGCACAACTGGAAGAATGTAATCAATGTCACTGAATTGTACATGTAGAAATTTTTGAAATGGTGTAACTTTGGCTATGTATATTTTCACCAAACAAAAAAAAAAGGTCCTCCAAGGTCTGGACAGGAGAGTGTTGACATGTCATGGGGTTGTTAACCAATGTCATAAAATAATATGTGTGCTGACTGTTTAATGAGAAACTATTTGTTCTGTAAACCTTCATCTAAAGTACAATTTTAAAAAAGTTAAAAAAAATAAGCTTAAAGTTGGGGTAATTAAGGTATCTGATTTTAAGACTTACTATCAAGCAAAAAATGATAAAGACAATGTGAGATTGGCTAAGTAACAGGCACTTAGATCAATGGAACAACATAGGAGCCTAGAAATGGACCCACAGAATTACGACCAATTTTCTTTTGACAAACGTGCAAAAGCAATTCAACAAGCAATTCAACAAGCATTTCAACAAATTGTTGAAACCAATACACGAGGAGAAAAATATATTCCAACCAAACTTCATACTTTCTATAGAAGTAAGTCAAACTGTAGCATACATCTAAGTGGAAAATGTAAAACCATAAAACTCTCAGTGAAAAACAAAAGAGAGAATCTTTGTGAACTGTGGTTAGGCAGAGAGTTATTAGACATGGCACCAAAAGCACACAAGAAAAAAAATAATAAATTGGACTTAATCCAATTGAAAAACCTTTGCTCGGAGAATGACACCATTAAGAGACTAAAAAGCCATGTTACAGGCTAGAATAAAACATTTGCAAATAATATATCCATTAAATGATTTATTTCCATAATTGTTAAAGAACACTCAAAATTCTTTAAGAACAAAGAAAACAACCCATTTTAAAAATGGGCAAAAGACTTTAAAAAGACAATTTAATGAATTGGGTATTCATTAAACGTGTTCATGAAAGGGTCTTCAACATCATTAGTCATTGGGAAAATTAAAATCATGATAGCATGTCACTACATACCTATGCAAATAGCTAAAATTAAATACTGCCACTATCAAGAGCTGATCAAGTTTCAGAGAAACTGGAACTCTAATACATGCCTGGTGGGAATGCAAAATGGCACCCCACCCTGGAAAATGCTTTGACAATCACTTTTTAAGAGATCCACTTACTCTATGACCTTGCAATCACACTCCTGGGTATCTACTGTCAAAGAGAAAAATTAGTAACAGACATCTTACTTTGCTTTTAAGGTGTTCTTATCCGCAAAAGCAAATATTCACTATAAAGAAATTCCTGACCAAAATTAATCCTGCCAAAGGAATTCTTTCACCCAGTTGCTAATCTTTTCTTTCCTGTTAGAAGCCAGGCTTACTAAATTTGAATTTCAAAAGGTATGGCTGCAGTTGAGAGGTGGGCCAGAGACTACCTTGTGACCTGATAGCAGTTGATCTCAGTAAGAGGGGGTAGGGCAGGTTTCAATCAATCATGTTAAGATTAGCTAATGGCTGATCTTCTATTCTTCTTCCTTCTCTTCTCTTTATAAGCCTCCTTGTTCCTACTTTCCTCCAGCCATTCGCTTTTTCTGGAATCAAAACAATCTCCCTATATGCAGAATAATGGCTCAAAATCAACTTTATGTTTCAATTTTGCTGAGTTTTGATTTTTTTAAACACTACCCCAGAGAAATGAAATCTTATGTTTACATGGAAACCTGTATTAAATGTTCATAACAGCTCTATTCACAATGGCCCAAATCTGGGAGCATCCCAAATATCATTCAACCAGTGAATGAATAAGCAAACTGAGGTCACCCATACGTTGAAAATTCTACTCAGCAAAAAAATAAAGAAGGAGCCATTGATACACACAACAACTTGGATGAGTCTCAAAGGCACTTTGCTGATTGGAAAAAGTCAGTCCTACAAATCATCCAAGGCACTTTATGATTTCACGTATTTGCCATGCTCAAAAAGACACAATGACAGTGATGGAAACAGATCAATGGTTGCCAGGTTTTACACACTGGTGGAGAGTGTGTCAATAAAGGGATAGCTTAAGAAAGTTTTGGGGGAATGGAACTCTTTAATATGCTGATTTGTAGTAGTTACAGGAGTCCATATATGAATAAATTTCATAGACCTCTTCACTAAAAATTATATAATTCTGCTGAATGATAACAAAATTAAATTTAAAACAATCTGGAAAAAAAGCACCTTTTTTATTGTATCTATGAACTTTTTACCCTTATTTGAGAAGCTGTCCAGTAGAAATGATAATCAAATTTTAGTTTCATTTCTCTGGCTGGAATATAGTATTTCCAAGACCATTAGAATGAAAAAAAAAAAGAAAAACAGGTATAATGACTAGAAGATTCAAGACTGGATATTTCAGAGAAAAGTTTGTTAACATAAATTATCATAATCATTCTCTTTGCTTTGTCTGAGTGGGACTAGGGGAAAAAGTGCTTTGATTGCTTAGTGTAATTATATCTCCAATGGAAAAACAATGGAGTGCATGATCAATTCAAATAACCCAAGTTAAGAAAAAAAAAAAGGCAGTTCGAACTGGATGGTTTACTGATTTAATTCATCAGCTTTTGAACTTGTGACCAATTATGTGGTTTTATCCACTTACAGATTTACTACTTTAAAACAGTATTGAGTTAAACAGATGATTCAAGACCCAAGGGATGAATCTGTCCCCATCTTTGAGCAGGGCAATGAGATTTTACACACGCTGACTTGCTGTACAGATCTCTCACTGGGGTTGTCAGCCACCACCCAGGCCTTAGAGCTCATTCTGGAAGGGATGACAAAGAAATCCCCAAGAAATTGTCACCTCAGAGGCCCAACAAGACATGAACACACCAAACTTTTTAATGGCCCCATTCCACAGCTTGGAGTCTGTTAGCAAAAGATTAATGAGTCCTTTTGGGACAGGGGCCCCTGTCTCAGAGGAGATAATGAATTTGAGATCATTATTTTCATAGAGTTTGTTCCCTTAGTCTGAGAATAATGATTCTTGAGACCATTCCTTCTAATTTAGGAGAATAGTGTGCTAATTAGCAACTCATGTGACTAAAATTAAACACTTCATCCACTCTTCCAACATGCTTGCTCTTCGCCCAGAAAAGCAAACTGACACCTAGGATTAAGTCTAAGTTGGTCTCTCTTACTTATTTCTCACTTTCAATAAAATTCCAAATCCTGAGAACTCTATTTGTCTAATATCTCCAAAACTCACTTCCTTTTCTTCATTTACACTCTCATTTCCTTATTTAAATTACCATAACTTTTTATTTGGATTATTAAGATGATTTTTTTCATTCTCTTTTCTAACATGTTTTTCAATTTGCAAAAGAATCTTCCTAAAACTGTACCATAATGATACCATTCTCTTCCAAAAAAAAACAACACTATTTTATCTCCATGTTAGATAAGATACAATGCAAGTTCACAGCTAAATATTAGGGGAGGGTGTTTGCGGACCTGTCCCTTGCCTGTGCTTCCATATTTACCCATAACCATTTGAGGTAGGGACCCTACATCCGAACTAGTTGACCTATTGAACTCAAAATACTTTCCATCATCCCTTGCCTTAGAACATGTTTGTTGTTCTTTCCTTGTGATACTTTCTTTCCGTTATTTTACTTTCGAACTTATCTTTTAAAGCACAAAAGTCATCATCTCACGCAGGAAAAATGAACTTGAACAACCAAGCCAAGTGCTTACCACAGTTCATCTCATAGCATGTTGTCAGTATGAGGTTTCATTGCACTTTTCTATAAGTCTTTCATATCTGTATCTCCTTTGTCCTAGCATACTACATGTCATGTTGTAGGTATTTAGTAAATGCTTGCTGAATGAATAAGAAAAAAATTAAGGGAATAGCAAGTGTCTAAGTGAATGATTAATTAATAATAATTTTTGGAATTTAATTTACATATACATATATATATACACGCAAATATATATAACTCAAAACGTTTGCCAATATCCATAATTAGTTTATCAAAGCTAGAGTTTTAGAAACATTTCTCAAAGCCAGAGTTAGGGACATTAAATACAGTATCACTTATAAATATTCATGGTAAGTAACAATTCAGTATTATAAAATTGTGAATCATAATGAAGCTTGACCTTTATTTTCCATTTTTTACAGGTTCACGAAGGATCTATTATGCACCCATCATTGTGCCAAACTTTCTAGTACAGGAAATTTTAGAATATCACATTGACCTTACCTGCAAAAACCTTGTAATTTGCTTAAATTCCTAATATTTTAATGGTGTGTGAAGAGTTGATCTCTAAGGAGACCTGGTGACCCAGTGGTTAAGAGCTTATCTGCCAACCGAAGTGTTAGTGGTTTGAATCCACCAGTGGCCCCTCGGATGAAAGATTTTGCAGTCTGCTTCCGAAAAGATTACAGCTTGGGAAACCATATGAGGCAGTTCTGCTCTGTCCTAGAGGGTCGCTGTGAACCGGAATTGACTCCACGGCAACGGGTACAGAATTGATCTCTGTAGATCCACATACAAGCAAGAAGTTTTCCAACATTCAAATTCCACTAAAATCGGATTATTTTCTTCTTCCCAAGGTAGCCTGAGGTACAATTTATCATCTGTGAATTCAGAGACAGCAGCATGCATTTGGAACTCTGCTTTCTCAACCCTCTCCCCACACAAATTCATGTCAAGAGGGTAGTTAGAGGGCTCTGCTTAGAGGTGAAAAATATTCACACTTTCCTGTGAAAGGGTACCACAATTTCAGAATGACTAATGGTTTAAATAAAAACATGATTCAAGCTAGCATGTATTGATTAAATACCTTTGATGTGACAGGAAAGAACCAGATGTCATTAGTGTTGAAAAGATTATTGTGAATCTTCAAGGAGTTTTCCATTTTATCAAAGTGTTGGCTGTAGCCATGGCCTAGTGTCCAGCAGATGTATATTAAAACAAGAATCCCAAGTTTTGGTTGCATGCCTGCATTAGAATCACTAATTAAGTTTTTGTTATTAAAAATTAAATTTTGGAGACCAGTTATTTTTTATTGTGGTAAATATATATGTAAAAAAATTACTATTTCAACATTCTTCACCTGACAGTTCAGTGACATTAATTATGTTTATCATATTTTTCAACCATTTCTGTAATTTGTTTCTAAATTTTTCCATCACCCTTAACAGAAACTCAGCGTCCCACAAGCAACAAGCCCCTCTTTGCCCCTCTCTGCCGTCCACCCATAGTAAACACTAATAAACTTTGGTCTCTATTCACTTGCCTATTCTATATATTTCATATAAGTGAAATCATACAATATTTGTCTTTTTGTAACTGACATTTCACTCAGCCTAATGTTTCAAAGCTTCATCCATGTTGTAGCATGTATCAGGACTTCATTTCTCTTTAACTGACTAATACTCCTAAATCTTGAGAGTGAAATTAATATGGCAATCAGGGAAGGAGTTTTAGAGGCAACAAAACTTGTGTTGGGCTTGGTAAAATACATAGGCAGAGACAAGAGGAGTGAAGAAGGTAGGACTAGCTCCTGTCCCTAATCCACAAACCTCTTATTCACTCTTACTCTGCACCTGGCCACTATATACCAGGAGAAAACAGTGCTGCCTCATCCAACAAATATGGCCTCCATGTCACCATTGGGCCTGCATTTGGTTTTCTAATACTCTGCTGCAAAGGAGTTTGTCAGGCCTTTGTTAATTGAATGATGTAAAAATGGATAAATAAGATGAAGCTATTTGGCTGTTTACTCTGAGAAGTTAAGTAATGAAGGGTTATATCAAGGGGCACGCTTATGCTTCACTAACCTACTTCTATCTTTTACCCATGTCATGCTTTTAGACTTCGGTGACTGGGACATGACTCAGAATAGTTTGACAAAATCAATACCACTCCAACCAATAGAAAATTAACCTCTATAATAGACCCTCTTAGACTCACTTTCCTTATCTGGAGAATATTAATAGTGTCCACCTCTCAGATTTATTGTAAAGATTAACTAAGATAAAATACGTAAAGGGTTTCACATAGTGCCAAGGTAAGCATTCAATCAATTCTACCTGCTATTGTTATAACACTGGTTGATTTTTTTAAATTAAATATTCAGAATGGTGGGTGGTAAATGATCATTATCACGAGTATCTCAGTAACACTAATCACCTTAAAAAAAAACAAGCTTGTTTTCATCTGTGGAATCAGTCTGTCATAGAGATTTGGAATGAAGCCTTCTGGAGATTTATGTGAACAGATTGCTCATATTTTTGACGAAGGACATCACTGTGCCTATCCTCTTCCACCCTGCTCACATTCAACCTTACTACTCCACACCTGAGGATGTTGGCTTTGTTCTTCAGTGTCTACTGGACCTTTCCATATCCAGAAACTAATCACAGCTTCAACAGAGCAATAGTCCCTGGCTATTTCTACACAAAACAGATAATCTCATCTCCCAATCTACCCTACGACAATGACTGCTGTTCCCGCCTAAAGTAACTTTTCTTTTAGTATCGTATGTTCAGGTCAGACCAGCATTTTACCTTATGACAGGTGGTACCTGAAGGACCTCTCAATAATTCAGAACAGCAGGAGGAAAAAGTGTCCTCTGACTGTTAAGCAACGAAAGAATGGATAAGACCACAGCAAAAATTCATCCTCAAGGAATGATTACCAAGGAAGTCTTTGTTTAACTTGACAGGATTCAAATATCTGAAGAAAGGGTTGCTCTATCAAAAGTGATACACCAAGGAGGCTATTTGAAAGTCCAATAAACACATGAAAAGATGCTTAGAGTCTTTTGCCATCCGAGTGACACATATCAAAACTGCAAGGAGATACCATATCACTACCACTGAGATGGCTAGGAGAAAAAAAAGGAAAACAGCAAATGTTAGCAAGGACATGGGGAAATTGGAACCATTATCTATTGCTACTGGGAATGCAAAATGGTACAGCCATTATGGAAAACAGGGTGCCAGGTCCTCAAAAAACTAAAAATAGAACTATCATACTACCATATGATGTAGCAATTTCACTGCTAGGAATATACCCAAGGGAATGGGAAGCAGCAACAGGAACAGAAATATGTATACTAACATTAATTGCAGCACTATTCACATTTGCCAAAAGGTGGAAACAATTTAAATACCCATTCACAGATAAGTGGATAAGCAAAATGTGGTGCATACATACAATGGAGTACTACTCAGCCAGAAAGAGAAATGAATTCCTGATACATGCTACAACATGGATGGAGCTTGAAGACTTGCTGAGTGAAATAAGGTCAATCACAAAAGGACAGATACTATATGACTTCACTTATATAAAAAGGCAAGAACATGCAAATGCATAGAGACCAAAATTTATTAGTGGTTACCAGGGGAATGACGAAGGGGAAAAAGAGGAGTTATTGCTTATGGAGAACTGAGTTTCTATTTATTAAGTGTTACTGCTGCACAGGTGATTAATATAATTGATTTCAATAAGTTGTACCTCTGTAAAAAGGTGAATTGGCAAATGTGCGATATATATTTTTACATTAACAAAAAAAAAAAACAACAACCGATGAGGCTGCTTATGTACAACTAAACACATCATGGGATTTGGTCTCTTGGTTTGAAGATTTGGGTCATAGTTTCATGCAACATCCCAGTTAATTGGCCTAATACCATGTTTAGTGTTTCTGTTCTACCTCCTAGTTTGTTGTGTAGTGCCTGGGGTCTTAAAAGTCTGCAAGCAGCCACCCAAGGTACAACAATTGGTCTCTATTCACCTGGAGCCACATAGGAAGGAGGAGAGTCGAGAATACCATACCCAATGCTGTGGAGTCAATTCTGACTCACAGCTATCCTACAGGACAGGGGAGAGCTTCCCCAAAGGGTTTCCAAGGCTGTAATCTTTACAGAAGCAGACTGCCACGTCTGTCTACCATGGAGCTGCTGGTGTGTTCTAACCACCAACCTTTTAGTTAGCAGCCGAGTGCTTTAAATAGTGGGTCACATGGGATCCTTAGAGTCAAGAATAAACCAAAACCAAACCAACTTGCCGTCAAGTTGATTCCAACTCATAGCAACCCGATAGGACACTGTAGAACTGCCCCATAGGTTTTTCAAGGAGCAGCTGGTGGATTCAAACTGCCAACCTTTTGGTTAGCAGCCAAACACTTAACCACAGGTGCCACCAGGGCTCCATAGGGTAGAAGGAGGAAATTAATGTGTGGCTAATTGCCTCTGTGAACAACTGCCTCCTTTGCCTTGAGACCTCCTTTGCCTTGATCAAAGATTCTACAGAAGATTCCTAATCCAAAGGGGAAAATATGCAAAATAGAATTCCAAATCCTCATGGAATTCAGACTTTCTGAAGCTGTTGAGGCTGGATAAATTCCCAAAACTATTTGACCTGAAATAATCTTTAAACATTAAACCAAAAATATCCCTTGAAATCTTACTTAAACCAAACAATAAGTTAGCATATTTGATACAGAATGTTTGCCTTGAACACTGATCTTTTGAACTATCTACGTGGGATCCAACTGACAACAGCAACTCGAAAGTTCAGACAGGAAGCTTAGGGGCAGTAAGTTTATGTTAATGGAGGAGGAATAATTTGGAAAAGGAGGATGAGAATGGCTCCATAACTTGAAGAATGTAATCAATGTCACTGAACTGTACATGCAGAAATTGTTGAACTGGTGTGTTTTGCTGTGTATATTTTCAACCAGGGCTTCGAACAGGTTCATTTAAGTTTCAAACCCCTGCTGAGAAATTTGCGTTTCTAACAAGTTCCCGGCCAATGCCAATGCTTCTACTTGGAGATCTTGTTAAAATGTAGACTCTGATTCAGAACACCTGGGGTGGAATCATTGGCATCAGCTGGGAACTTGTTAGAAATGCAAATTTCTCAGCAGGGGTTCAAACCAGAATGAACTCTTCCAAGCTCTGTTTTCAACAACAATGAAAGAAAGAGAGGAAAACAAAAAAAAAAGGCATAAAGGTAAATCATAGTGGCAAATGTTGGCCCCGCTCATTCTAGCTCTCTTTAGCGGAGAAACTTGTTTGATTTTTTTTTTTGGTTAAAAACAGGAAAGACCAACTAAAATCAATTCATGTCAAAGTAGGGGTGGATATTACCGTAAAAATATAAGAGTTATCTCACAGGAACTCAAGGCAGGGACCACAGGACATCCAGGCCTTTTCATGAGAAAAGGAGCTTGAAGTAACATACAAGGTCTATCTCACCTACGTGCTCTTTACCTTTCTTTTACATGCTGCTTACTATGTGCCAAGCATTTCTCTTTTCCCTGCTGGCCAGCTTCCTTCTTTCCTTTCACACATATTCATAATATCTTACACATCACCCATCTAGTGCACCCTATTCTGATCTCTGACTGGCCTCCTTCTGCATCATGACTTTTCTGCTTCAGATGTTACTTATTGTTTGTTATCTTAGTTCCTCACATTCTCAATTCTAAGTTTATGAGAAAATAGACATATTGGCCCTGCTCATTTTTCAGGCCACATCACATATGTCAGAGGTTGCTAGCCAGGCAATCATCAGACTAAATCTGGGCTAGTCCATCCTTTGATTCATTCCACTGTGACTGGAGCATAGATGTGTCAGCAATGGACTCTGGAGCCAGACACACTGTGACCAAATTCGGCTCTAGCACCTATGAGCTGTGTGATCCTTTCTAAGACACATATTCAATCTGTGCCTCCATTTCTTCACAGTAGAGTTTTAAGAATCCAAGCAATTAATGCAAAAGTGTCTGACACATAATATGTACTATATAAGTGTTAAGTGTTATTCATTATCAGAAATGGATACCATTAAATGTTCATTTTAAATCTGATTCTCATTATTTGCTCACTGAGCTACTTTCTGTAATTTTACTTCCTCTTGTAGCTTTCCAACAGAGATAAATTCTACTGGTCAGCAGCAAGAAAGAACGGTACAATTGAAAAATAGTTTTCTTTTATTGTTAAGTAGTGCATTGCCATTTCAGTATAATATACTAGTCTTCTGTGAAGTTGGGTAAAGTGAGTCGGCATCTCTGATTCTGAATACGAGACATTAATGAGATCCTGCAAGGTTGGAAGCAAGACTAGATCACAGTGCACTGCAACACAAATCTAAGAATGTGGTGCCTCTGCTAGCCCCAAATGAACGTTCCTTCAATGCAACTTACTAGTGTCTTTTCCACAGAAAACTTTGCACCCAGGATTTAAGACTATTTACAGTCACTCTTACTCTGCTTGTTACTGCTATAAACAAACTTTCTGTCAGGCTGAAATGCTTATTTACATATGTCACTACTTTTATTTCTGCTCTTTCAAAATATTTTTCATAGATCTTCATAATTCCACAATTTTGTGTTCTAGCTCAACTCTCTGGTCACATCTTTTCTGACTATTCCATAGCCTCTCTTCCTTTCTTTTTATTCCAATTTTATTATGTTAATACTTTAATTTCTTTCCAACTGATGAAATTTATTTAGGAGCATCTCTAAGTCAGTTCCTAATTTCCCAAAGATAAATCAATTAAGCCAGTTCATGAAACTAAAGCAGACAAGTCAATGGCCAGCACATAGATGGGTTTATTGATTCTGCACTTCATCTTCTGAAACTACCATTCACTACTCTTATGGATTGAATTGTGTCCCCCAAAAAATGTGTATCAACCTGGCTAGTCCATGATTCCCAGTACTATGTGATTGTCCACCATTTTGTCATCTCATGTGATTTTACTATGTGTTGTAAGTCCTACCTCTATAATGTTAATGAATTTAACAAAGTCACCTGAATTTAGAGACCATCCCAAGAATAGATCGGATGTGTTAAACACTAATGACTGCAGACCAGAGTTGTGTAAGGACATCAAGGATATCATACATGAAGAAAGCAAGAGGTCATTAAACAGACAGGAAAGAAAGAAAAATCCAAAATGGATGTGAGAAGAAACTCTGAAACTTGCTCTTGAACGCCCAGTAGCTAAAGCAAAAGGAAGACATGATGAAGTAAAAGAGCTGAACAGAAGATTTCAAAGGCCACTGGAGAAGACAAAGTAAAGTACTGTCATGACATATGCAAATATCTGGAGATAGAAAATCAAAAAGGAAGAACATGCTAGGCATTTCTCAAGCTGAAAGAATTGAAGAAAAATTCAAACTGCAAGTTGCAATATTGAAAGATTCTATGGGAAAATATTAAATGACTCAGGAAGCATCCAAAGAAGATGGAAGGAATACACAGAGTCACTGTATCAAAAAAATTGGTAGACGTTCAACCATTTCAGGAGATAGCATATGATCAGGGACTGATGGTACTGAAGGAAGAAGTCCAAGCTTCACTGAAGGCATTGGCAAAAAACAAGGCCCCAGGAATTGACAGAATACCAAATGAGATGTTTCAACAAGTTGATGCCGTGCCTGAAATACTCATTTGTCTATAGCAAGAAATTTGGAAGAAAGCTGGAAGAGATCCATATTTATGCTTATTCCCAAGAAAGGTGATCCAACTGAATGTAGAAATTATCGGAAAATATCATAAATATCTCTTGAAAGTAAAATTTTGTTGAAGATCATTCAAAAGCGGCTGCAGCAGTATATCCACAGAGAACTTCCAGAAATTCAAGTCAGATTCAGAAGAGGACATAGAACAAGGGATATCATTGCTGATGTCAAACGGATCCTGGCTGAAAGCAGAAAATACCAGAAAGATGTTTACCTGTGTTTTATTGGCTATGCAAAGGCATTCGACTGTGTGGATCATAACAAATCATGGATAACATCATGAAGAATGGGAATTCCAGAACACTTAATTGTGCTCATGAGGAACCTGTACATAGATCAAGAGGCAGTCATTCAAGTAGAACAAGGGGATACTGTGTGTTTTAAAGTCAGGAAAGGTGTGCATCAAGGTTGTATCCTTTCACCATATTTATTCAATGTGTATACCGAGCAAATAATCCGAGAAGCTGGACTATATGAAGAAGAATTGGCATCAGGATTGGAGGAAGACTCATTAACAACCTGTATTATGCGGATGACACAACCTTGCTTGTAGAAAATGAAGACGACTTGAAGCACTTACTGATGAAGATCAAAGACTACAGCCTTCAGTATGGATTACACATCAACATAAAGAAAACAAAAATCCTCACAACTGTACCAATAAGCAACATCATGATAAATGGAGAAAAGATGGAAGTTGTCAAGGATTTCATTTTACTTGGATCCACAGTCAATGCCCATGGAAGCAGCAGTCAAGAAATCAAAAGACGCATTGCATTGGGCAAACCTGCTGCAAAAGACCTCTTTAAGGTGTTGAAAAGCAAAGATGTCACCTTGAAGACTAAGGTGTGCCTGCCCCAAGCCATGGTGTTTTCAATAACCTCATAGGCATGTGACACCCGGATGATAAATAAGGAAGCTCAAAGAAGAACTGACACCTTTGAATTGTGGTGTTGGTGAAGCATGTTGAATATACTATGGACTGCCAAAAGAATGAACAAATCTGTCTTGAAAGAAGTACAACCAGAATGCTCCTTAGAAGCAAGGATGGTGAGACTATGTCTCACATACTTGCGACATGTTATCAGGAGGGATCAGTCCCTGGAGAAGGACATCATATTTGGTAAAGCAGAGGGTCAGTGAAAAAGAGGAAGACTCTCAATGAGATGGATTGACACAGCGGTTGCAACAATGGGCTCAGGCATAACAATGATTGTGAGCACGGTGCAGGACCGGGCAGTATTTCGTTCTGTTGTACATAGGGTCGCTATGAGTCAGAACAAATTCAACAGCACCTAACAACAACTACAACATAATGTCAATGAGGTGGGATTAGTGGTGGTTATGTTAATGAGGCAGAAGTCAATCTACAAGATCAGGTTGTGTCTTAAATCAATCTCTTTTGAGATATAAAAGAAAGAAGCAATCAGAGAGACAGGGGGACTTCATCCCATCAAGAAAGTAGTGCCAGGAGCAGAGAATGCCCTTTGGACCTGGGGTCCCTGCACTGAGAAGCTCCTAGACCAGGGCAAGATTGATGACAAAGACCTCCTCCAGAACCAAAAGAGAGAGGAAGCTTTCCCCTGGAGCTGACGCCCTGAATTTGGACTTCTAGCCTACTAGACTGTGAGAGAATAAACTTCTGTTTGTTAAAGTCATCCACTTGTGGTATTCCTGTTATAGTGGCACTAGATAACTAAGACAACCACTAACTGTATCTAATGATCAGGTTTTGTTGGAGCAAAATCTGTCCACTGATCCACATCAGGAATTTGAGTGTCAATGTAGCCTAGGAGGTGTGGGTGAGCAGACACCTACAAACATGTCAATTGCTTTGTTTTTCCTAGAGTTCCCAGGATATAGTGTGTGTTTAAAAAATATTCATTGATTTAACTCATTGAAATTTTACCACAGAAGTAGCATGGTTGCTGGAGGTTATAGATGAGAGAATAAAACAATTCAGAGAGTGATGTACACAGTTGTGGACAGTCCCCTAGTACAGATCAGCTGGAAATACACTCACTGTATATGTGACTATGCTTTGCCAGGGAACATTATGCTATAGGGACTCAACAAGAAGAATGGGAATGGAGAAAAGGACTGGCATATGTGGTAATGCACAAAACTTCTTCAATTTTTTATTTCTCAAGGATACCCTGTGGATGATTCCTTGAGAATAAAAAGGAAAAACTCTAACTTACTTTTGTATCAAATAGAATGCTAGCATTTAATAACTAAATATTCTAAATTTTAACCTGATAAGCCCTAAATTCACAAGAGGCAGTTAATGAAATGGAAAACAAATGGAAAATTTTGACAAATACTGAATGTAATCTTGGGTACTCACTTGCTGATAACTGAGCAACTCTCTCAGCAGCTCCGTGTCTTTGTACCACATTTATGATGAGGTAACAATATCTACAGTCCATATATTCCATGATTATCTTTATAATTCAGTCAGATGGTAGAGACAAACAAGTTTTAGAAACTTTACTGTCAATATTTTAAGATTTAAACATCTGGTTGATTGACTTTAAAATAATTTTTGATCGTTTTATTGGATATCTTCTTATCTCATAGACTTCTTCTATATCATAATCTATGGACTCACACTCCCCCGTAATACCTAAAGCTTGGTTCTCCACTCCACACATTTATACTAAAAAATTAAAGTACTACACAGCAGAGTCATCTGAAAGTTTATGAGGGTCACTAATTACATGATATAAAAGAAGTAAGTAAAGAATTTTCCTTATTACTGAGAGAGGATTTGTTTACCTTGCAGAGATTGAATGGGAAAACACTGAAGCAGATTTTTACTAAAAACAAGATCTAAATAATAATTATACAAGGACTCCGAAAGGAATAGATTTCCTGATAGTTGTGATTCATAGAAAGAAAGGCAATATTGTTGAGAGATCACCTGCCTCATACTTGGCATGGTTTGTCTTATTTAGTCTTCACTATAACCCTGTGAAAGTGACGGTTATTACCCCTGCTTTACAGGTGAAAAATGTGAGATTCTGAGAGCTAACAGTGAGAGGATAAATTAGTCCCAAACCTAAGTATTAGTGGTATTGTCTTCCAGTCCTGGTTCACAGTAATATTTAAGCCCAGTGAAGGTGTCCCTACTTTCAGAATACTGTAGGAGGATTTCTGGATGATGTAAGCTATTGGATAAAAATTATCTCTACAACAAGTTTCCACATCTGACTGTCATCATTAACACCTAAAGAAATTTTTTAAAAACAGAGATGCTTAAACCTCCCCCCTGGAGACTCTGATTCAGGAGATCAAGGGAATTCTTGGAAATCTGTATCAAAAGAGATTCTGATGCACAGCCAAGTTGTTAAATTACTGATTTAAGTAACACCAAATCCCAAGATGCATTGATTTTATAAGATTGGCCATCAAAAGTTTTTTGTTCGTTTTTGAGGGGGGGTAATTAAGCTGAACATAGAATAGCTCTCTCTGAAGTGGAGTATTTATTACTCCATCAAAGTAAACTGCTAAAGACATCAAAGTCATTAATTCTGTCCTGATGTGTGTCACTTGCTCTGTTGTTTCCAAGGACTTGTACTCTTAACTCTAGTCAACTATCTTGGCTATGAGAAAAGATCAAGGAGAAGGTGTAAATGACTTTGAATATATTCTTCCTTTTCAAAAAACAAGTCAAAGAACACCTTTCCACCACCACCATTCTCAGATAACCAATCTACATCTAGAACAGAGTACGATGAGTTTGCTGATGAAGAGCTTTGGTAAACAGCACTTGTGTCCCTTACTTTTTATATGACATCCCATGACATATTCTTCAGACTGCCCAGTACCTTGGTGTGCTTGAAATTAGTTCTATAAATGCAGTTATGGATACAACGCAAGACAGAGCAGTGATATCCTAAAGCAGACAACTTTAAACAGAGGGAAGCCACTTAAGATCCACAGGGTAGATTATGGGGTCAAACTCAAAAATATTGTTGTTGTGTTCACTCTACACTTTGAATATTAGTATTAGTTCTCCTTATGGTTGTAGATATATCTAAGAGAGTAACCCTGGTACATAACCTATATCCAATGTTCCCCTCAATTTAGGCTTCTCCAGCCCCTTTCTCCCTCCCCAGAAGCTTTTTCATGGCCCCCTTCACATCCTTGTTCCTCAGAGTATAGATGAGGGGGTTGACACTGGGAGTGACAACAGTGTAGAAGCGGGTGAGAAACTTGCCCTGATCTTGAGAGTAGCTGTTGGCTGGCTGCAAGTACATGTAGATGATGGTGCCATAGAAGAGGGAGACCACTGTTAGGTGAAAAGAACGGGTATTTAAGACCTATTTGCGCCCTGCTGCTGACTTGATCTTCAGCACAGCTACAGCAATCATGCCATAGGAGATGAGGATCAGGGAGAGGGGTACCAGGAAGAGCAACCCCCAGAACAAAGGCAAAAGCTTCCACCAGCATGGTGTCTTCACAGGACATGGCAATAAGAGCAGGCATCTCACATAGAAAGTGGTCCACCTTGCGACGCCCACACCGGGAGAGTTGCATTGTCTGGGGACACATAACAAAGGAGTTTAGAAAACCACAGCACCAGGCCACAGACATCAGCTGCAGGCAGAGACACGGGTGCATGACCACTGTGTAGTGCAGTGGCCGGCAGACAGCCACATAGCGGTCATATGACATGACAGCCAGGAGGACACACTCAGTTGAGCCCAAAACCACGTAGAAGTAGAGTTGAGCCACACAGCCATGGTAGGTGATGGTCTTCTCTGGACCCCAAAGGTTCCACAGCAGCTGGGGGATGATGCTGGTCATGAAGCAGAGGTCCAAAAAAGAGAGATTCCCAAGAAAGAAGTACATTGGTGTGTGGAGCCTAGCATCCATGACTGACAAGAGGATAATGGCAGTATTACCTACCAGTGTTAGGATGTAGAAGACCAAGATGAAAGCAAAAAGAATTATCTCCAGTCCTGGACGATCAGAAAAACCCACCAGGATGAATGCCTTTAGGTAGCTGTCATTTTCCCTTCCCATAATCTTCATCAGCTATTATGGAAAAAACAGAAAAGAATTGGACAAGAAGGAAAATGAAGACTGTATCCAATACTTTCTAAGTTCCATTTACAGGTTTGTAAGGTTAGGAGAGCGATTTGTCCTTGCATTACTTTGTTTAGCAAACACTTACTGAATGCTTATTATATTCAAGACAGCATGTAATAGAGAATAAATGAATGTGTAGGCGAATAATCTACGTAAATAATAACAAGGAAGGTAGAAAGTAAAAGCTCTTTAAAGGAAGATTCATTAAAAGGCTGAGAGTTTTCAAATAATTTCTAATTGATCAATAAAACCCTTGTAGAAGAGTTTGGATTGAAGGAGATTGCTGGAACTAAGAGTTGTTTTTTGGTTGTGTTCTAAATAATTCATCATGTGGCATATTGAGCAAAACATGTTTCAAGAAGAAGAAGTAGTATATCAAAAGGCAAACCAGTTGCCTTTAAGTCAATTCCAACTCATGGTAACCTCTCACATGTGTCAGAGTAGAACTGTGCTCCACAGGGTTTTCAATGACTGATTTTTTGCAAGTAGATCACCAGGCCTTTCTTCTGAGGATCCTCTGTACAGACTCACATCTCCAACAATCCAGTTTGCATGTGAGGATGTTAATCATTTGCACCACTCTATGGAAAGGCACGAAATGCCAAGTTAGTGGGTAATGCTCAGGGAATCCATGAACGTGCATGCCCAGCGCTGCCTTAACCGCATGTAATATCATTAAGATGAAACACAATAACATTTGACCCTAGAAGGAGTTGAGATGATAGACTTGATTCTGACTCTATAAGAAACAGATCTACAAATGTGTGGACTGAAATCCAGTTTACATCTCCGTATCTTGAGTTTTCCCTTGTGAAAGTTAGAAAGGTAGCTAGATTCTCTCTAAATCCCCATCCATCTCTCACGTATCTGTGTGGCTGGTGACGTTGTGAATATGTCTTGCGCACTTTTAGTTCTTCACAGTTTCTACTGTAGACACACCAGCCTAAGGAATGACTTAGAAACTGATTCAATTATAAGCATAGCGTATCTCCAGTTCTCATCATAAGACTACAGACCTATAGCTAAACTAAGTCAGCATGAATTGAAGCTTGGAAATTGTAACATGGTGGCCAAGAATCAGTTACTCAAGTCATTAAATACTAGTCACACACGTTTGCTAACTGCTCTGACCCAGGCCCGGGGCTTGGTATCTTAAAGATGTATAAGCCAAAATTCATGATCTAAACACAGGTACACTAATATTCTTTATGGAATCTAGAAAAAGGGAAGTGGGGGATTAAAAATTCCCATGTGTGTTTGCAGAAATATACAGGGGAAAAGTTGTTCTGAATCATTGACCTGGGTGTTCTTACACTTGGTGGCAAACAGGTCTGTACCTTGAGTCCTGAAATACACCTTGAGTCCTGAAATAGTTATTACGCCACGTTCCTTTGCTATACTTGCTCTCCGCCCAGCCTTATTTAGCAGGAACATACAGCCAGGACACCGTACTTAACATGAGACTATACTGACCCTTCCTTTGAGCATAGCCCTCTCCCCAGCTAATAAATAGCATCCAGGTTTATCAACCCACTGTTTGTAGGTTTGGCTGGTATGAATGTTCTTCCTGAGTCTGCTCACTGCTGTGTCAACTGGAAATATTAAGTCCATTAACATGAAAAGTTTTTGGACCTATGGTGATCTCATCAGGGTACAGAATCCTAATATATTTAGCATTCCCTTTACACAAGCAACATTTTTAAAGTATGTGTATAAACTTGCTAAAGTGCAAGTGTCTCAGTCTTCACAAAGGGGGAAGATTCCACTTCTACAATCACCTTGGTAATGACTTAGACTCTTTACCCATTCCCCATGCCACCTTGTCTAGTGGTTCAAAATTTCAATCTCATTCATAGCCCACATATACTCGCGCATAGCCAGACAGTAGCATTTTTTAACCGTGGTAATTGGGTAGAAAATGAGAAAAACCACAGAAAAATTAAGTGGGGGAAAAACCCTACGTGGAATTCAGGAAGTACAATCTCTGGCAGGAAAATCATCTGCATATTTTCCAGACTACAGCATATATCCAGAGGAGCTGGTTACGGCAGCCTAAGGGGCCCCAGACCTCTCAGGCATCTGGTATAGTGGATGGAGCCCAAGGGCTCTCAGCAAGTCACTGTGTCTCAGAGAGGACATCTATTTAAGGAATATTACTTGAATGGATTTTATTTCCCTAACCCTCTGTTTTCTCCACCACAAAACAAGGTTAATAATATCAGACTTACTCTTCTGTCAGGGCTTTTGAGTATTGTGTTAGCGTACATTGCTTGCTGTTCTTTACGACTTTATGTTCACACAGAGACTACTGAGGACTGAAGAAAAAGTATGTAGAAATCTAGGAAGTTTACCATACATCTGAAAAATACTTTTGCCTATTCATGAAACTCTGATCATCTGTTATAGTGAAGGGTCTATTAGATCTGTGAGATTGTAGTAGAGCATTAAACCCTTCATCATAGTCTCTGAAACATAGATACGCACATCCCAGGACCTGAGTTTAATCATGAGAATCGGTTTCATCTGACAAGAGCGTATCAATAACTATGTCACGGGTCTTACAGAGCATTACACGAAGTACTTGTATTCATAAGCACTCTAATGTTTTGATGAAAATCAGAAAATTTATCAGGAAAAAAGAACAAAATATATCAGAATACATGGAACTCAATGGATTATTTGAGACTTTTGGAAGCATCAATATTCCAGGATATTGTTCTGGTATATCTCAAATGGCACATGTTTGCCAGCAAGTCTGTTAAGGAAAAGTTCCCTATCAATGAAGCAATATTACCCATTTTACTGACCTGTATTAGTTTCTCAGAAGAAATGATGCCTGGCTAAGGGATGAGATGTTGCCCCTGGGCTGATAAAGCAGTCATGGAGAGCCCTGTGCTGAAGTCGTCCCCTTTGTGTTAAAGGGGAAAGTAGAAGATAGAGGAAGCCAGGGCATTTCTCCAAGAAGGAAAATAATTACTAAGGAATTTAACATGCTTATGGCTCACAGCCCAGGACCGGTCCTTGCCTTGTCTAAAGCTTGGAGAAGAGCTTCAGCTAAGTGCTGGGACTACGAATAACCAGCAGCTGACCTCGTGATCATCTCTCTACGCTACAGGCCAACAGTCTGTTATCTGTCTCTCTCTTTTTACACTCTAATAAATGTCTTAGATCCAGTTTTGGAAGGGGAACATTGAGTGTGTAATGAATGGAAAGTGGAAATGGTAGAAGGTAGATATGATTGGTCCATAAATATTTAAATAAAATGGCAAAAAGATACATTCACACTTTTTGGTTAAACTATCCTGTAACTAGAGATGACCAAAAGAAACATAAGCCATTTCCTTGACCAAGGAAATGTTTGATCTGCGGTTCTTTTAGGAAAAGCAAACTCAAAATCATCCAGGATAGCATTTTGTAATACTTTGTATGTTGTACAAAGCACAGTTCTTAGAGTAATTATTTGCTACATAAATAAATTAATTGATGGATCCAATTTGTTGCTAGTAGCAGAAACCCATAGCCACATCATTTCTACAGCAGCATCCAGCGTGACCTGGGAGGATATACCTAACAGCTCTGCTTAAGGTTAATGCAGGTGTTTCAGGAAGCTTAGGAGGATACCTTTGGAGAACAAAAAATTAAGAAGTTTTTCAGAAAAGTGATTACATGTTGACAAGAACAAAAATGGTCAAATTAAATGCCTCATTGGATTATCTGACCAATTCAATACTGGTAGTGGATTTAATAGCCTTTCCAGACAGAAGTAAAAAATGAGGAAAGAAAACCTTTCCAGACAGAAGTTGAAAATGAGGAAAGAAAGGAACATTAACTTTAAGAAAGACTGACCCAGAAGTAAGTATTCAAGATGTTCAAAGGACTCAGTACCAAGGGATGGTGGGAACACCATACTCACTGACATGGAGTGATGGAATTTTATCACACCAGAAAATATCACCCCTCAATTTGCTCCCTAGAAAGAGGAGCAATTGATACTAATACCCTAATCCATTGCAGGCTTTCTTTCACATATTAAACTAGAGGGAGTTTAAAAGCTTTTACAGTTTTTAGAAAATAGGCATTATGCCCCTGTGGATTCTTACTAATGGCTTAGGGTATTTAGGCTATTTAACTGCCTGAGTCTTTAGGTTGCCTTCCATTCCCTAGAGATATAAGGAATATCTCAAAGGGAAACACCACCAAGAGATTTTTGTGGAGAGTATAGGGAAAAGCAAATAGTATAAACAACAATTTCACTTCAAACACATCACTAAAATGACTCAAGTGACCGATGAGAGAGAAGAGAAATAATGACTCATAAGCGTATTAATTGGTTAACTCAAAAGATTGATTGAGCACATTTTTACCTGCAGTCACACAATAATTTGACTAACTTTTCCCTGTCTTTAAAAGTATTGCATTACATAAAAAATACAAACTCTTTAAACTAGTAAACTTTAAGCTCTACTCAACCTTCAGTACCTTGTTCAATGCCAGGAACACAAAAGATCATAAAACAGAGTTGCTGTCTTGAACTTTCATGCACACAATCGTCCAACCATTGGCATCAGTTACAAAGAAGATCATCAAAATAAGCCAATTATGTTTACAAATTTAGTCCATACGTTGAAATAAATAAGAAAATATAAGCATAATCTGAGTATGACAACGGTGAGAGGGGATAAATTTTTAGTGAAAACTTGACAAAAGTGATAGAAATTAAGAACAGTCATTAAGTAGGGCCTTAAAAAGAAAAAAGATACTAATTAACAAGCAATGCAAACAACTTTTAATTTTCTGGCTTTCATAGAAAAACAATGCAGTATTTGTTTTATGTATTTAACTAAAAGTTATGCAGTGTTCCCTGTGTGCAAGGCAATTTTATAAGCAGTTTAATAAAATGAGCTCATTACTGCCTCATCCGAATGGTAGAACAGAAAACGGTCAAATATTATACATCTGTAGACTTAGATTCAATTCCAGAATCTACCATTCACAAACTCTTTTACTATGGACAAATCAGGTTTCCTCTGATACTTGGTTCCCATCCTTCAATCTCTGGATGGGAATCACAATTGCATTACATTCCAGAATCACATAGGGCGTCTCTCTTGCCATCTTTCCTCATTTAGAAATTCCTTTGAAGAATGGAAAACCATTATTTTGAAAAAAATATTTTTTTAGTATGTGCTTCATGAGGACAAATTACTAAAGTTCTGAGTTCACCAAGTAAGGGACAATGCCCAAATTGAATTCAAATGAAATATCTGTATAAGAGAATCTGCAGACAGTAAAAATTATTCATGAGAATTGTTAACAATAACAACAATAAAAACTTGATCCAAATGTTATTTCCATTTTTTTTCTGTGTGAATAGCTAATGCAAAAATAAATAAATAAATGACTTTGCATTTCAAAGAGCTCTGCAAGTGAAGTCCATTTCTCATCCAAGATAACAAAGCACTCAGAGTCTGCATGTATTCCTGATTTTAAAAAAAAGAAAGAGAGAAAGAAAGAAAAAGCAGAAGGAAACTTCAAAGAAGCCCCAGACTCTCAATGGCAGCAAGCACATAAGCCATTCTCCCTTTGCTCCTAAGGCTGATCCTTTACTCTGATTGCCGGCACCATCAGCATGATGGGAAAGTAGAGGCAACCAGAAGTCTTGTTTCTACTCCTCACTCTAACTGGAACGAGCTGGGACACTGAGACAAATCTTTCAAACCTTTCTATACCTCTACCCACATTAGTAACATGAAATGTTGGATTCCATGATCTCTAAAAGTCTCTCAAATTCTAAACTCATGAAGTGGAGACACTCTAGAGAATGGTCTACCTGGTGACGATACAACTGCAGGGCAAACCTGGGAATCACATTTAAGAAATATTAATTATCTATGTATTCCTGGTGATTGGCTGCTGACTTTTTGGTTAGCAGCCATAGCTCTTAACCGCTGTACCACCAGGGCTCCTTAAGAAATCTACTGCTGCTAAAATACATTAAAGTCTCATAGGAGCACAGTCATATTGAGAAACACCTTTATTTTTAACTCCCCATCCCATTAATCACGACCTTCTCGATGCATGCTGTTGTCTGCTTCATTCTTCTATTTATTAAAGCAGAGAGAGATCAGACTGTTTGACAAAGAATTGTTCCACATTTATATCCATAAGTCATATGGGGCACAACTTAATTTTTAAAAAAAGGATAATTATTTATGTATGCTCTTTCTAGTCCATGGGATCCATTCCACTCAAGAAGACTGAACTGACACCTAATCTTCAAATCTGAAGGAAAGGTCTGGTTCCAGGTAAGATGGAGTAAACATAGTCTCCTATGTGTCTTCCACCGAATGCAGCTGTTACATCTGAACAGAAAGCATAGAGGAGATATATGAGAACTCTCTATTGTATATGGTAGCCGGCAGGGTGGTGAAGACTAGAATAAAAACAAAAAGGGGTGAGTTTATCCTTTTTTTCTTACTTTCTTCCCACATATGTGTGTAATTACAGAAGTGTACAGCAGACTATGATAAAATCTCCAGACTTCTGTCTAGAGTACAAAAAAATACCTCACAAAACTGGAAATTACAGAGTAGATGGCAATAGGGAGGATTTAGGAAAGTAACCCATAAAGTTGTTTGTAACGCTTGTGCTCACCCACAAACTCTGCATGCATGAATCTGATCATAATTTGCTTACAAAAGACTTTAAGAACTTATCTAAAAGACAGACCTTTGAAGAGTTTCCAGACTGACCAGTGGTTAATACACATGTAGGGCAGATAATAACAGCACCGTGGAGCCTATGAAGACTGAACTGATGAAGGAGCCAGAGCCCATCGAAGGTAGGTTGGAACTTGTAACCCTGAAGTTTCATAGCATAATATTCAAAATGTCACAGATGCGTTCAGAAATTATTTGGCCTTTGAAGAACCATAGAAACCTCAATTCCCATGGAAAAACACACTTAACAGATGGCAATTCCAGGATGACAATAAGGAATCATCTGATAAAAAGGGTAAAGTGGCTAATGATTTTTTTTTAAATGTCAAAAAGTAATTAAAATAAATGGAAAAATAGAAAGATTTAGCAAAGTGCAAACTGCCTTTTTTTTTTTTTCTTAACTCAGGTTATTTGACTGAATTGATCATGCCACTCCATTATTTTTCCATTGGAGATGTAATTACTCTAAGCAATCAAAGCACTTTTTCTCTGGACCACTTCTTCTGCGAGCTGCTTGTTCTGGTCAAGCTGGCCTGTGAAGACACCAAGGCTAATGACCTGACTCTGATTGTGGGAGCCATCCTCTTTGTACTGCTGGCTCCACTGCTTGTGCTGATCTCCCATAACTTCATTGCCAGGGCTGTGCTGAAGTTACCTTCAGCTGAAGGAAGGCGCAAGGCCTTCAGCACCTGCAGTTCCCACACGGTGGTCGTCATCATGTATCACGGGCCTGCCATCTACATGTACCTCCAGCCCCCTGCCAATAGTACCCCGGCTAAGTTCACATCCTTACTGTACTGTCTAATCAGCCCACTGCTGAATCCACTCATCTATACCTTAAGAAATAAGGATGCGAAAAGGGCACTGAAGACGATCCTACAATCCCAGAAATGGGTGAAATCCTGAAGAGTAAACTCATAAAAATCCTGCCCTCTGGAACAACAACACACACATCAATGAGTACTGGTGCATCTATGCTTCCAAATGAGTATTCAAGAGTCCAGTAAAGGATGTTCCGTATCTCAATATCAACCATCCTCATGTATATTGAAACTCATCCCACCAGAAAATGCTATCTTTTGACATTTCAAATAAAGTCATGTACCCCTTCTTAACTCTTCCCAAATGTCCTGTTCTCAGTAGACAGAACAATCAGGAATGTTCACACCTTTGTGGGAGGATAAATAACACCATCTTTTTCACATTCCCTCCTACAACAGCTCCTCTTTACCTGGTACCCTGCAAGTAAATTTGATTTAAAAAAAAAAACAACAACAACAACAACAACTTTTGTACAGATCCCAACAAGTTTTTAGAAGGAGACTTCATTGGATTCATCACACCTCCTACCCAAGCTGTTTTATACCTCTTCAGTTTCTGAGCAATTCACAAACTCTCCTCTTCCTCAAACACTAGGCCAACCTACAATTTACCACAGACTTACTTCATCAGTGCCCTCATCACCTCTTTTTGATCATTTATTTGAGATAATAATTTCACCCTCATGATAACAAATTTAATTTTCTCTCAATCAATTTATGGAAAATATAATATGATTCAATATGCCTTTATATTGCTTTCATGTGTACGACTCCTCACCTGCATTAGTCTAGTTTCTCCACTTCACTCTAGGATTATAAGGATTAGGGACATCTCTCTTTCTTTGGAAAAAGATCAAGAAATATTAGGTTCTGGGATTTCTAGGCAACATGGCGCTATAGTCAGAAGCACCACGCCGTCCCTCTGCAGCAAAGATCCAAAAAACTAAGTCAAACAGAGACACATGTCAATCCTGAAACCCTAAGCATCAAATGAAGAGATAAAGAACTCAGCCAAGGGCCGAATGGAATAAGAAACCGACCGAGAACAGAGAGCGAGGAGAGATACATGCAGAGGTCCCCTATCAGCTACCCGCAGCACAGATCTGCCATCTTGGACTCCTATCAGAGATCAGTGAACAGGGGTATGAGAAAGCAGCTTCATGGAACTTCCAGCAGGAGACGGAACAACTGGTAACCAGTGATATACACTTTCCCACACCCCACCCTTCTTCACCCCCACTCAGCATCCTCTGCTTCCCGCGGCCATAGTCTCTTAGCCGGGAGGCACCAGTTTCACCCTGGTGTTGCTAGGATTCCACCCACCCGCACTGGCCGGCTCCCTGAGTGCCATTTGTTGGCTGCTTGTGTTGCTTTTTTCCACTTCTCTAGATTTCTTCCTTACCTCTCACCACCTCCCCCTCCTTTCTCTCAAATACCTGGCTCTGTGCGCCATCTTTACTCCTTCCAGAAAGGCTGTGAAACACCGCTTGACTGTGAAACTACCCCCCGGCCCGTGCCACCACCCTGGTGGGACCCCCGGGGCTTTTTGTTTGTTTGCTGCAATTTGTTCTGCTTTGATTTGTTTGTTTGTTTTCTTTTTCTTTTCTCGGCTTGGGAGCCCCTTCTAGCCAGGCAGTACCATGCGGCTTGGACGCTACTCCCTTACTCTGTGCAGACACACAGGGACATCACTGGGGGGGCGTTTCTTTTTTCTTGTTTTTGTTTTTTTGTGGTTTTTTTGTTTGTTTGTTTGTTTTGTTTCCTTTTCTCTCTTATTCCCTTTTTGTCTTTCTTTATTTCCAGTTTCTTGATTTACTCATTTTTTTCTTTTACCCTTTTTATTTTTTTTTTTCATTTTTATTTTTCCTCATTTCTCAGTCTCTCATCTCTCCACTCCAATAGCAAGCTCCTTTAGCACTCTTTTTTGTTTGTGTGTATGTTTTTGGCTCCTGTTCCTCTCTCCTCTCTCTCGTCTTTCCCATACGCATCTTAGCTCCACACATCACAATCCACCCCCTCCTTCCTGCCTTCTTGCACTGTGTGCTGAACATCACACTCCCAAGCAGCACAGGCACAGCCTACTGGAACCTGCCCTGCACAGACTCCCAGACTGCACTGTCAGCTTAGCACGTGCCACAAACAACCCATCCCAGCAACTTCTCTTCAGTTGGACCTGCCCTGCTGTACCATACTTGAGTGACTGACACTGCCCATTGGATAAGGAGGTGAAAAGGATCATGCCCACAGATGAGCAAACAACAAAGAACACACAGCCTGCCTGCTCAGACATAACCAAATAAAACTAAAAAGCAGGATGAAACAAACAAATCTACAATCAATAAAAGAGGAAAATAACAACTGAATACCCCAAAGACAGCAGACAATATCAAAACACATAGAAAAACAGGATAGGACGGTTCCAGTAGGTGTCAAAATAAAACACCAAATGACTTTTCAGTAGAAGAAAAGTCACTAGAACTAACTGGTAGGGAATTCAAATCTCTAATATTCAGACTTATCCAAGAGTCAAAGCAAAAAGCAGACAAAAATGAGGAAAAAAATAGACAAATTCATGGAAAAGGCAGAAAAAATCATGGAAAATACAGACAAAAAAATGGAAGAATTCAAGAAATATCAGGTTCTAAATACCTAAAACATATATTATGGCACAGCAATTGAATAAAGACTTAAGCTAAAGGTTAAATAAATACAAACGTGATGTGAACATTTACTGAGACCAGAAGCACATACTGTCCCCGTTGAATTTGTTTTACACACCTTCTAAAACCAGGAGTGACTCCCTTTTTTGGATGATGCCTGCTTTTGATCTCTTGTAACAAAAATTGAGCAAGAGCCTTTTAGAGTTCGTGCTAGGAAGATCCCTGTCAAGCTTTTATTTCACTAAGAGACTTAAACCAAACAGAGTTTTATACCGACACTTCATTCTCTACTCAATGCTATTATTTAAAAGCAGATATTACCCAAAGTAGCTTCAACCATCTTCTTTGTGATATGCCTTCCTTTTTTCATACATCAGCAGAAATGGACTCCCTAGCCCAACATTCTAAAGATGGAGACAAATGCTTGTTCAAAATGAAGTAGCTGCTTCCAAGAGGTGATGGCTCCAACCCCTCCTCCAATCTGTCTTAGGCCAGAGAACTGTCCAGGATGATATCCAATCAGAACTCCATCAGCTCATTTGAATAAGGTTTGATGGGCAAGTTTGTTTTTTAGCTTTAATTACTGTAAACAGCAAGCACTTGTTTTTTTTCAGAAATTCTGAAAACATAACATGTTCCTTTCATTGTAACATTTGAAATGTTTCTGTGGAGAATGGCTGCAGAAAACTCTTGCTATGACATTGTTGTCACAGTTTATTAATTTTAACTTGTTTTCCAAGAAAGATGGAAAGCATTAATGTTCAGTGTTAAGGGAACTTAGGATTTTAAAAGGGAAATTTAACAATAGCCTTTCAGGGGACATGCTAAGGACACCCATGTTAAGATCAGAGACTTGTTTCTGAGACAGAAATTTTTGGAACTAGTGAATACTGATTTGCAAAAGGTGATATCAAAGCATAAAGCCAACTGGCTACTAAAGATGGTGGTATGAGCTTTTAAGGAGCACACTTCCATCTTGAGTATAAACCTTAACTGTGTGGGTCTGAGAACACATTTTTAAAACTCACAAGAGACTGGCTTATAGAATATAATCTTTATGTCAGCAAGACAATGCACTTTCTGCACAAGGAAGCTCTTCCTGGAATGCCACATGTCCTTGGCCCCCATGGAATCCAAAGCAACAGGCAGGAGTATCATGATGGATCTTGTCACCAACTGGGAGAGCTTTATGAGTACATGCGCATCCATCTGCACTAGGAGAACACTTCTGTCATGTAATGAGAATCCGCGATCCCTCTTCTTGGATGACAAAGTTCTTCCCTTTGACTCTTTAGATGCATTCTCTTGGCTACTATTCTACTATAGAGCCCCTGATTCATTTTTTACTCTCCTTAGTTGCATTATAGAGTCCCTGGGTGGTACAAACTGTTTATGTGCTTTGCTGCTAACAGAAAGGTCCGAGGTTTGAGTACATCCAGAGGCACCTAAGGAAAAAGACCTGGTGATCTACTTCCAAAAACTCAGACATTAAAACCCAATGGAGCACAGTTCTACTTGGATACACATGAGGTCACCATGAGTGAGAATTGACTGGTTGGTGGAGTTTCATTCTAGGTATACAGGTCATTTCGCTTAGGCTTGAATAACAGAAATATTGGATAAGTCATAGTGAACGTTACATCTGTACATGACTCATTTGAGCCATTGGGTGACTTTTCTAGGTAGATTCTAAGAGGATGAGATTGTCTTCACTTTACCATCAAATTCATGGGGTAACTCATCATGACTCCCTATAAATTTACTGCAGATGCCTCTCTCTCTCATGGTTGGAATATGCAGCCTGATACAGCCTGAACTTGGGGGGTGTTTGGCAGGGCTTCCTCCCCATAGTAGCAGTCCAGTCAAGGACAGGAGGGTGTGCTGCCCCCAAGGGGATAAAAGGGAATGTCAACAGAACTTATGAAGTCTTATACAAAACCATTAGAAGCTGAGAAGTACATCAGAGGATGCTGTTACACCGAGGAATAAGTGACAGGACAGCCATGTGACAAAGTGTGACAGATTACTCAGAGTCTCAATGGCCAAAATATGTTAATGTTGCCTACAATGGTCTGCTGTATGATACAATGGAATATATGTGTTTAAATGAAATTTGCTTATTTGTTTTGTAAAAAGTTTACAGAAATACCTGCCCTATGGAAAATTATAGCCTCACACTCCACACACTCTTACTTTCTACGTTGTTGTTGTTAGTTGCGATCACGTAGGCGCCAACTCATAGCAACCTCATGTATAGCAGAACAAAACGTTGCCTGGCTATGCACCGTCTTTATGATTTGTTTGAGTCCATTGTTCTGGCTGTTGTATCATTCCATCTTATCAAAAGTCCCTTGTTTTCCCTGACCTATGTTACCAAGCATGTCATCCTTTTGTAGAAATTTGTCTTTTCTGACTATGTGTCCAAAGTATGCAAGCTGAAGTCTCGCCATCCTCACTTCTAAGGCTCATTCTGGTTGTGTTTCTTCTAAGACTGATTTGTTTGTTCTTCTGGAAGTCCACAGTATATTCAGTATTCTTTGCCAACAGCACAGTCCGAAAGCGTTAGTTCTTCTGCCTTCTCTTGTCATTGTCCAGCTTTCACATGTATATGAGGCGATTGAAAAGACCATGGTTGGATCAGGCACACGTTAGTCAGCAAAGTTGACATCTTTGCTTTTTACAACTTTAAAGAGGCCCTTTGCAGCAGGTTTGCCCAATGCAGTATGTCATCTGCCTCTTAGGTACCCACATACTAAAGCTAATAGTTCCCAGAGAAATCTCACACCATTAATAATTATTTGATTTTGATCCTTTCTATCACCACTGACCTCATCTTGTAGTCTTGAAAATTATCCAAAATGGCAAAAGTATTGATTACATGGCAGTTTAAACAATTACTCTAGGATGCCTATTAAAAATACTGTTGCTATTGAACTAATTATGCACAAAATACCCTTGGGCTGGGACAGAGTCATTGGGAGTGAATTTGGTTCTTAGATTCAGAAAATTCAGCGAGCCCTTCAGCTTCTTCAAGACCCATTAGATTTTACCTGTTGATGCTAAGGATGGAGTAGACAAAATGGAACTCTGTAAGGCAGCTTCTTTAACCCACAGATAATTAGATTCTTTTAAGTGGTGGGAATAGATAATATTGAGCTGGGCCTTATAGGTTGCAGTGGAGTTTTCTGGATAAGGTAGGAGGTAGGGATGGTATTCCGAGAGAGTGAAAAACCCCTAAAAGTTTATAGATTTGAAACAAAAGAGATAAAACTAGTCTATCTCAAGAATCATGAGATGCTTACTCCATGAGAGCATCAGGTACTTAGGGGTAATTGGAGAAGGTAAGACTCTCAAAGCACATTGAGGGGAAGATGGTATAAGAACAGTTTTGCCAATAAGTAAACAGAAATTCAGATAAATATGGATTCAAAAATGTTTTAGTAGGTTAGGTAATAGGCTAGGGACAGAGGCCATGTGGTGAACCAAAGCACTTCTACTTTCTCCTCAAGAAGAAATTATGATTTTATGGGGCTAAATGCTAAGAGATAAGTACAATAGGACAGTAATATTGGAACATTTTTGTTCATATGTCTCCTAAAAGAATTTGGAAAACTGAATACTTGCTTGCACATTTTTAAGTTGGCTTGGTCATTTTTTTCATAAGTTTAAACAGTTGTAAAAGAGTATGTTATCGCATACCTTTTATCTTGTATTTGCTTTACTATATTTTTATCAAACTTTAGAGCTGCAGGTTTTGGAAAATGTCTCCTATCTAACTCCATGAGCAAATCCAGTCTTCATTTTCTGGAGTAGACCAACCAGGCTAATCAGATATATTTTTCTTCTGAAAAATTTGCTATATTCCTCTTGGATTAAATATGCATCCCTGTGACATCCTTGTGAATTCTGAATTCTAATCTTAACATAGAAATTGACAGATAGATGAGAAGATAGGCCAATCCATGTAGATTGATAGACATGAATGGATGAGAGGGGGACAGTGGATCTCAGCATGAGTTTTTCACCTGGATGGAATCAAATGATGCTGCCTTCAGTATTGCCTACCTAAGCTCTTTTGGCTGTTTTAAGACTCTCTCACAAATGAATTTTTTTTTTAATTACTCCTTGGTTTTTTCGGGATTTTGCACCAAAGAGCAATGCCTCTTAGCAATATTCAGGATGTGTGAAAAGAATAGCTTTCCTATTTTGAAGTGGAAAAATGATAGTTGTGAAAAGGGTCATGGTAAAGGAGAACTGGTAGTCTGCTTCTGGGTTCTCAGACAGATCCTTTTTGGGAAAGAGAACATATGCCAGTTGAAGCATACCTTCTATAGTATCTCAAAAAAAATTTTTTTTTCAGTTTCTATGTAAAACCTCTCATGTAGCCTTTTGGAATTTCAGAAATTATTTCACTTTATAATGAAGAATGAGACAGGACAGAAGCTAGCTTGTTCCTGTTCCTAGTAGTTGTGAAAACAATTTTATATGGAAGGAAAACCGGTACTTGGTGAGAAAGTCTTCACAGTGTCATGCCCTGAAATTCTTCCCCAGAGCATAACAAGGATGAGCAAGAAGCTTCGTGGGTAGCAGAAAATTGAAATTGCAGGCTAGCTAGAGAACCATTAAATAAAATCAGCATAAAAAAAATAATAGCATCAAGTTTTACTGGTATCTCATTTCATAGTAAGATTACTGCTATTTGAAAGAAATCTAGTAGGACTTTTCTACTGATTACAGTTCATAGAAGAACAAGGCAAGTCCAGTCACTATAAGGGATGAAGTGGATTTTGACCAGTCCATGTGAATTTCCACAAGTTTAGTTATAAAGCAAGTGTATTAGTTTCCTCGGGCTGCCAAAATAAATTCCCATAAATTGGGTGACTTAAATCAATTGAAATTTATTCTCTCAGAGTTCAGGAGGCCAGAAATCTGAAACCAAAGTTTTGTCAGCGTTGGTTCATTCTCAGGGCTCAGAGGGCCAATTCATTCCACAGTTCTCTCCTAACTCCTGGGTATGTGTTTGATCCTTGGTATTTCTTGTAGCTGCATCACTCCAGTCTTTGCTTCCATCGTCACAGGGCCTTCTTTTCTGTGTGTATCTATGTGTGTCCTCTCCTCTTCTTATAAGGAACACCAGTCGTTGGATTTAGGTCTCACCTTAATCCAGTATGACTTCTCCTTAAATAACTTCATCAGCAAAGATGCTACTTCTAAATAAGGTCACATTCTAAGATACTGAGTCTATACAAATTTTGGGAGAGGAGAATATTCAATCCAGTACAATAAAGTACACAGAAATCTCTAGTACATTACTCTATTTTGTTGATCAACTAATTAGATTAATATGTAAATATGTTACTATATAATATAATGTATAACTATATGAATCATCTGTTTATATTTATATTATATAATTCATAATATAAGTGAATAAACACTTGCACACATCTTTTACATATGTACATGCATATAACTATCTGAACATGGAGAACAGTTTTGAAGAGCACATCAACACAAGGCAGGTTATCAGAGACAAGAGGGTAGAGTGTTCTGGAGAGACAGAAGGATGAGCAAGGAGGGAAGAAAGAAACCTGGAAATCTGGAGAGCCTTTAATTTTATTCAAGTCTCTTCCTGCTCCCTGTTCAGTTCCTGGACACTGTCTCTGGTCAAATTGATACAACTCACCTTAGAAAGACCCCAATTTATAAACATCCTAGAAGAGAGACATCATTTTGGATTAAGGCTTCTGTTTTAAAGGTCTTCTCACCTACCTGTTAGACTAGGATTTTTAAATTTAAATTTAATTTCTTATTTACTTTAGTTCTAAGCCTAAAAAGTGACAAACAGCATTTTCAATGTTAATGTATCCTAAAGCAAGTAAGATGAATATTATCTGTATTTTGCTTCTCCTGAACTCATCGTAAAGCATTTGAGGGTCCTTTTATACCACTTTTTAGCTCTGGACTCTATTAAATGTATCAAATAATCATACCAATGATCTAAAAGTAATTATATTTTAATTATTGTGGAAAAACTTCTACTTGTAAGACATCAAGAGTTATTCACAATTACAATGCAAAGTCAGACTCTTGAATGATCTGAAAATGATTTTTAAAGCACGATTTTGCACAAACACAAATTAAAAATCTGTGATGATAAGTTACCTGTCACACTGTGTTTCTCATAAATAGTACTACTGAATTATACTAGGTACAATGCCAAAAAATATTCAGAAGAAATATCTGTATCAGAGACTCTGCAAGACAGTAAAACTCACTCACAGGAATTGTTAATAATAAGAAAAAACTTGGTCAAATTGTTACTTCCAACTTTTTTTTTTTTTTACTGTGTGAATTGCCTATGCACATGAAATCAATTATTTTGCATTTCAAAGAACAGTTCAGCAAGTGAAGTCCTTTTCTCACCCAAGATAATAAAATACTCAAAAGAGTCTGCATGTACAGTCATCCCTCTATATTAATGGGGGATTGGTTCCAGGACCCCCACTGATACCAAAATCTGCGGATGCTCAAGTCACTTATATAAAATGGCATACTTTGCATATAACCTATGCTCATCCTCCTGTATACTTTAAACCATCTCTAGATTATGTATAATACCGAATACAGTGTAAATGCTACGTAAATAGTTGTTTCATGACAACTGAAGACTTGCTCTCTTCTGTGAGTTGCTTGAACTCTCTGGGAACACTGATGCTGCCTGGGCATCAGCCAATGCCAATTCACCCATGACCGTGAAGTTCTGGAGGCTGTAGATCTTTACACAGCTAGCCTTAAACTCCTTCCTCTCGCTCTCCTCAAGCCCCCCACACTTCGCCTTTGAGGGATTGCTTTAACCACTTCATTGTTTTTTAGGAGTCATTTTTTTTTCACAGAAACAAAAGGTGCACACAGTACAAGTAGCAAAGGAAGGAGTCGCCAGGTGAACAACGCTCAATCAGTGCTGGAGAGAGACTGAGGATCTGTGAAATGGTGGGAGGAGGCTACAGCAGGGTATGCATACGTATCATTTGTGTGGATTCAGTGTAGTGTTTGGTGCGGAACAAATTCAAGTTTTGCCTTTTGGAACTTTTTTTTCCCAAATATTTTCAATCCACGGTTAGTTGAATCCATGGATGCAGAACCACCTGATACAGAGGGTCGACTTTATTTCTCATGAGAAAAATAAGTAACTTCACGGAAGTTCCAGGCAAGAAGCACATGAGCCCTTCTCTCTTTGATCCCAAGACGGATATTTCCCTCTGAATGCTGACACCATCAGCATCTTGGGATAGTGGAGGCAACCAGAGGTCTTGATAGTATTTCTCACTCTAACAGTAATCAGCTTGTGCGCAAATCTCTCAACCTTTGTGTAGCTATACCTCATTTGTAAAGTGAAATGTTGGATTCCATGATCTCTGAAAGTCTCTCAAGTCTTAAAACTAATGAAGTAGAGAGATCTAGAGAATGGTGTACCTGTTAATGACACAACTGCAGGGCAAGTCTCAGAATCATGCTTAAGAGATCTACTGGTTCTAAAACAGATCAAAGTCTCATTGTTGTTGATAGGTACTGTCGAGTTAGTTCCAACTCATAGCAACCCAATGTACAATAGAAAGAAACACTGCCTGGCCCTGCACCATCCTCACAATCGTTGCTGTGTTTGAGGCCACTGATGCAGTCACTGTGTCAATCAATCTCGTTGAGGGTCTTCCTCTTTTTCACTGACCCTCTACTTTACCAAGCATCAAGTTCTTCTCCACGGACTGGTCCCTTCTGATAACATGTCCAAAGTACATGAGACGAGTTTCACCATACTCACTTCTAAGGAACATTCTGCAGTATTTCTTCCAAGACAGATTTGTTTATTCCTCTGATACTCCATGGTATCTTCAATATTCTTCAACAACACCAAAGATAATTATCTATGCATGCTCTTTATATTCCATGTAATTCATTCCATTCAACAAGACTGAACTAACACCTAATCTTACAATCTGAAGAAAAGGTCTGGTTCTGGGTAAGATAGAGTAAGCATACTCTACCGTGTGTCTTCTACTGAATGCAGCTATTACATCTTGACAGAGAGCACAGAGAAGCTGTATGAGGACTCTCAGATATAAATAGTAGCCGGCAGGCTAGTCAAGACTAGAATTTTAAAAAAAATTTAAAAAAAAGGTGATGAATTTATCCACTTTTTTTCTTCCATTCTTCCCAGACATGGTTATAATTACAGAAATGTGCAGCAGAATAAGATAACTGAAACCCCAGATTTCTAGCTAGAAGTCAAAAAAGGTGAATCCCATGAAACTGGAAAGTACAGAGTAGATGACAAAAGGGAGAGGTTTAAGAAAGTGACCGATAAAGTTATTTGTAACTCTTGTGCTCACCCACAAACTGTGCATGCATGAATCCGATCCTAGTTGGCTTACCAAAGACTTTCAGAACTGACTGAAAAGACAGACCTCTGACCAGGTTCCAGATTGCCCACTGTGTAGTACACATGTGGGACAAATACAAATAGCACTGTGGAGCCTATGAAAACTGAGTTAATGTAGAAGCCACAGCCCATTGAAGGTGAGTTGAAACTTTCCACTCTGGAGTCTAATAACACAATATTCAAAATGCCCCACATATACTCAGGAATTACTTGAGCTTTGGAGAATCACGAAACCTAAATATGCATGAAAAAACACATTTAACAAATGACAATGCAAGATGACAATATAGAATGATCTGATAAAAAGTATAAAGTAGCAAATAATAAAAAATGTGCCAAAAATCAATTGAAATAAATGGAAAAATAAGAAAGATTCAACAAAGAAATAGAGGAACCAGATGGAAACTTAAAACAAAAACATGCAATATCCAAAATAAAAATCTAACTGCAGGGGTTCAATACAAAATGAAAATGACAGAAGAAAGAGTCAGTAAAGTTGAAGACAGATCATGTGGAAATTATTCAATCTGAAAAATAGAAAAAAATGGGGCAAGTATTAACAGCACTGCAGTGATCTGTGAGACACTAAAAAAACTCTAGCAATCTTGTCATTGGAATCCTAGAAAGACAAAAGAAAAAGTGTGGTGCTAAAAGATGTGTAAGAAATAATGGTGGAAAACTTCCTAAATTTGGTAAAAGACATATATTTAAAGATTCAAAAAGCCTCAATGTACCGAAAAGAGGGTAAACCCAAAGAAACTCATATCCAGACAAATCAAATCAAACTGATAAAAACTAAGCACAAACAATAATAATTAATAACAGTCAAATTAAAAATGATGCTTTTCCTACAAGGGCGTAACCATTTAAATAATGATTTCTCACTAGAAATCATCGAGGATAGAAGAAAATGACACAACATTTTTAAAGAGTTAAAAGAAAATAATTGTTAAAGAAGATTTCTATATTGAAAAAAGAAAGGAAAAAAACAATATTCCAGAATAGAGATGAAATAAAACATTTTCAGATGAAAAAAGAACAATAATTCATGTCACTGTCTGTAGAATTGCTCTATGTTATCGTTGTGGTTAGGTGCCCTCAAGTTGGTTCCAACTCATAGTGAACGTATGTACAACAGAACTACACACTACCCAGTCCTGTACCATTCTCATAATTATTGTTGTGCTTCAGACCATTGTTGCAGCCACTGCCTCAGTCAATCTCTTTGTGGGTCTTCCTCTTTTTCACTGACCCTCTTCTTTACCAAGCATGATGTCCTTCTCCAGGGATTGATCTCTCCTGATAACATGTCCAAAGTATGTTAGACAAAGTCTCACCACCCTTGCTTCTAGAGAGCATTCTGACTGTACTTCCAAGACAGATTTGTTTGTTCTTTTGGCAGTCTATGGCATATTCAATATTCTTTGCCAAAACCATAATTCAAATGCATCAATTCTTTTTAGGTCGTCCTTATTTAATATCCAGCTTTCACACACATATGAAGCGATTGAAAACACCATGGCTTGGGTCAGGCACACCTTAGCCTTCAAGGTGACATCTTTGCTTTTTAAAACTTTAAAGAGGTCTTTTGCAGCAGATATGCCCGATGCAATGCATTGTTTGATTTCTTGACTGCTGCTTCCATGGGTGTTGATTGCGGATCCAGGTAAAATGAAATCCTTGGCAACTTCAGTATTTTCTTCGTTTATCATGATGTTGCTTACTGGTCCAGTTGTAAGGATTTTTGTTTTCTCTGTGTTGAGGTGTGATCCATACTGAAGGCTGTGGTCTTTGATCTTCATCAGAAAGTGCTTCAAGTCCTCTTCACTTTCATCAAGGAAGGTTGTGTCATCTGTATAACACAGGTTGTTAATGAGTCTTCCTCCAATCCTGATGCTCCATTTTTCTTCATATAGTCCAGCTTCTTGGATTATTTGCTCAGCATACAGATTGAATAAGTATGGTGAAAGGATACAACCCCAACACACACTTTTCCTGACTAAATCACGCAATGTCTCCTTGTTGTGTTCGAACAACTGCCTCTTGATCTATGTACAGGTTCCTTATGAGCACAATTAAGTGTTCTAGAATTCGCATTCTTCACAATGTTATCCATAATATGTTATGATCCACACAATCGAATGCCTTTGCATAATCAATAAAACACAGGTAAACATCTTTCTGGTATTCTCTGCTTTCAGCCAGGATCCATCTGACATCAGCAATGATATCCCTCATTCCGTATCCGCTTCTGAATCTGGCTTGAATTTCCAGCAGTTCTCTGTTTATGTACTGCTGCAACTGCTTTTTAATGATCTTCAGTGTTCAATAATTTACACATTATGTTGGATCACCTTTCTTTGGATAGGCCTAAATATGGATCTCTTCCAGTCAGTTGGCCAGGTAGCTGTCTTTCAAATTTCTTGGCATAGATGCGTGAGCACTTCCAGTGCTGCTTCCATTTGTTGGAACATCTCAATTGGTATTCCATCAATTCCTGGAGCCTTTTTTTTCACCAGTGCCTTCAGTGCAGCTTAGACTTCTTCCTTCAGTACCATCATTCTTGATCATATGCTACTTCCTGAAATGATTGAACATTGACTCTCTGGTACAGAGACTGTGTATTCCTTCTATCTTCTTTTGATGCTTCCTGTTTCGTTCAATATTTTGCCCATAGAATCCTTCATTATTGCATCAGAGTTTGAATTTTTTCTTCAGTTCTTTCAGCTTGAAAAATGCCAAGCATGTTCTTCCCTTTTGGTTTTCTAACTCCAGGTCTTTGCACACGTCATTGTAATAATTTACTTTGTCTTCTCGAGCTGCCCTTTGAAATCTTCTGTTCAGCTCTTTTACTGCATCATTTCTTCTGTTCACTTTAGCTACTGATGTCCAAGAGCAAGTTTCAGTCTCTTCTGACATCCATTTTGGTCTTTTCTTTCTTTCCTGTCTTTTTAATGACGTCTTGATTTCTTCATGTATGATGTCCTTGATGTCTTCCCACAGCTCATCTGGTTTTCGGTCATTAGTTCAACACATCAAACCTATTCTTGAGATGGTCTCCAAATTCAGGTGGGATATACTCAAGGTGGTACTTTGGCTCTCATGGACTTGTTCGAATTTTCTTCAGCTTCACTTTGAACTTGCATATGAGCAATCAATGGTCTGTTCCAAAGCCAGCCCTTGGCCTTATTCTGACTGATGATACTGAGTTTTTCCATTGTCTCTTTCCACAGATGTAGTCGATTTGATTCCTTTGTAGTCTATCTGATGAGATTCACATGTATAGTCACCATTTACGTTGTTGAAAAAAGATACTTGCAATGAAGAAGTCATTGGTCTTGCAAAATTCTATCACACGATCTCCGGCATCATTTCTATCACCAAGGCCATATTTTCCAATTACCGATCCTATACGAATTCATAAAGGAAGTTTTTCAGTCAGAAAAAAATTAATAGTAGAAGGAAACTAGGGACATCAGAAAAGAAGGAAGATAAGCAATGTAAATGTGGGTATGTAAAATATATCACTCTCCTTCTCTTGAGATTTTTAAAATATTTTTAATAGTGGAAAGAAAAAAAATAAAATTGTTTGATGAGATTATCAATAAATGAAGACAATTATAACATAAAAAGTGAAGGATAAAAGAAACTGTCTGGTGGTAAAGTTTTTATGAAATAATAAAATATTAATTCTAAGAAGATTGTAAAAAGTTAAGTGTGTGTATTGTAACACCTAGAGCATACTCTAAAATATACACATATAATCAGAAACAAATCAATTAATTAAAATTGAATTTTTACAAAAAAAGAGGTGAAGAGAAAGACGAATGAAAAACAGTGGGGGAAGTACAGAAAACGAATGGAAGATCTAAATGCAGTCTTGTTAATAATTACATTAATTTTAAGTGGTTTTTAACATAGTTATAAAAACACAAAGATTTTCAGAACTGATTAAAAAATAAACATGGCTCAACTATAAGCTGTCCACAAGAAATTCACTTCTAGTATGATGCGTAGGTATGCTAAAAGTAAAATGATGAAAGCATATGCAATGAAAATATCAGTCAAGAAGAATCTGAATAGAGTATATTAATATTAGAAAAATATAGATTTAGGGACAAAAATTACTATATAGGAAATGTCAAAGAATCTAACAAAATAAAAAAGTGAACTATTGAGTGAGTTTATATATAAGCTCAACATGTAATAATTAAACATATTTATATGTACTGAAAACCAAAATTTTAAAATGACACCATTTAACATAGCTAAAAAATGAAATACTATGATGTAAATTTACTGAAACATAAAGGATCTGTATGCTGCAAAATAAAAAAAAAAAACAAATAAATAACTGATGAAAGAAATAAAAGCAGATTTAATTAATATGGTGACATGCCATGTTCATGGATTGGAAAACTCAAATTAATAAAGACGTCAATTGAATCCAAATTGATTTGTTGATTTGAAGCAATTCCAATAAAAAATATCCCAGCAAAGGTTGTGGAAATATAAAGACAATTCTGATTTATATAGAAAGGGAAAGGAAAACTTGGTTTAGAACATTTTAAAAATAATATTAAAATTGAAGTAATCATAGTACCTGATTTTAAGTCCTACTATCAAGCAAAAAAATTATCAAAATGCTGTGATATTGGTGAAAGAAGAGGCATATAGATAAATGCAATAGCATAGGAGTCTAGAAATGAACACACAGATTATAACCAATTTTTTTGACAAGGCACAGAAGCAATTCAATAAGCATTTTTAACAAATTGTTGGAATCAATATGCAAGGAAATAATTATTCTCCAAATAAACTTCCCCGTATACAAAAACAAGTCAAAATGGAACATTGACATATAGTAAAATGTAAAACTATAAACTTTGAAGAAAAAACAAAAAAGAAAAATTTTTTGACCTGAGGTTAGGCAAAGAGTTACTAGACAGCACCAAAAGCACAATACGTAATGGAAAAATTGATAAATTTATATTTAATCAAAATGAAAACTTTCACCCTGAGAAAGATACGGTAAGAGAAAGAAAATGAAGTTATAAGCTGGAATAAAATTTTTGCATGAATCTATATATGTATAAAATTCATAGAACTGTTCACTAAAAATTACACAATTTTGCTACATCCACCAAATAACTTGTTTCCGTAATTGTTAAAGATCACACAAAATTCTGCAAGAATGAAACAAACAGCTCATTTAAAATTGGACGAAAGACTTGAACAGACATTTTAATGACAATGGTATTCATTGAACATGTTTGTGAATGGATTTTCAATATCATTAGTCATTAGGAAAATTAAAACCATGATGAAATGCCACTACATACCTAAGAGAACAGTTGAAATTAAATATTGACACTATCAAGTGCAGATGAAATTGCAGAGAAACTGAAACTCTAATACATTGCTGGTGGGCAAGAAAAATGGAACACCACTCTGAAAAATAGTTTGGCATTTTATGGTAGAGTTAAGCATCCACTTACTCTATGACCCCATAATCCCACTCCTGCATATCTACTCTAGAGAAATGAAATGCTATGTTCCCATGGAAACCTGTATTAAAATGTTTATAGAAGCTCTATTCAAATGGCCCAAATTTGGGAGCATCCCATATATCGTTCAACTAGTGAATGGATAAGCAAACTCGGCTCACCCATACAATAAAATTATATTCAGCAAAAATAATGATACACAGAACCACTTAGATGAGTCTCAAAGGCTGGAAGAAGTCAATCTTGTACTCAACCAAGTACTTTATGATTTCATTTATATATCACTTTCAAAAAGACTTTTGTCTATAGTGATGGAAATAGATAATTGGTTGCTAGGGTTTAGGATTTGAGAATACTGTGTCAGTAAAGAAATAGCATAAGGAAGTTATTTTTGAGGATTGAACTATTTTTTGGTGGTAGCTACATGAATCTATATATGTATAAGACTTATAATCAAGCAAAAAATGACCAAGATATGTGATATTTGCCAAGTAAGAGGCGTATAGATCAATGGAACATACCATAGTACTGTTCACTAAAAATTATACAATTGTGCCAAATGATAACTTAAAATTAAATTTAAAACAATCTGAAATAAAGGATTTTTAAATATCTATGAATTATTTGTTCTTATTTGAAAAGCTGTCAAGTATAAATGGTAATCAAATTTTAGATTCATTTCTCTGTCTGAATTATAGTATTTCAGAGGCCATTACAATGAAAAAACAGGTATACTGACTAGAATGTTCAAGACTGGGTATTTCAGAGAAACATTTGTTAACGTGCATTATCTTAAATCTTCTCTGTGCTTTGCCTGAGGGGAACTAGGGGAAAGAGTGCTTCGATCGCTTAGCGTAATTATATCTCCAATAGCAAAATAATGGAGTAGCATGATCAATTCAAACAACCTGAGTTAAAAAAAGGGGGAGGGGACAGTTTGAACTGGATGGTTTACTAATTTAATTTATCAACATTTGAACTTGTGACCAGTTTTGTGGTTTTATCCACTTATGGATTTACTACTGTAAAACAGAATTCAGTCAGACAGATGATGCAAGACTCAAAGGGTGAAACTGTCCCCATCTTCAAGCAGGGCAATGGGATTTCACACGTTGACTTGCAATATGATTTCTCACCAGGGTTGTCATGCTCCACCTAGGACTTAGAGCTCATTCTGGAAGGACAACAAAGAAATTCCCAAGAAATTGTCACCTCAGAGGCCCAACCCAAACATAAACTTTTTAATGGCCCATTCCACAGCTTAAAATCTGTTAGCAAAGGATTAATGAGTCCTTCTGGGACAGAGGCTCCTCTCTCAGAGGAGACAATAAGTTTGAGATTATTATTTTCATGGGATTTATTCCCTTAGCTTTAAAGTAATGATTCTTGAAACTTCTTCTAATTTAGGAGAAAAGTGTACTAATTAGCAACTTATGTGACTAAAATTGAACACTTCATCCACCCCTCCAACATGCTTGCTCTTCACCCAGAAAGCAAACCAACACCTGGGATTAAGTCTAGGTTATTCTCTCTTATTCATTTCTCATTTCCAATCAAATCCCAAATGCTGAGAATTCTATCTAATGTCTCCAAAACCTATTTCATTTTCTTCATTTACACCCTCATTTCCTTAATTAAATTTTCATAACTTTTTATTTGGATTATTGAAATGATTTTCTTCTTTCTCGTTTCTTATGCATACTTCAAATTGTATAAAATTTAACTTTAAAATACACTGTAATAATGCCATTCTCTTTTATATATAAAAAGTCCATTATCTCTCCATGTTAGATGAGAGAAAATGCACTTTCCTAGGTAAATATTAAGGGAGGGAGATCGTTGACCTGTCCCTTACCTGTGCTTCTATATTTACCCATGACCATTTGACATAGGGGACCCTATATCCAAACTAGTCAAACTACTGAACTCAAAACACTTTCCATCATCTCCTGCCTTAGAACATATTGTTCTTTCCCTGTAACACTTTCTTCCCATTATTTTACTTTCTAACTTATCTTTCAAAACACAGAAGTCATCACCTCTTGCAAGAAATGTGATCATCAATGACCAAGCCAAGTGCCCACCCTGGTTCATCTCCTAGAATTTTGCCAGTGTCAGAATCAGCAAATTACAAGATAAGATAGTTGAAACTATAGAGGCTGAAGAGTAGCAAGAAGGGAGGCTCAAGACTTCTGAGCACAGTTTAATGGAGTTATGGGACAACATCAAGAGATCTAATAATGCATCATGGCAATTCCAGAAGAAAATGTAAGAGAGATAGGGACATAAAGAACATTTGAAGAAATAATGACAGAAAATTTTCTGAGTCTGATGAAGGGTATGAATCTACAAATCCAAGAAGAAATCAAAAGACAAATCACAAATTTCTTAGAGTCAAATAAAAATGAAAATACAACACACCAAAACTTATGTGATGCAGCAAAGGCAGGACTGAGAGGGAAATTTATAGTAACAAATGCCCACATGAAAAAAGAAGAAAGATCTCAAACTTGAGGGAGTAGGAAGAGAGGAGCAAACCAAGCGTAAAGCTACCAGAAGAAAGGAAATAACAAAGATCAGAGCAGAAATAAATGAAAGAGAAAAACAGTAAAATCAACAAAATGAGAAGTTAGTACTTCGAAAAGATCAATAAAATTGACAAACTTTAGCTATACTGACAAAGAAAAAAGAGAAAAGATGCAAATAACCAAAATAAGAAATTAAAGTGGAGACATTTCAACTGACTCGATAGAAATAAAAAGAATTATGACAGAATACTATGAACAACTGTACTCCAGTAAACTGGATAGCTAGATGAAATAGACAAATTCTTAGAAGCAGACTACCTACCCAACTGACTCAAGAGTAAGTAGAAAATTTCAACAGAGCCGTAACAAGCAAAGAGATTGAATCACTCCCACTAGGATGGCTGAAAAAAATAAAATTTAATGGAAAATAACAAATGTTGGCAAGGAAATGGGGAATTTGAAACCCTTATCCATTGCTGATTGGAATGCAAAATGATACAGCTGTTGTGGAAAACAATGTGGCAGCTCCTCAAAAAACTAAAAATAGAACTACAATTTGACCCAGCAATTCTACTGCTAATAATATACTTAAGGGAATTGAAGGCAATGACACAAATATATGAATACAAATTTTCATTGCAACACTACTCACAATAGGCAAAAGGTAGAAGCAACTAAAATATCCATTAATGAATGAATGGATAAACAAAATGTGGTACATACATACGATGGAGTACTACTCAGCCAGAAAGAGAAATAAACTTCTGATACATGCTATAACATGAATAGAGCTTGCAAACATTATGCTGAGTGAAAAAAGTCAATCACAAAAAGATAAATATTGTATATCCTTATTTATATACAAAGATAGGAACATGCACATGTATAGAGACCAACATTTATTAGTAGTTACCAGGGGCAGGAGGGAGGAAGGAAGGGAGGTATTGCTTATGGAGCACTGAGTTTCTGTTTACAATAATGGAAAATCAGCATCGATTAAGGTTAATGATTGTGTAACCAATCAATGTAATTGATGCCAATCAGTTGTACACCTATAAAAAGGTGACTTGGCAAATCTGTGTTATACATTTTTGCAATAACAAAAGAGAGAGAGAGCAGCTGATAAAGCTGCTGGTATAAACCAAACATATCATGGGATTTGGTTTCTTGGTTTGGAGGGTTAGGGTCATGGTTTCATGCAACTTCCCAGTTAATTGGCCTCATATAGTGTTTAGTGCTTCTGTTCTACCTCTTTGTTGCATACTGCTTGGTGTCTTAAAAGCTTGCAAGCAACCATACAAGGTACAACAATTGGTCTCTATTCACTTGGAGCAGCATAGGAAGAAGGAGAGTTAGGAATAGGAGAAAAAAATGGAATGTGTGACTAATTGCCTCTATGAACAATTTCCTTCTTTGCCTGGGGACCAGAACTGGATGTTGCCCAGCTACCATTACTGAATGTTTTGAATAAAGATTCTATAGAAGGATCTTGATAAAAGGGGGAAAAATGTAGAACAGAATTTCAAATTCTCATGGAATCCAGACTTTCTAGAGCCACAGAGGCTGGATGAATCCTGAACTATTGCTCTGAGATAATCTTTAAACCTTAAACCAAAAATATCCCCTGAAGTCTTTTTTTAAACCAACTATCTGTATGGGGGAGCCTTAGTGGTACAGTGGTTAAGAGCCCAGGCTGCTTACCAAAAAGTCTGCAGTTAGAATCCACCAGCTGCTCCTTGGAAATGCTGTGGGGGCAGTTCTACTCTGTCCTATAGGGTTGCTATGAGTCGGAATTGACTCGACGGCAGCAGTTTGGTTTGGTTTGGTTCACAAGTAATTGACTCTGTAATTTTTACAGAAAGTTCTCTTTGATGGACTTCATTCTATCTCTCTGCACATTATTTGATATGAAAACAAACGTAGCCAGGGATTCGGTTTCACACCTGCTCTAGGACAGTTTTCTTTATTTCAGGATTTTTCCCTCAGCTCATTCAGGAATATTCCCCAGGGCAGAGATTATTCTAAAGATGAGATTTTAGAAGAAGAAGAAATCCCTCTACATGCTCCTCTCTACACATGTGGCACCTGAACTAACTACATACACGAAATACCTCAGGTCTCAGAGGATCCAAGAGAGCAAATCTCAGCGAGGACCCATCCCACTGCAACAAGGCTCCTCTCCTGTAACTGAATTCTGGTTAGTCCCGCCCCTCTGTCAACTGAAGAAAATCCACATCTTTCTGACCCGGGTCTTAACATACCAAAGCCTGGCTCCCTGGCTTCTCTACACCTCCTCTTTCTTTCAACCTCAAGGTAAAAGTGAGTGGAAGTGGCCAGGTCAGGTCTGAGTACGTGTGTTAATGCTTGCTTTCTCTTCTGATAAATTCCACAGAGGGACCCCTAAAGCAAAGTCTCTCACTTAAGGTGGACTATTCTAGGTAACATGAGGTAAAACATTAACAGATAGTCCTCTCACACGTAATTATGACCCCCTTCGCACAACCACCACCAGTAATTTTCAGGCCCAGTTACGTATTAGGACAAGAAGGAAAGAAAAGTTGTGGCAAAGGAAAACACAACAGCTAAAAGACCCTGAATTGAGAAAATAACTCTAAGTGGGCTTTAAAGAAATCAGTAAGCTCAACGTAACCTGTGAATTTATGGAGGGAGGGCAATAGATGAAGATGGGAATAGATTAACATTATGCAAGCAAATTAAACATGCCTATCTGAGTAACAACAGAATCCAACTATTCATGTCATACATTTATTAAATAGCTTCTACAGGCCAAAACTAGGCTGTGCACTTGGAAGGCTAGGGGAAATTAAACATAAATCATGCTCCTCAACTGTTCATCAGGAAGAAAGGGAAGACAGCAAGACACTTAATGGAAGAAGAATATGAAGTAAAATACGGACAAAAAGAAGGGGTCATCAAGGGAAGTTTCACAGAGGGAATGATGCTTGATTCAGGTCTTACAGGATAAATAGATCTTCAGCAAGCTACTCTACCAGGATGAGAGAGAAACTATCACGTGCAAAGGAACATAAGCTTGAGTGTGTAGCTTCTCAAACATGGCTGGGGCAAGCAGTGGAGAGGGTGAGATTGGGGACAGGAAGAGTGAGACAACAGAGACAAGATCAAAGATGAGCCTGAGTGCCACATGATGGTGTTTGAGGGTCTCTGAGTGTGTTATAACAAGGCGTGGTAAAATGAGGATTTCGATTTTTGAAGACTATTCAAGTAGAATGAGTTGAGTTGGGTGACTCTGGCAACTGAATGATTACAGTGATAGATAACCAGTCTCACATTATGGCAATAGGGGTATCCAGTACATCATTTAACTCTTCTTGAATATCATGAAGCATTCTTTTTTGTGGTATTCCCAAAAGTTGATAATTCAGTCACAACCAATTTACTTCCTATAATATGCCTGCAGAGAGAAAATTACTTCTATTTATCTAAAATTGGCATCTCTAGAATTTTTCCATGCTTGATGTAGTTTTCCCATTGAAAGTATTCAGGGTATATTTTTATCGCTTCCCAATGAAAACCCATTTAGGAGTATTATTTCTATGTAACATTATTATTCCAACAGCAGAAAATCCTTCAAAGAGATTCTTTCATAGCACTTTTCTAGACTCCAACACAACCCCCCAACGAATACTGCAGTGAATCAGTAATTCAATTTTAAAATGTTGCCTAAACAAAGAACCAGATGTGGTACAGCAGCACCAGATGCATTGTACCTTTAGCTTTTCGTGATCTGTGCTGTATTTCTGTTAAGGAAGACAAATAATCCATTAGACGTCGTCATAATTTCTCCATTGAATTATTTGTTTTAAGCTTATGATCAAAGAAAACCTCCAGAATAATATCACAGATACAATTTCCCAAACAAGTTTCCTATCCTGTAATTGTGCAATTAAATGTTCAAGCAAAGTTTTGGACTTTCCATTTATCCCTATGAAATGTTACCTATTTGATTCAGAATCAACCTCTTGCCTATTGAGAAAATGTGGATTATCTATCCCTGCCAGCACTGAGTCATCTTAGATTTGTATTTCTCTTATCAGGCAGTGGAGTAAAAGGCTTAGGACTAGGGCCTGGGTGTAAACTATGGATTTATCACGGTATAGCTCTGCTTTCTCTTGCAGATTTCCTAATATCTCTGTGCCTGTTTCCTCTGCATTAACTGTATATACCTATCATTTATTTAGCACCAGTGTATTATGTGCAATGAGTGTATAAATTAAGTGTGACGATTCTCAATGGAGACATGAGGAAACGAACGCTCACTAAACTGGCAAGGACACTACAGCTGTTTAGTGTAGGAAGCAGGATTTGGACCTTGTATGCTGTTATGTTTTTGTTTATTTATTTATGTTTTTGGAAAGATAATTCTTTTGAGAGAGAAGAAATCAGCAGTTTCAGCATGTCTTCTATGTACCAGGGTCTACTTCTGTGTAGTAAACTCTTCTCATACATACTTTTGGGGCATTTAATCCTCTCCAAATGCTGAGGGTAAACATTATTTCTTCCACCTTCATGAAAGAAGACTTAGGCTCAAGGCACTGACATTCCTCTCTCAAAGTTCTCAAAGTCACCGTGCCTGGGACTGGCCAAACATGGATTCAGATATGTTCTCTGTGGATAGGAAGATGGTACTTCTTTCCCTTCACCAGATGTATGCAGCATCCACTCCTTCATTAACAACCTGCAAAACCCCATTTCCCCAAATACGCTATTTTTAATATTTTATTAGAATTAACCTATATTTGCTCCTACTGATCACACTTTCTCAATGTGTTGACAAATTATTTATTTAACAATGTCCTCAAGGTTTTTCCAGGGTTGATCATTAAGCTCAGTGATATTTAATCCCAGGATTCTGCTTTCTCTCCTTTTGAAAATTGGCATAATGCTTGCCCCTGTTACTTGGTAGTACTTCTTTGTTCCTCAAGATCTGTCCATGAGTGTAGATGTTTACAAGTTAATTCAACATGTCCTGTTGTAATTTCTATGAGTCTAAAGAATTACACAATGTCAAAATGCAAGGTGCTCATTCTTAGAGTGGCTTAACAGTATGGCACTGAAGTGCCCTCTGGGAAATCTTCCATTTTAAAACTATTCTCTTTTCTGAAGAAGATTGACCATATTTAGTAAAAAATTCTGTTCCTTATTTGTCTATTTTTCACTTCAAACATAAGTAAAATTGATATTATTTTTAATATTTTTCCAAAACTTTGGCTCATGTTGTTTTTTCAGGCTTCCTGAAATTATTTTTCCAAGTATATGGTATTTGTTTTATTGAATCTAGGTCACGTATATCGTGTACACACTTCCCGTTTGTGCGATAAAATATTCTTCAAAATTTGGGGCATGTGAAAATATTTTCTGTGTAGGCAGACTTTGTGGTGTATAGTAAAAAAGACAAAAAAATGAGATTAAAAGGATAGAAGAATGAATCAGGAAATACATAAATCATATAATAAAGGTAATTATTGACATATTTAGAAAAAGTCAACCTACTGGTTATATCAGAATGATTTCCTTGTGGAAAACCAGAGGAACATGGGGAATATCAAACAATCGTGAAAATAGCACTATTGTCAAGTAGCGACATTGATAATGTCTATAAAACGCTGTCTAGCTATGTCTATGGAAAATCAATTTTGTTTAGGCAGTCTTTGTTTCTAAACAGGGAAGGTAAAAGCTCTTTGGGAACATTTTCTTAGTTAATGTCCACAGAAATATTTATTCTTCATAGAAGTACAAGGAGCAAAGAAATTAAAAAAGCAAGCTTATATTTAGTAACTCTGTCAGTTAGCTTTTTAATGAGAAAATTATGTGTGGAGATGAAGAAGGGGCATTCATAACTCATCTCAACTATGACCCAACAGTTCAAGAGGAGAAAATAATAGACCAAATTCCTCGTATCTAAAATAAAACCTAGGGCTGGGAGAATGAAGAAACTAATAAATGAAACCATGCGGTGGCTTTTGTTAGTTTTAATGTTCTTCACTAAGATTAAAGGCTGTAGGTAGACATTTCCCTCTTAAACATAAAGTTGGGAACTGCAATTAAAAGAAGACGAATTCAGGTTGTAACCAATGACAGTTGACCTGATTTTGACATCTGGAAAGGCAGTCTTTCACCTACTCAAAATCTCTCCCTCTCAAGAGTCAATCTTCCAAAAAAGTCAGTGATTTTTTTTTTTTTCTAAATGGCCATTAGTCTGATAAACATCCATAAAACTGCAGCATTTACAGTTGTTATGAGTTGTTATGCAACAATTCCTTTAGTATCACCCACCATGGTAAAATTTTGCGATATAAAATAAAAATGAGACAATATGAGAATTACAAACAGACTAATAAAGGAAGTGACTTCAAGCAGTGTAGTACTCAGGGCTTTTAAATTATAGCACATCTGTAAGCCGCATTTCTGGCTCATTCAAGGGACAACTCAAAATTGCTGGATGGCGGAACAATGATCATTTCATTGAACACAATAAAGGAATTGGTGGAAAGTGCTTACCTTTTCACTAACTGATGGTAAGCTAAGTCTGGGATGTGCTAAGTTTGAGGTATCGATAGGGCACTATGGAAGAAATCTCCTGTAAGAGGTAGGAAATTTGAGAGTTGAAATTTATACATTCTAAAAATCAAGAGCCTATGGATAAGAAATGACACCATTTTGGAAAGAATGTGGAGAAATGCACAGGAAAATAAAATATGAGATGAAAAGGCAAAGGGGAGTGAAATAAGGGAGAAAGAAGTAAAAGAATAAAAGCAGATGAGTAAGGAGAAAAAAGCATCATTGAAAAGCTGGGAAGATGGGAGTTACATGAAAAACAAAGCAAGACAGGATTGCATAAAATAATCTAACATTTGCTGGTCTCTTCCCCACAGATAGAGTTCAGACCTTCACATTGCTGTAACAGCACTGCCAACCTCTAATGTGTTTATCTGAGCATACAAATATCCTTCACCTAACTGGACTGAAAGGAAACATTACGTAACATTTTCTTTAAGAGCGCTCTAAAAGCGACATGCAGGGTGCAAAGAACCCCATGTTCTTTTCATCATAACATAAGGGCAATATATTTTATGAACGAATGGAGAGATGAGAGAGAGCTGGGGAGGGAATGATGGAGGGAGTAAGAGAGACAACTAGGTAGATACACATACAGATGTAGATTAAATATAGATAACCTAATACTTATACAGGAGCCCTGGTGGTACAGTGGTTAAGCACTTGGCAGCTAACCAAAAGGTCAGCAGTTCGAGCTCACCAGCCACTCCACAAGAGAAAGATGTAGCAGTCTGCTTCTGTAAAGATTACAGCCTTGGAAACCCTATGGGGCAGTTCTACTCTGTTCTATAGAGTCACTGTGAGTTGGAATCGAGTTGATGCAACAGATTTGGTTTGTTTTTTTAATACTGACACAGAGCTCACCATGTGATAGCTAGATAGATGATAGCTAGATAGATAATAGATTAATAAATAAAATTAATTTAAAATTTTCAAATAATCATACAAATCCATGTAAGATAAGACTGTTCTTAATTTTAAAATGAGGAAATTGAAACACAGAGAAGTTAAATGACTTGGCCAAGTGCAAAGTGATGGAGACATAAACTCGGCATAGCCCTGCTGATACTCCATGCTTAGCATTCTACTATATGACAGACAGATTTGAGAAACCAGTTAGATAGAGGAGAGGGAAGGAGAAAGGGAGAGAGACAGAGATGAGATAGGGAGATCTTCATATAAACAGATACTTAAATGATTGGGATTCATATAGAGTATCTCATCATATCCAGGATATTCCAGCTCAATGGCAACGGTTGAGCAGTGTTTATATACATCAGTCTCCTTTTTTGAAAACTTCTTCTAATGATTTTGAGAATTATCTCACCAACATATCGAAGTTTGGGAATGTTGCCATGGAGTGATTGAAACAAAAAAATCACACTTATCCTCTGCATCTTGTTCTTTTCATTGCAGCTATACATAAGATGAGAGGTCATGGAAGGAGAAAATGTGAGTTTCCCAAACGTGTTTGTCTTGTTGGACTTCTCAGATCATCCATGGATGGAGATGTCCCTCTTTGGAGTGGTCTTCATCTCCTACATCCTGACCCTGATTGGAAATAGCTCCATCATCCTTCTCACCCTGGTGGATCCCAGACTCCAGACTCCTATGTACTTCTTCCTAGACAATCTCTCTTTGCTGGACCTCTGTGTCACCACCACCATTGTGCCCCAGCTGCTGGTCAACCTCTGGGAAACAAAAAAGATGATTGCTTACTGGAGCTGCATCACACAGGCCTACCTCTTCCACTGGACAGGATGCACTGAACGTGCCCTGCTGGCAGTAATGGCCTTTGATCACTATGTGGCTATCTGCCGGCCTCTCCAGTACACCCTCATCATGCATCCCCAGATGTGTGTGCAGCTGGCAGCAGCAGCCTGGTCCAGTGGCTTAGCCAATTCTCTGCTCCAAGCCACTCTTACCCTCCAACCTCACCGATGTGGTCACCACACCCTAGACCACTTCTTCTGTGAGGTGCCTGATCTGATCAAGCTAGCCTGTGAAGACACCACTGCTAATGACCTGTCCTTAGCCATGGGAGCCATCCCCTTTGTTCTGGTGGCTCCATTTCTTGTGCTGGTCTCCTATACTTTCATTGCCAGGGCTGTGCTGAAGTTACCTTCAGCTGAAGGAAGGCGCAAGGCCTTCAGCACCTGCAGTTCCCACGTGATTGTGGTCATCATGCATTATGGGCCTGCCATCTACATGTACCTCCAGCCCCCTGCTAATAGTACCTAGGCCAAATTCGTGTCCTTCTTCTACTGTGTTATCACCCCACTACTGAATCCATTTATCTACACCTTAAGAAACAAGGATGTGAAGAGGGCATTGAAGAGGATCCTACAATCCCAGGGAGGGATAAAATCCCAAAGAGTGTAAAAGTCATAAAAATCCTGCCTCTCAGAACAGCCATTCAACCGTTAATGAGTACTGTACTTCTATGCTTCCAAATGAATATCCAAGAACTCCAGGGAAAGATGCCCCGTATCTCATCATCAACCATCCTGATGTTTAGGGAAACTGATTCTACCAGAAAATGCTGTCTTCTGAAATCCAAATAGAGCCATTGTCTCCCTCCTTAACTCTTCCCAAATGCCCTGTTTTCAGTGGACAGAACAATCAGGAATGTTCACATCTCTGTGGGATGATGAATGACACCATCTTTTTCACATTCCCTCCTATAACTGCTCCTCTTTACCTGGTACTTTCCAAGTAAATGTGATTTAAAAAACTATATTTTTAAACAAGACTTGCATTGGATGTATCACACCTCCTACACGAGTTTCCTTTAAGCCTCTCCTGCCTCTGAGTCACTCACAAACTCTCCCCTTCCTCAAACACCAGGCTACCCTACATTTTACCACAGTTGTACTTCATCAATGCCCTCTACTCCTCTTTGATCATTTATTTGAGATAACAATTTCATCTTTATGATAAAAATAATTTAATTTTCTTTCAGTTAATGTATGACAGATAAAATATGATTCAACATGCATTCATATTGCTTCCATAGGTATGAACCATAACCTGTAATTTGTCTATTTTTTACATTTCACTATAAGCTTTTAAACATTAGGAAAATCTCTCATCCTTTTGATACTGATCAATAAATATTAAGCTCTAAATACCTAATACATATTTAATGTGCATCTGTGATTGAATAGAGGTTTAAACTAAGGGTTAACTAAGTACAAAGGTGGCGTGAACATTTGCTAGGGATCAAGAAGCATGGAATGTTCCTTTTGGATTTGCTTTACACACCCGCTAAAATCAAGTGTTATGGATTGAATTGTGTCCTCCAAAAATATGTGTCAACTTGGTTAGGCCGTGATTCTCAGTAATGTATGGTTGTCCTCCATTTTGTGACTGTCATTTTATGTAAAAGAGGATTAGGGTGGGATTGTAACACCCTTACTAAGGTCACATCCCTGATCCAATATAAAGGGAGTTTCCCTGGAGTGTGGCCTGCACCACCTTTTATCTTACAAGAGATGAAAGGAAAGGGAAGCAAGCAGAGAGTGGGGACTTCATACCACCAAGAAAGCAGGGCCAGGAGCAGAGTGTGTCCTTTGGACCCGGGGTTCTTGCAGAGAAGCTCCTAGTCCAGGGGAAGATCGATGAGAAGCACTTTCCTCCAGAGCGGACAGAGAGAGAAATCTTTCCCCTGGAAATGACGCCCTGAATTTGGACTTCTAGCCTACTAGGCTGTGATAAAATAAATTTCTCTTTGTTAAAGCCATCTACTCGTGGTATTTCTGTCATAGCAGCACTAGATGACTAAGACACCATGGGTTAAAAAAAAAAAGAAAAGAAAAGACACCAGGGCTAACTCCCTTTGTTAGATGATGTCTACTTTTGATCTCTTGTAACAAAGAGAGAGGTAGAGATTTTATTCATTAAGAGACCTGTACCAGAGTTTATATTGACTCTTTATTCTCTACTCAGTAATGTTATTTAAGAGCAGATGTTACCAAAACTATCTTCAACCATCTTCTTTGTGAGCTGCCTTCCTTTTTTCATACATCAGCAGAAATAGACTCCTCAGCCCAGCATTTTAGGGGTGGAGACAAATGCTTTCCTCAAAATGAGATATCTGTTTCAAAGAGGTGATTGCTCTGAACACTCCTTTAAACTTTCTTAGGTCACTTAGGTCAGAGATGACTTTCTGTTATGATATCAAGTCAGAACTCCATTAGCTCATTTGAATCCAGTTCAACGGATAGGTTTGTCTCTTATCTTTAATACTTTAAACATCAAGCAGGGTTTTTTTTGTTTTTTTAGAAAGTCTGAAAACCTAACATGTACCATTTGTTGTAACCGTTCAAATTTTTCTTTCTGTGGGGAGAGAGTAAACTCTTGCTGTAAATTACTTTGTTGTCACAATTCTTAACTTTAACTTGTTTTCCAAGAAAGAGGGAAAGCATTAAAGTTAAGTTGTAAGGCACCTCAGGACCTTTAATGGGACATTAAGCAAGAGCCTTCCAGAGATACTCTAGGGAGATCCCTATCAAGCATAGAGGCATGCTTCTGAGAAAGGATTTTTTTTTTTTTGATGTTTCATATGTATATTTTCCACTCATCATAAAATTTCTTTTTTATTGTACTTTAGATGAAGCTTCACAGAACTAGCTTCTCATTAAACAGTTAGTACACATATTGTTCTACGACATTGGTTAATAACCCCACAACATGTCAACACTCTCCCTTCTCGACCTTGGGTTCCCAATTACCAGTTTTCCTGTCCCCTCCTGCCTTCTAGTCCTTGCCCCTGGACTGTTGTGCTCTTTTAGTCTCGTTTTATGGGTCTGTCTAATCTTTGGATGAAGGGTGAACCTCGAGAGTGACTTCATTACCGAGTTAAAAGGGTGCCAGGGGCCATACTCTTGGGAATCCTCTAGTCTCTGTCAGGCCAGTAAGTCTGGTCTCTTTTTTGTGAGTTAGAGTTTTGTTCTACATTTTTCTGCAGCTTTGTCCGGGACCCTCTATAGTGATCCTGGTCAGAGTAGTCAGTGGTGGTAGCCAGGCACCTTCGCACTGCACTGGACTCAGTCTGGTGGAGGCCATGGTAGTTTTGGTCCATTAGTTCCTTATACTAATCTTTCCTTTGTATCCTTAGTTTTCTTCATTCTTCCTTGCTCCCAAAGGGGTGAGACCAGTGGAGTATCTTAGATGGCCGCTCACAGTCTTTTAAAACCCCGGACACTACTCACCAAAGTAGAATGTAGAACATTAAGAAAGGAATTTTTTGAACTAATGAATAGTGATTCACAATGGGAGATATTAAAGAGTAAATCCAGTTGGCCGCTAAAGATAGTGGCAGTAGATTGTAAGCAACATACTTCTGTCTTGAGTATAAATCTCAACTCCGTTGATCCAGAAACTCATATACTCTGGGTCTGTGCAACACAAGAGGACTGGCTTGTATAAAAAAGAAGTCACTGGAAGTCCTAAAAGAAGATTAAAATAGAATATAATCCTTATGTCAGCAAGATAATGCCCTCTCTTCCCCAGGAAAATCTGCCTGGAATGCCAAATGTCCTCGGTTCACATTGAATTCAAATTAAAAGGCAGCAGTGTCTTCGTGGATTTTGTCATCAGTGGGAGAGCTTTATTAACCTATGTGCATCCATCTCCACTAGAAGAACATTTCTGTCATGTGATGAGAGTTCGAGGCTCCCTCTTCTCTGGACAACAAAGTTCTGCCCTTTGACTCTTTAGATGCATCCTGTTGGTTGTTATTCTCTAGAAATCCTGACTTGTTTTTTAGCTTACCTTAGTCGTATTCTAGGAATATAGGTCATTTTTCTTGGGCTTGATAACAGAAACATATGATAAGATGTAATTATAGAAGTTTATATCTGTGCATGGCTCATTTCAGTCACTGAGTGACTTTTCTAGGATGATTCTCAGCAAGTGAACTTGTCTTTATTTTATCAGCACATTCTTGGGGTAACTTACCATGGCTCCCTATACACTGACTGCAGATGCCTCTCTCCTTCATGGTTGGAACAAACAGCCTGGTGCATCCTGAGATGTAAAGGACTGCCACAGTAGCAGTCTGACACAAGGACAGGAAGGCATGCTGTGCTGATTGGGGATAAGAGGAGATTTCAAGAGGTCTTATGAAGTCTTTTTACAAATCACTAGGAATTGATCGGCACATCAGAGGATACTGTGATGCCATTATAAATGACAGTACAGCTCTGTGACCGTGTGACAGATCACTCAGGGTCTCAAAAGCCAACATACGTTAAGATGGCCTGCAATGATCTGCATTTGGATGCACTAGAGTATATATGTTGTGATGGTTAATGTCATGTGTCAACTCGGCTAGGCTATGATTCTCAGTGGTTTGGGAGCCACTGTGTAATCATCTTCATGTTGTGATCTGATGTGAGCAGCCAATCCATTGAAAGGGAAGTTTCCTTGGGGGTGTGGCCTCCTTCCAGTATATAAGTGGATGTTCTGGCAAAGCTCACTGTCTTTCTCCACCTGCACTCTACTCATCGCCTGACCTCTAGTTCTCGGGACATAAGCCTGCAGAAGTCTCTGGCCTCCTCCCTAATCTGTAGATTCTGGGTTCGTCAGCCCCTGCAACCATGTGAGCCAGCCGAAGTCTTCAGCCTGTCGCCTGACCCACGGATTAGGGACTTGCCAGCCCCCACTATTGTGTGAACCCTTTTCTCACAACTGCCTGAGCCATTTCCTCGAAGTAAATTTCTCTCTGTATTTATTTACATCTGCATCACTGGTTTCTCTCCTCTAAGAACCCAGACTAACACATATGTGTAGTGAAATGAGTTCCTTTATGTGGCCTTTTGCCTTGGTTCTTTGTAAAAAACAGCTTGGGAGATTTCTCCCCTAAGACCTGAAGAGTTACCTTTTTCCTAGCTCTTTGGAGAAGCAACTTGGGGAGGAGGGGCTTCCAGGTTGTTTTCTACCCCAGAGGATTTGTTACTTTTGTCCAAGTTGATCAACATTCCCTAGATAAGCTGTAAGCAACTTGATGGTTTGATACTTCTTGTCTAGCCCTGGGCTGCAGTCTGCCCTGTGATTGGTCTATTTTGTGCACCTTGCAGGGATTGGTTGGTTTAATATGCATATTTAGTGACTTCTGGCCACCAAGTGGATTGGTTGGTTGTGGTCCTGCTGGGAGGGTCATGCTTTGAAATTGACAAAAAGTTTGCTTATATAAGCAGCCAACCTCACAGAGGTTTGTTAGAAGCAAGGAGAGAAGAGAGAAAAAAACACAGAAAGGAAGTGAGGAACCTCCTAAAAGTACTGTAATACAGGTCAAGAGCTGTAACACTGAAGACAATGACAGGCCAGAAGGGACCCTGTGGCAGAGCCAGTGGAGACAGGCCTGGAAAGGGTCCTGTGGCAAAGTCAGTAGTGACAGTAGAAAGCTGCCAAGAAAAGCTTCTAAGAGATGTGGGCAAGCTGCTACACTGGCTATGAGCTGGGCCAGTTAGCAGTGGAGAGGCTGATGCTGGGGAGGCTGAAGGCTGAGGGACCGGCATGGCCAACAGGAGGCTAGCACAGCCAAGAGAAGGGCCTGCTCGCACAGCCAGAAGGCCTGCACTGCCTAGAAGGGGCATGCAAGGCCAAGAAGAAGCTAGCACAGCTGAGAGAGGGGCCTGCTAGCATGGCCAAGAGGAGGTTTGTACAGCCGAGAAGGGCATGCATGGCTAAGAGGAGGCCTACAAAGACGAGATGAGATGTGCACAGCCAAGAGGAGGCTAGCATGGCTGAAAGGATCTGAGAGAGCTGTCCTGCACCGAGGAAGGGAGGGATGTGCTCTTCACTTCAGGGGAGCCTTCCAGACCTCACCTACTTGCTTCCTGATCCCGATCCCAAGATGTAGGCTATTACTTTCTTATAAACCACATAACTGTGAGTATGGTTTGCGAGTTCTGTGTGGCCATTGCAACAAATTATCAAGTGTCATGAGGAGAACAGCTGGTATCCGAAATTTGAAGAATTTGGAGAATGGAGGTATGTCTGACCTCTGCCTCTGTGCTGATCCTGATTCTTATCCGACAGGAATTTAGGAGGTACTGAGGCTACAAAACAATATGTTTAAATGAAATTTGCTTACTTGATTTGTAAAATGTTTATTTAAATGTTTATTTATCTGCCTTATGGAACATTACAGTCTAACATTCCACACACTCTTACTTCCTAGGTTGTTGTTACCAGTTGCCAACAAGTTAGCTCCAACTCACAGTGACCTTGTGTATAACAGAACAAAATGTTTCCCAGTCCTGAGCCATCCTCATGATTGTTGGTCTGTTTGAGTTCATTGTTGTAGCTATTGTGGCAATCTCTCACCAACAGCTTTCCTCATTTCTGCTGACCCTCTGTTTTACCAACCATGATGTCCTTTTCTAGGATTGATCTTTCCAGATGATGTGTCCAAAGTAATAGAGCTAAAATCTTGCCATCCTTTCTTCTAAGGAGCATTCTGGTTGTATTTCTTCTAAAACTGATTTGTTCATTCTTCCAGCAGTCCATGGTATATTCAATATTCTTTACCTACACCACAGTTTGAATGAATCAATTCTTCTTCTGTCTTCTTTTTTCATTATTCAGTTTTTGCATGCATATGAGGTGATTGAAAAGACCATGGCTTGGGTCAGGTATACCTTAGTTATCAAAGTGATATCTTTACTTTTTAAAAATTTAAAGACATCTTTTGCAGCAGAGTTGCCCAATGCAATACATCATTTGATTTCTAGGTACCCACATAATAAAACTGGTAGTCTCCACAGAAATCTCATGGCATTAATAATGAGTTGATTTGGCTCCTTTCTATCACCAGTAACCTCATTCTGCAGCTGTTGCTGTACTAGCTATGACCAGGGCCATTAAAAATTTACCTAAAATGGCAAAGACATTGCTCAAAGAGAAGTTGAAATAATTACTATAGGATGTCCTTTTCCAAAAACTGCGGTTCCTTAACTAATCATGAACAAAATACACTTGATCTCAAAGAGTTGTTGCGAGTAAACTTAGTACTTATGTTCAGAAAACTCACTAAGCCTCTCAAGACTCAGATTTTACCTATTAGTGCTGAGAATGGAGTAGATGAAATGGAAGTATGTAAGGCAGTTTCTTCTACCCACCAGTACTAAGATTCTTTTAAGTGGTATGAAGAGAGAATTTTGAGCTGGGCCTTATGGGTTGCAGTGGAGTTTTCTGGATGAAGAAGGAGGTGTGGAGGGTATTCCGAGAGAGTTAACAACCATGTAAAAGGTTATAGAATTGAAAGGAAAAAGATAAAACTAGCCTGTCTCAAGAATCATGATAATCTTACTTCATGAGAGCACTGGGTGCACTTCGGGTAATGAGAAGACATAAGACTCTCAAAACAGATTGGGGCCAGATGGTGAAAGATCTTTTTTGCCAATAAGTAAATAGTAATTCAGGTAAATATGAATTCAACAATGTTTTATTCATCTGGGTGATAGACTAGGCACAGAGGCCATGCAGGGAACCAAGGCCCATCTACTTTCTCCTCAAGAAGAGAATATGATTCGATGGGGCTAAACAATAAGAGTCAAGTACCACAGGACAGTGATCTTTGAATGTTTTTGTTCACACATCCCTTAAAATAATTTGGAAAACTGGATACTTTCACATTTTTTGTTGTATTTCTCCAATTTATTTCATAAGTTTGAACAGCTGCAAAGGAATATATTGAGGTGTATTTTTTACTGTGCATTTGCTTTAAATATATTTTTATAAATAATAGGCTTACTTTATTCAATATTTTGAAAACTTCTCTCATCTAACTCCATAACCAAACCCAGTCCTTATTTTTAAGCCAGGCTTATCAGACATATGTTTCATCTGAAAATCTCTGCTTTATTTCTTTTTGATTAAATAAGTGTGATAAATATGAATCCCTGTGACATCCTTCTCAAGACTGGATTCTAATACTAAAATAGAAATTGACCACCAATAGATGAGAAATAGAGGACAGGTAAACTGATGTAGATTGATAGACATGGATGGATGAGAGAGAGGTAGGAAGCCTTGTCATGAGTTTGTCACCTGGATGAAATCAGGTGATGTTACCTTCAATATTTCCTACATGTTATATGGTTGTTAGCTGCCATGGAGGTGTCCCCCGATTCATAATGACCCCATGCCCAATGAAACGAATTGCTGCCCAGTCCTGCCATTCCCTGTGATTGGTTGTGGACTGAAAAGTTGTGATCTACAGGGTTTTCATTGACTGTTTTTCAGAAATGTATCAACAGGCCTTTCTTCCTAGTCTGTCTCAGTTTTGAAGTTCTGCTGAAATCTGTTCAGCTTCATGGCAACACACAAACCTCTACTGACAGATGCGCGGTGGCTGTGCATGAGGTGCATTGACCAGGAATTGAGCCTGAGTCTCCCGCATTTAAGACGAGAATTCTGCCGCTGAACCACCATCGCCCCTCATTTCCTACCTAAGTTCTCTATACTCTTTTGAGATCCCATGCCATAAATGATAATTTTTTTAATTACCCCTTTATCTGATGGTGATCTTGCACCATAGAACAATCCTTCTTAGTAGTATTCAGGGTGGATAAAAAGAATGTGTAACAGAACAAAGCATTGCCTGGTCCTGCTCCATCTTCACGATTGTCGGTGTGTTTGAGTCCATTGTTGTAGCTATTGTGTCATTCTATCTCACTGGGGGTTTTCCTCAGTTTTGCTGATCCTCTGTTTTAACAACCATGATGCTTTTTTCTAGTGATTGATCTTTCAAGATGACATGTCCAAAGTAATGGAGCCAAAGTCTTGCCCACAGAGATGTGACAAGACCTTTAAAAAGGAAGCCCTAATCCAGAAACGATGCCCCTGGAAGAAGGGTGATTGTGCAAAAGGGGATGGGGAAAAGGTGACTGTGCAAGGGGGATGGAAAAAGAGAACTGGTAGTTTGCTTCTGGGTTCTTAGGAAGATCCTCTTTAGGAAAAAGAACATATGACAGTTGAAGCATAAGCATTTCTCAAAAATGGATTTTCGTTTCTATGTAGTACCTCTTATGCAGCCTTTGGGAATTCTAGAAATCATTTCATTTTAGAATGAAGGGTGAGACATGACAGACGCTTCCTGACTCCTGCTCCTAGAAATTATGAAAACAACATTTTCTGAAAGAAAAAACTGGTACTTGGTGAACAAGTCTTCTCAGTGCCATGACCTCAACATGTTTCCCAGAGTAGAACAAAGAGGAGAAAGAGGATCCGTAGGCAACAACAGACAGACTCAGAGAACTGAAATTGTAGTCTAGCCAGAGACACTTTAAATAAAAGCAAAATACAATAAATAATGTCATCAAGGTTTACTCATACCTTATTTCATACTAGGATCACTGCTATTTGAAAGAAATTCCATCAGACTTTTCTATAATTGTAGTTTATGGAGGAGCAAATCCAGCCATTTTAAAATATGAGTGAGATCTTAACAAACCCACGTGAAGGAATTTCCACAAATTCGGTGATAAAGCAAATGTATTGGTTTTCTAGGGCTGCTGTAACACATTACGATAAACTGGGTGGCTTAAATCAATAGTAATTTATTCTCTCACAGTTCAGGAGGCCAAAAGGCTAAAATTAATGTGTAAGCAGGCTGGTTCATTCAGGGCTCTAAGGGAGACTGTGTTCCATACTTCTCTCCTAACTTCTGGTGGTGTCTGTGTCCCTTGGCTTGTAGCTCCGTCACTACAACCTTCACCTCCATTGCCACATGGCTTGATTCTCTGTGTGTCCTCTCCTTCTCTTAGAAGGACACCAGTTATTGGATTTATGGCCCACCCTACTCCAGAATGACCTCATCTTAAGTAGTTACATCTGCAAAGACCTAATTTCCAAACAGGTCACATTCTGAGGCTCTGGGTGGACATAAATTTGGGGGAGGGCAATACTCAGATCAGTATAGCAAGGTACACAAAAATCTATATACCATTACCTCATTTTGTTGACACACTGATTAGAATAATATGAAAATATATTATTTTATAATATATTTATAAAAACTATATATTTATATTGAGATAATTTATAGTATAAATTAATAAATATACACACATTTAACTTATATATACTTATAATTACCTAAGCAAGGAGAATGGTTTTGAAGAACATACCAACACACACCTAGGTTGCCAGGGACAGGAGGGTTGAGTGTTCTGGGGAGGCAGAAGGATGAACAAGGAGGGAAGAAGGAAATCTGGAGAGCCTCTAACTTTACTCAAGCCTCTTCCTGCTCCCTGTTCAGTTCCTGGACAGTGTCTCTGGTCAGTTTACTTCCACACACACCTTGGCAAGGCCATGGTTTATAAACATGCTAGAACAGGGGCATCGTTTCTGGATTAAGGCCTCTTATTTAAAGGTCTTCTCACACCTATGTTAGACTAGAATTTTGTATTTCAATTGAATTCCCTATTTACTTTGATTCTCAGCGTGAAAAATGACAAACAAGCATGGTCCAATGTTAATGCATCCTAAAGCAAGTAAGATAAATATTATCTGTATTTTTCTTCTCCTGGACTCATGTAAAAGCATTTGAGGGTCTCTCTATATAGTTTGTTGCTGTTTTTTTTAAATATCTGGACTCTTTTAGATGTTTAAAATAATTATAGCAATGATCTGTAAGTAATTTGATAATAATTATTTTGAAAAAACCTTTAGTACTTATATGTCATCAGCAAGACATCAGGAGTTATCTATAATGACAATGCAATGTCATATTCTTGAATGATCTGGAAATGATTTTTAAAGAATTCTGGACAAACACAAATTAAAAATCTGTCATAAGTTGTCTGTCATACTATGTTTCTCATAAATGGTATTATTTAATCATTCTAGTTTCTCCTTTTACCAGTTTTTCTATCCTTATTTTTTTTTTTTTTCTTTTATTAAATCTTTGGTCTTTTTTTTTTTTTTTTTAATTTGTATTTCTTCATTCCCAAGACTTACATTTTAAGCTTTTCTTTTTTTTTCCCATCTGAGTTTTCCTGTTTGGTCAATCTGAAAATTCATACCTTATAAATGATTGTTCATGGGGAGGAGCCAAGAGGATGGACACACCACCCTGTCCGGACCATTAGGATGGATGGTGGGTGGGCAGCAATAGATTCCCCACCCTACCGAACTACAGGCAGCGCGCCCTCCTCACACTGGTGGGGCCAGGACCCCCCCCC
>NW_004444064.1:161697-172794 GCF_000243295.1 Trichechus manatus latirostris
CCCCACCTGGCGACCTGTCCCTCCAAGTTGCACGGGACCTCTTCAGCGACGCTGCCCAGTCGACCTCAACTCCCACACCATGACCCGCTCACAGGAGAGATACAGGACCACTCCGGTGACCTTGCCCACATGATTGCCACCCCTTGCTTTGTGACCTGCTCCTTCAAGTGACCCAGGGCTGCTCCAGGGACCATGTCCCCTTGACCCCACCCACCGACCCACCCCCACTCCCAGAGCAAAAAAAAAAAAAAAAACAGCAAATGCTGGTGAGGCTGCAGGTAGACTGAAACTCATGCACTGCTGATGGAAATGTAAATTGGTACAAACGCTAAGGAACATGGCGTGGCGCTTTCTCAAAAAACTACAAATAGAAATACCATATGATCCAGCAATCCCACTCCTAGGAATATATCCTAGAGAAATAAGAGCTGTCACATGAATAGACATGCACACCATGTTCATTGCAGCGTTATTCACAATAGTAAAAAGATGGAAACAACCACAGAGCTCATCAACAGATGAATGGATAAACTGTGGTACATACACACAATGGAACACTACACAACGTTAAAGAACAACATTTCCATGGAGTGGTAAAAATCCACAATAATTTCATGAATTGTTGCTGTACTTTATCACATTACACTGCTAGGTGTTCTATTGGATGTTGTGACAGAAGTTGATAGCATCAGTCATTTAGCTGCTCTTTTCCTACATCTGGAAAAGCTTGTGGCAGTAGATTTTATCTTAGAATTTTTTAATTTAGTAGGTATTCTTGACCCATTTTTTCCCTCAGCTTTGTGGAGTTGACTATGGTTTTCCTAATAATACATGTTTGTGAGTCTCAAAACCTCTTATGTTAATGAAAATCCAAATTACCTCAGACACATTTTCAAACTGCACATATAGCCGTGGTGACTTTGTTACTTCCTTTGAAATACTGTGACCCAATGTGAGAATGTCAGCAGTATAAGGCCCTGTTACCCTCAGTAATATTTTATTGCTAATGGCCATGTGTGAGTGATCTGGATTAAAAAAAGACTAAGGACACACTATTTTCTTCACTGCAAATCTTTCCTCTGTGACAAGTACTGGGTAGTCCAATGGGATGGGCTCTGGACCTACACTCTATCAAAACTCTGAGACATTGGGTTTGTGGAACCTCACAAAGTTGATCCTTTTCCTTGTCGTTTCCATGATTGAAATCAGGAGAGTTGTGTGTCGGGGTTGTAACCTTTCATCATACTTATTCAATCTGCATGCTGAGAAAATAATCCTAGAAGCCGGACTATATGAAGAAGAGCACAACATCAGGATTGGAGGAAAACTCATTAATAACCTGCAATATGCAAATGACACAACCTTGCTTGCTGAAAGCAAAGAGTACTGGAAGCAGGTACTGATGAAGACTGAAGACTACAGCTGTCAATATGGATTACACTTCAGCATAAGAAAACAAAAATCCTCACGAGTGGCCCAGTAAGCAACATCATGATAAATGGAGAAATTACTGAAGTTGTCAAGCATTTCATGTTACTGGGGTCCACAATCAACATCCATGGTAGAGCAGTCAAGAAATCGAAGGATGTATTACATTGGGCAGATCGCTGCAAAAGTCCTCTTTAAAGTGTTAAAAAGCAAAGATGTCACTTTGAGGACTAAGGTGCACCTGACCCAAGCCATGGTATTTTGATCACCTCATAAGCATGTGAAAGCTGGAGAATGAATAAGGAAGACTGAAGAAGAATTGATGCTTTTGAATTATCGTGTTGGTAAAGAATACTGAATATACCATGGACTGTCAGAAGAATGAACAAATCTGTCTTGGAAGAAGTACAGCCAGAATGCTCATCAGAAGCACGGCTGGCGAGACTTCATCACACATACTTTGGACATGTTATCAAGAGGGACCAATCCCTGGAGAAGAACATCATGCTTGGTAAAATGAGGGTCAGCGAAAAAGAGGAAGACCCTCAATGAGATGGATTGACACAGTGGCTGCAACAATAGGCTCAAGCATAGCAATGATTGTGAGAATGGCACAGGACCAGGCAGTGTTTTCTTCTGTTGTACATAGTTTCACTATGAGTTGGAACAAACTCGATGGCACCTAACAACTACAACAAATCTTTAAATATGGTTAACTCGTATTAAAAAACTCATTGCTGTCGAGTCGATTCTGACTCATAGCGACCCTATAGGACAGAGAAGAACTGCCTCATAGGGTTTCCAAGGAGAGGCTGGGGGATTTGAACTGCTGACCTTTTGGTTAGCAGCTGAACTCTTAACCACTGCACCACCTATTAGTTCATGGAAAACATTAGCCAAGGCCTATATTAAAGAAAGTAGTGTAGGTGGTGGAGAAGAATCCTGAACTCAGTAAACTCTTAGGGCACATTGAAGAAACAGCAGAGTAGTAGCAAACGGTGTAAATTGAGGATAGGATAATGTCTCATGTAGACTCTATGCAAATTGCTCATTTGGGGGGACCAAGAAATATTCTTTGTTGGACATTATGGACGTTATGCTATAAAGCAATAGCATAGGGGACATAATGAAGTAGAGAATGCCCTCCTCCTGTCCCCTGCTGTCATCAACACAAAGTCCATTCCCAAACTTTCTTTTCTGCTGTTGACAGTGCCCCCTGACTTCTTCCTTTCCACTCCTCATTCACACTGCAGTCCAGGTCCAGCACCCATCATGCTGGGATGCTTCAGTATCCCCTCTAGAAAATATCCATTATATCATCAGAATTGGTCAGAATCTTGTTTCGTAGGCTGTCTTCCCATAAAGTAAATTTAAAATAATTAGTTGAACAATCAAAATTAAGTTCCCCATTTTCCGCCAACAAAATTCACTGATCTCCATTTAGCCGCCAAATTATAACCTCTCCTCCAGACACAGACTCTGCTAACATCAATCTTTCTAAACATGTCCACATGCAAGTGCTCCCACCAGAATGGTGGTCCTCCTCTACCCCAATTCCCCACTCTTATCAACGGTCCATTCCACCTTCTGGTTGTTCTGATCACCATGTCATCTTGGTGTTTGTTATCTCTGAGGACTTACAGAAATTAATTTCATATCAATTACTTGGGATAAAGGAAAATGCAATTTTGTCTGCTACATAACCATTTAATATATTTAAATTTCTCTCCCAAACTATATTCTAAATACTCGAATTGTCAAGAGTTTGCAATTTTTGTTATCACTCAACATACCTGCCACAGCTTTTAATCTGTGTTATTTATATTCAATAATTTTTTAAATAAATGCATCTTATCATTTTACTGTTTTATTCATCTACTTTCTTACTTGATTTTATTTTCATTCTTATGTGAGATTATCTGTGTTATTTATTCTCTTACAAATGTCTATTCTAGACAATAACACGCTGTGGCAAATCCCTTACATCAGAAACTCCAAAGCAAATGAGAACTTGCTGCGGTCATTAAATCTGAGATATGGATTTCTCGGGCTTCTGAAAATGCAGAGGACCTTAACTCTGAATAGTGGAAATACACAGGCTGCTTTTCTTTCGTTTGAGTAGAAAGGATGCCATTCATTTGCATGAGACTGTCAAGTAAATGAGGCAGACATCTCCCTTCATTCATTTCAGCATACCCCGAAGTGACTTAAAATCCTGGTGTAATGGAGTCAAAAAGAAATGTATTTATGATATGCTCTGTTTGATGCCATTGGGTGGGCAAGGTCCTAAGTATCCTTAATTAACCCTGCTTTATGGCAGCCCCTGCTGGGTCACTGTCTGTTTGTAAGGAACCATCCATGCGAAGCTTCTTTCCACCGTATTCTGACGCGAAGATGAAATAGTCTTGCCACTCACAATTCCCACTCTACAAAGTCATGGAAACACTTTTTCCCTGATTGGGAAAGTTACGCATCCCCTGAGCATTTAGTTTGGTCTTAGCCTGTGGCTTTTGAGTCCTTAACAGACCATTGTTTCTTTTCTCTGACTTCTGGGAAGTTCAAGATCCATGTTATGGCCCATGGCCCTTGTATTTTAATTGTAAAATACTCATTCCTGGCTTCTCACAATGCTAATTCTTACCTCTTTAGAGAGGTCTTCTCTGACCATTTAGCTAAAGTGGTTTCCGCCAGATATTGCCAAGTAAATTTACTTCTTAACACTTCTTATGATTTAACCTTTTAAGGTATTTACTTGCTTATTATCAAAAGAAAACTTGATAAGTAAATAATTTTTTTCTTTCATGTAGCCTTACGGTCTTGCACATATTTAGTACAGTGTAGTCTCTTAGCAAACATTCTGTGAATAAGTGAACAATTGAATTAAGGGCCCATTAGGACATTAACCTAAAAATGTAAAGATGTACTTATAAAATATCTTTTTCTACAATAATTATAGATCAATGATACTGAAATTTATTGTCATCTTGATTGTTTTCTACTCCATTTTGTCTAGGTCCTATCTTGCCTCTACTTTTTTAGTCTGCTCCAAAATGTTTTATATGTATGTTTTTCTATGCATAGAGTCTGCTTACATCAATCTTTCCAAACATGTCCACACGCAAGTGCTCCCACCAGAATGATTGTCCTCCATTACTCCAATTCCCCGCTGGTATCAATGGTCCATTCCACCTTCTGGCTACTGTGATCACCAAGTCATCATGATATCTGCTCCCTCTGAGGACTTACAGAAATTAGTTTCATATCAGTTACTTGGGATAAAGAAAAATGCAATTCTGCCTGCTGCCTAACCATTTAATATATTTATATTTCTCTCCCAAACCACAATGCATTTTGGCAGAAATGTAATTTTCACTTTTCTATAGTTGACCTTTTCTTTTGCGTGTACCAACATGTCTTTTCTTTAACAGTCTCCCAAGGTTGGCACAGAGCACTTGATGAAGTTGCCCCTCACTCCTTCCACCAGAAAATGGGGCACACATCCTCTCAAGTCTTGGATTTCCAAACCCAGAGAGATGGGGAAGAAGGTGGGCACTTCTCATCATCTCAACTCTCCTGGTCTCTCTTTCTTCTGTCCCAAGGTTTTCACCCATAGTGTATTAAAGTGGTTGCAGAATCTTTCTCAATTCCCCACAGAGTGGTATTTTTATTCCTTTTCTTCTTGAATCTGGGCTGTTGTCTGCCATGACTTAATCACTACAATGTGGAGAATGTGACACTTAGCCTTTAAAGAGAACGTCAGCTTCCCCTTACTTCCACTGAACATTCTTCTTGTGACGCTGAGATAGAACTGGTAAGCACGTGGAAGGACCCTGGAGGATAGATGCCACATGGAGAGAGAGGCCCCATGGAGTGCCCAGCCCAGGTCCAGCCCAAGTGCCAGCTAAGCCTAGCCAGGGATCAACAGCTGCAGACACCACATGGAACTTAAGAATCACTTAGTCAAGTCCTGCCTAAATCCTTGACCCACCATAATCATGACCATATTCTCCATTTGCATGTTTAAAGATAGTTCTCAAGGTTAAAATTGGCTTCTTTAGCCACTGAAGCAATGGATGGTTGACCTCAGTGGGGAGAGCTCTCGGAACATTGAGAATCACTGGGAGTGAAAAACTGCATTTTGCAAAATATTTGAGGGTATTGTCCAGCATCGGGTGTTTCCTCAAGATTTAGTCTTGACATTTGTCATGGATTGAATTATGTCCCCCCAAAAATGTGTGTATCACTTTGGCTGGGCCACAAATTCCTGGTATTGTGCGACTGCCCACCATTTTGTCATCTGATGCGATTTTCCTATACGTTGTAAATCCTGCCTCCATGATGTTAATGAGGGGGGATGGGTGGCAGTTGTGTTGGTGAGGTAGGACTCACTCTACAAGATTGGATTGTGTCTTGAGGCAATCTCTTTTCAGATATAAAAGAAAGAAGCAAGCAGAGAGTCAGGGGGCCTCATACCACCAAGAAAGCAGTGCCAGGAGCACAGCGTGTCCTTTGGACCCGAGGTCCTTGCATGGAGAAGCAGCTAGTCTGGGGGAAGATTGATGAGAAGGCCCACAGAGAGAGAAAGCCTTCCCCTGGAGCTGATGCCCTGAATTTGGACTTTTAGCCTACTTTACTGTGAAGAAATAAACTTCTCTTTGTTAAAACCATCCACTTGTGGTATTTCTGTTATAGCTGCACTAGATGACCAAGACAACATTTTATCTTCTGTATAGATACATTTTTACTTAGGACTATATTTTCTTTTTTTTTTTTTTTTTTTTTTCACGGAAATAATGTGACAAGCTATCAACTGTGATATGTTTTTCCAAAAGTAGAAAGATTGCTTTAAGCCATTGCCTTTCCATGAGGTGATGACATCATTTGGGGAAGGCCGGCTAACAATGAGTGTGGCTATGGAAGAATATGGCAATGAATTGTAGTCATGGAAATTTAGTCATGATCTAAAATGAATTAATCATTCATCAGCCTAAGACCAGAAGAACTAGATGGTGCCCGGCTACCACCAATGACCGCCCTGACAGGGAACAAAACAGAGAGTCCCTGATGGAACAGCAGAAAGATGGGGTGCAGAACTCAAATTCTAGTAAGAAGACCAGACTTAATGGTCTGACTGAGACTGGAGGTACCCCAGAAAGCATGACTCCCGGATTCTCTATCAGCCCAGTAACTATAACAATTTCTGAGGCCAACTCTTCAGACAGGGATTGGACTAGACTGTGGGACATAAAGTGATACTCGTGAAGAGTGTGCCTCTTAGTCAAGTAGATACAAGAGACCAAAGGGGCAGCTTCTGTCCAGAGGTGAGATGGGAAGGAAGAGAGGTTTAGGAGCTGGTTGAATGGACATGGGGAATCAGGGGTAGAAAGGAGGAGTGTGTTGTCACAGTATGGGGAAAGCAATTAGGGTCACATAACAATGTATGTATAAAATTTTGTATGGGAGACTAACTTGAAATGTAAACTTGATTTAAACTACAACAATAAAAAAATAAAACGAATTAGTCAAAAATATTTTTTTTTAGTTCTTCCACTATTTTCCTCTTTTTCCAACCGTGATCTCTAATGAAATGTGCACTTTATCAGCATTGGTCTCAGTATTCTCTACAAAGGTCCTGTACTTGCTTATCCTCCACATTTTATTTGCCCTGCTTTACTTCTTCAGATCCTTTTCCCTTTTTTCCATTGGGATGTCTTCCCCCATCCTCCCCTGTGACCTGATTCACCTGATCTGTCTTCCACTAATGTCTATGGAGCCTTGAGAAAGTTCCTTCCTCTGCTTAAAGCCTAAGGGTGTTTAGGGTGACTGAGAAACCTCCAGGGAGACTGTTAAATGAGCAGATTCCCCTATTCCACCCTCTGTGTCTTTGGGTCTGTTGTTCCGGCATTAAGTCAGGAGGCAGCATTTCAAACAAGAGCTTTATGTGATCTGGGAAGGCGGTTCTCTGACCCCCTTTGAGAAACACTGTCTCAGTGGGGATGGTGGCCAACCCCCCACTCAGTCTCCTTCCTTTAAATCACACACTCTCTCATCTGTGTAAAACAGAGATTCAAAAATATATATCCCTTAATGATACTAATTACTAGTTTCCTTCCCTTTCTGATTTCTGGGGGCTTCATGTTATGTTTATTTTTCATTCCTAGTTGTATTATATACTACATAACAAGTAGTTTGTTAAGCACTTTATATGGATTCTGTCACTTAAAAATAACAAGTGAAGCAGCTACTATTGCTAGTCGTGTTTCATAAACGGGAAATAGAGACAAACTGAAGCATGATTACTAAGCTGTCTTTGATCCTACAGCTGGGAAGTGGTTGGCTAGGACCTAAATTCGTTCATACATGAGACAATTATTTGCATCTCCTAGGTACTGCTCTAGATATAGATGGAAAAAAAGAAAAAAAAAGTGCCTTCATGGAATGCATGTTCTACGGGGAGAAGGAAATACTAAAAGAATATATTTTTTAAATCACACAATGTGTTAAGTGATAAGAAGTATGGAAAGAAAAAAAACAAATAAGGAACAGTTTTAAAGAAGAAAATTAACCAGGAGGACTCTACTTACCAGACATTAAACTAACTATAAGGCCACAGAAATAAAGATCTGGCAATATTGATGGAAAGATAGACAATCGGTCAATGAAACAGAATAGAAGGCCCGGAAAGAAACTGCATTGCCTGGGAAATTGGAGGGAGGGCTTGCCATTAACTGCAAGAAGAGCAGGTTGGGTGGGAGAGATTGGCAATCTGGCTTTCACTGTCAAAGAACCTCAAGACAATTACAGCCTCTACCCTATTAACAATTACAAGAACACCTCCACATTTTTTGGTATTTGCTGGAACAACACCCCACCACCCCATACCAAACTCTATCTTAGTTGCCCAGGGCTGTCATCAATATATATATGTATATATCACAAAGTGGGTGACTTTAAAGAACGGAAATTTATTTATACACAGTTCAGGAGACCAGGAGTTGAAACTGAGGTATTGACCATAGCAATTCCTTCTGTGGACCTTGAGGGAGCAACTGTTCCATGTGTCTTCCCTGGCTTCTTGTTCTTCTGGCAATCTTTGGAGTTCCTTTGTGGCTTAAAGTTGTATCTTCACATGGTGCTTTCCCTCACGTATGTGTCTTTCTCTCAGTCTCAAAAGGGATTAGAACTAGAACACACCCTACTCTGGTATGACTTAACCGATACTATCTTCAAAGAAAGACCCTATTTCTCCAAACAAGGTCACATTTACATGTATCAAAAACAAAAACAAAACAAACAAAAAATCCCCATTACCACTGAATCAATTCCAACTCATAGCAACCCCCCATAGGAAAGAGTAGAACTAACCCATAGGGTCTCCATGGCTGTAATCTTTATGGAAGCAGACTGCCACGTCTTTATCCCACAGAGTGGCTAGTGGGTTCGAACCACCAACCTTTTGGTTAGCAGCTGAGCACTTAACAACTGTGCCGCCAGGGCTTCTTATTCACAGGTATAGGGATTAAGATTTCAAAATATCTTTTTGGAGAACACAATTCATAACACAGTGGTACTTCAATACCATGGAATGCTATTTGGTAATAAAAAGGAAAATGTTATTGGTACAAGCTATAACCTTGTATGAATCTACAGAAAATTACGCTCAGTAAAAAAAAGTCAATTCCAAAAGAGTTCATGCTCCGTAATTTTATTTATGTAACATTTTGAATTGACAAAAAATACAGAAATATGGATCAGTTGCTGTCAGGGCTTGGGAGAGGGGATATTTCAAGGGCAATGAGTGTGACTCTAAAAGGCAACATGAGGGATTTTGTGATGATGGAAATGTTCTGTATTTTGTGTGTTTTATATTTTGTGTGTCAACATCCCGGTTGAGACATGTACCACAGTTTTGCAAGATTTTACCACTGGGAAAACTAAGCAAATGATCTCCGTATTATTTTTTATGACTATATAAATCTATAGCAATCTCAAAATAAAATGTTTAATTAAAAATAAATTCCACTGTAGCCAACACAGTGAGAATACTTTAATCATAAGTCTGTAGTAGTTTTGAATTTTTTTCTTTAGGGTATTTTATGAATGAGCATTCATCTTTGGTCCTTGTTATTCTGATTAGACATGGTGTTAATTCTCAGGAGAAAGTGGAGAGTGGGAAGAATATTGAGCAGAATCAATAAGCTGGCCACATTTTTTTCTTCTTCTTAATTAGAACTTTGTATTTTGGATTTCTTTTGCTCTTCACATTAGATTCTTTTGTAAAGTGAAGACATGTGTGATGTTCCTTTGATGTGTGCAAGTTACTACATCTGTGTCTCTCAGCTGCAAACCTACACTTGTATCAGCTCCTTTGTGAGGCTGGGGCTGGGAGTGTGCACACCATTATTTCTGCTTTGCTTGCTGGTTCCTTACCAGTCTTCAGTAACTGCACCCCTGTCATGGATTGAATTATGTCCCCCAGAAATGTGTGTATCAATCTGGCTAGTCAATGATTCCCAGTATTGTGTGGTTGTCTTCCATTTTGTGACTGTAATTTATGTTAAAGAGGATTAGGGTGGAATTGTAACACCTTTACCGTGGTCACATCCCTGATCATATGTAAAGGGAGTTTCCCTGGGATGTGGCCTGCACCACCTTTTATCTCTCAAGAGATAAAAAGGAAAGGGAAGTGAGCAGAGAGGGGGAAACTCATACCACCAAGAAAGCAGTGCTAGGAGCAGAGCATGTCCTTTGGACCCGGGGTTCCTGTCTCAAAAACTAAAAATAAAAAAATAAGGAAAGAAAACCTAACTTATTGCTGTCAAATTAATTCTGACCCATAAGTGACCCTATAGGACAGACTAGAACTGCTCAGTAGGGTTTCCCAGGCTGTACTCTTTATGGAAGCAGATCGCCACATCTTTCTGCTGTACAGTGGCTGGTGGTGTTGAACTGCCAGCCTTTTGGTTAGCAGCCAAGTGCTTTGTCACTGCACCACCAGGGCTCCTTTCTTCCACCACAGGGAGAGATACAGGCAGGTAGGTTGAAGGCTGGTGGTGGCAGTGGACTTGCTTTTCTTTTTTTTTTTTTTTCTTTTTTCAGATTACTTTTATTTTTTTATTGCTGTAATTAAATGAAGTTTACATTTCAAGTTAGTCTCCCATACAGAAATTTTTTCTTTTTTTACATACATTGTTATGAGACCCTGACCGCTCACCCCATTCTGTGACAGCACACTCCTCCCCTCCACCCCTGATTCCCCATGAACATTCAACCAGCTCCTAACTCTCTCTGTCCTCCCATCTTACCTCTGGACAGAAGCTGCCCCTTTGGTTTCTTGTACCTACTTGACCAAGAGGCACATTCTTCACAAGTATCACTTTATGTCCCACAGTCCAGTCCAATCCCTGTCTGAAGAGTTGGCCTCGGAAATTGTTTTCATTCTGGGGTGCTAGAGAGTCCAGGAGCCATGCTTTCCGGGGCACCTGCAGTCCCAGTCAGAACATTAAGTCTGGTCTTCTTACTAGAATTTGGGTTCTGCAACCCATTGTTCTACTGCTCCATCAGGGACCCTCTATTGTGTTCCCTGTCAGGACATTCATTGGTGGTAGCTGGGCACCATTTAGTTCTTCTGGTCTCAGGCTGATGAAGTCTCTGGTTTATGTGGCCCTT
>NW_004444064.1:179383-187011 GCF_000243295.1 Trichechus manatus latirostris
CACAAGTCTATACAGTGGCGTAAGGCACTCAGAGTCTACCGACCGCTTATACCTGTGCCTAGCAAAGGAGCAGCGCTGACCCTGTGTTCCTGGCTTAGGGGAGCCAGTTGCTTATTTGTTCCCTCTCCACGGCCAGGAGAATGGGTCAGGGCGCCTTTTGGGATCTACTTCCAGCCCAGCAGACTCCCGGTGCAGAGCATGGAGGGAGGAGGTAAAAGGGAGAGAGGTTTTTCCCAAATGGGATTTTTTTTTTTTTTTTTAATCCCTGTGAAAGGCTGCATTCATGTACTTATCTTAGCCACTTGGGAGCTGCTTTTCACTGGTTCAGAGTGTCCAAGCAGAATCTCTGCCACCAGATGTCTCTCGATGTGGAAACTGCTTCCCGAGTGCACGCACAGCACAGCTATTTGCCTGCTTCACTGCAGACTGGCATGGTGTGAATATGACTGTAACAATGCTTATCACCCCATCAGTGACAGTGTATTAGGTAACAGTAGTTGAATTACTTTGTATCAAGATTTCTAACATGTTGTGACCTGAACCAGAGCATTGTGTCGCTTAGATGGCAATGGCACAGCCAGTTGTTGGTCCTTCCTCAGAAGTAGGAAGTTTAAGAATTTCTGCTATGAACCATAAGTTCTAACAATTCCAGTCCTTTACTTGTGTTCCCCCACCTCTAGTGGACTGCTTCTTTTTTCTTTTTTTTTTCCTTCAATATCTAGTTAATAATTCATTATAATGAATTCTTTATCTTAAAATAACTAGAGTGGTTTTCATTTCCTGACTGTACCCTGACTGGAACAAAGTTACACCTATTTTTAAATTCAAGATTAACTGTACATGGTGCATCAAATTGTTCTTTTGATTGTCTCACTGTCTGAAAAGCACACTATTGACCCTTTGTATTAGTGTTGATAGTTGAGAGTCACCCACACGTGAAGTGCCATTGGAAACTGAACAAAACCCGACCTTACTATTGAGTCTGAGTCCTTCAGTCCTCACTAGCCATTTCATCTTTCCCAAATAGCCTCTTGAGAGCCCCCTTCACATCCTTGTTCCTCAAGGTGTAGACAAGGGGGTTGAGAGTAGGAGTCACCACAGTATAGAAAAGAGTCAGGAATTTCCCTCCTTTCTGGGAAAAATGGCTCCGGGGCTGGATGTAGACTGCAGTGACACTGCAGTAGAAGAGGAAGACAACCACCAGGTGGGAAGAGCAGGTGTGGAAGGCCTTGATCCTTCCCTGTTGGGACTGGATGGCCAGCACTGCCTTGGCAATGTGGCTGTAGGAGACAAGGATGAGCAGTAGCGGCACCATCAGGAAGATGGCCCCAATCACTGATATCTGAAGTTCATTGGCGCGTGTGTCTCCACAGGCCAGGCGGATCAATGCAGGAACTTCACATACAAAGTCATCCACTTGGTGGTGATGGCAGAAGGGCAGCTTCATTGTGGTGGGGGAATGCACCAAGGTGCCAAAAATCCCGCACACCCAGACCAGGAGCACCAGCTTCTGGCACAACTTTGGGTGCATAATGACCACATAGTGCAGGGGCCGACACACTGCTATGTAGCGGTCAAAAGCCATGACCAACAGCAGGACACACTCCGCAGCACCCAACCCCAGGAAGATGTAGAGTTGAGCTGCACATCCCAGGTAGCTGATGGTCTTGTCTGGGCCCCAGAGGTTGACCAGCATCTGGGGAATGCAGCTGGTGGTGAAGCAAAGGTCCAGGAAGGAGAGCTGGGTGAGGAAGAAGTACATGGGGGTTTGGAGATGAGAGTCTATGTGGGACAAAAGTATAATGGTGATGTTACCCACTAGGGTGACCGTGTAGAAGATGGACACAACCACAAAGAGAGTAATTTCCAGCCTGGGGTTATCTGAGAAGCCCAGAAGGATGAAGCCATCTGGGGTGGTGTCATTGGCCATGTCCACCCAGACCCTCCTGAAACTGGGAAGAGCAACACCTCAAGGATTCAGCAGAGAACAGTTTTTGATTTTGGTAAAATCACATATTATATCTTACTGTTATCACTAACATTTTACTGACATTTGTGTCACATCTGTCTTTTCTTGATATTCTCACTTATTCATTTCTTCAGACTTAGATCATTCCAGCAAACTCCCAGAAGGTGAGAATGTAGTTCTAAAGTAACCCTTGCCCAACTTTTGATAACAGCATTAGTTGAATGTTCTACCCTTTTCTTTAGAATCAAAACTACCTCTCAGTTTCTGCTTAAGTGACTTTAGGTTAAAATTTGCATTTTTCTAGGTCCGTAAAATCAGGACTACCTCTGTATTCAACCGAAAGCATGTCCACCTCTTTCCTAATGAGCAGCGTTCTTCATCTGGTTTTGGTCACTGAGTGACATTTCCACTGACTGGTAATAATGCCACCATAAATTCATAAATTAATGATGTTCTTTATGACATTAAACTGCTAGGTGGTATTCTGTTGGATGTTGTCACAGAGGTTAGTAGCAAGCAGCCTTTTAGCTGCTCTCTTCCTACACCTGGAAAAGCCTGTGCCAGTTGTTCTTCCACTAGAAATAGTTAATTTAATAAATATGCTTGTCCCATTTTTTATCAGCTATGTGGAGTTTACTGTGCTTTTCCAAATAATACATGTCTATCAGTTTCAAAATGTCCTATGTTAATGAAAATCAAAATTACCTCAGGGACATTTTCTAACTGTACATAAAGCCCTGGTGACTTTTGTACTTCCTTTGCTGGACAGTGACCTAATGTGAGAATGTCAGTGGTATGAGACCATACAGATATTAATGCGTGAGTAAGCTGGGTTAAAAAAGAATAAAACCAATATCAGTTGCCGTCCAGTGAACTCCAACTCTTGGCAACCCCTTGTGTGTCAGAATAGAACTGTGTTCCATAAGTTTTCAATGGCTGATTTTTCAGAGGTAAGTTTCTTCCTTGATGCATCTGGGTGGACTCGAACCTCCAACCTTTTAGTTAGCAGCCAAGTGCATTAACTGTTTGCACCACCCAGGATAAAGACCCACTATTCTGTTCATTGCAAATTCTTCTACTGTAATCAACACTGGGTGTAATCTACAAGGGGTGGTCTATAGACAAATATTTACCAAAACTCTGAGGCAATGGCTTTGTGGTTCCTCAAATAATTGGTTGCACCTTCTCTTTCTACTCAATTCAGTCTTGGTAGTTCATGGAAAACACTAGTCAAGGTCTATGTTAAAGGAAGTAGTAGTTACTGGTGGTGGAGAAGAATTGTGAACTCAGGTAAACTCTTGGTCAGAAAGGACACATTTAACAATGACAACAAAGGAGTGTAAATTAGGTAAGAGGAATGTCTCACCTAGACTTCATATAAGTTGTCCATTTTGGGGGACTAGGAATTGTTCTGTGTTGGACATTATGGCCTTATGACATGGAGATATAGCACAAAGGAATAATGAAGTCGAGAACTTCCTCTTCCCACTCTCATCAATGCTAAGTTCACATCCAAACTTTATTTTCTGATGTTGGCAGTGCCCCCTGGCTTCTTCCTTTCCACTACTCACTCATGCTGTTCCCAGGTCTAGTTTCCATCATGCTGTGATGGTACTGCAGGCCCCTGACTTCTCACACGTCCCCTCCAGCACTTTTTAGGTCAGAATCTTCCTTAATAGGCTGTCTTCCCATCTGTAAATTTAAAATAATTAGTTGAACTATCATAACTACATTCCCCATTTACCAACAACAAACTCCAGTGATCTCTGGTTAGTTCCCAACTTGTGATGTTTCCTCTAGGCACACAGTTTACTGACATCAATCACTCCAAACATGTCCACATGCAAGTGCTCCCACCAGAATGATGGTTCTCCCCTACTCCAACCCCCTAATCGTATGGGCGTTCCATTCCACCTTCTGGCTACTCTGAACACCCTGTCTTACTAAATTTAGTTTGACATCAGTTACTTGAACTAAAAGAAAATGTAATCTTGGCCACTACCTATTTAATATATTTAAATTCTCTCCCAAACTACATTCTAAATGCTTGGATTGCCAACAGTTTGCATTTCTGTGTGTGTGTGTATGTGTGTGTGTCGCTATAAGTCGGACTTGACTGGAAGGCAACTTTTTTTTTTTTTTTTACTGATGTGTGTGTGTGTCACACAAGCATACCTGCTGCAGTTCTTTGTTATTAGTATTAAATAATTAAAAAAATGCTTCTAATCTCTTCACTCTTTTGTTCATCTACTTTCTTACTTCATCCTATTTTCATTCTTATGTGAGATTTTGTGTGTCATTCTCTTACAGATGTCTACTGTTGCAAATCCTTGCCATCAGAAACTCCAAGCAGATAAGAACATGTTCTACTGATTAACTGCAGATACAGATTTCTCAGGTTTTTGAAAAGGGAGAGAAATTTAACTTGGAATAGTGGAACTATATGGGCTACTCTTCATCCTTTCGAGTAGAAAGGATGCCATTCATTTGCATGAGACTTTCAATTAAGTGAAGCAGGCATCTCACTTAATTCATTTCAGCAAACCCCAAAGTCACTTAAGCAAGAAGAGCATTCACTAAGTGCTGATTTGCAGCTTGAGCCAGTACCTGTTTATACAGAACTTACTTCTCTTACTTCTCAGTAATAACTGTAGGAAAACCAATATAGATCAGTTTAAGAACTGTCTTCCGTTACCTGTGCTCTAAGTTCTTTTCCATAATAGCATGTCACTGATTAGACCATGTCAGATTCACAGCGATGGCTTCCTAAATACCTATATAATTATTTCCACAGCTGCTGTGACCTTTTCAAGCCAAATTTTAGACATTTGCATCAACCCACCTAATAGATTAGTACAAGTCCTTGAGGGCCCATGGATTTGGGGAAAGTTTTGATTTTTTTTTTTTTTCCATTTTGTTTTTTTTTTACCAGCATCCATATTTTAAGAGCACCCATGTTTTTCCTGGAACATTCTTGAATGAGCAAATGTATTTACACTTGTCATGTAGAGTTGCCATTATGATGCTCAAAGCTGGCATGTGATGGGCCAGAGGGTGTCAGAGGTGAAGGCAACAACAGAAACAAGAAGTGGCAGAGGTGAACTGACTGTGTTGCTTCTCTGGTTCTCTTCTTCACTGGTTCTGACATCCTCTGGGAACTCTACCCCAACATTCCTAGATTTGAGAAATTCATCACCCTGGAACAATATTCTGAATGAACAGTGGAGATCACAGCATTGGGGGAACTGTCAAAACACCATGACAAGAAAAAACATCATCCAATCTTTTAACACTCGCTATTTCGAGTGACACTGAGCTTATTCTGTTGGGCAGTTCTACTCTGTCCTATGGGGTTGCTATGAGTCAGATTCGATTCAATGGCAAACGGTTTGGTTTTTTGGTTTGGGCTCATTCTTGGTGAACTAATGTCTTTGATTATAATGAGGTACTCACAAATATTATGACAAACTTCTGGTCTTAAGATCTGCTGCTGAGAGGCAGGGCCAAGATGGCGGAGTAGTCAGATGTTTCCGATGGACCCTTTTACAACAAAGACCTGAAAAAACAAGTGAATCAATTATATATGGCAATCTGGAACCCCTGAACATCAAAGGCAGAGCTGAGGAACTGGACTGAGTGGCAGGGGGAGGGAGAGATGGTTCGGAAGCTGCGAGGAGTTGCCAGACCTGACCTGGCAAGAGCCTGAGCCCTTCAGGCCTGATCAGCTCATGGGTGAGCGGTGAGACAGGCAAGCAGTGGTGCTAGGGAGGCATGTTTTCCACACCAGGAGAGACCCAGTGGCAGAGAGTCTACATGGCCACCCAGAACCAGTGAGAAGCAGCCCTTGATTGGTGAAAGATAAGTACTTGTGTACGGCCTATCACACGGATCAAAAACACCCCCCTTAGAGAAAAGCCTCTCTCCCATTTACCTCCCTGCTCCCTGCTCTGCACTGGGTCCTGGACTCGCTTCAGTAATTGCTGAGTCCCCTGGGCTGGAAGTAGGATCCCTGACACACCCAGAGCCATTCTCCCTGCCTTGGAGAGTGAGCAAATAAGCAAACTGGGAAAAAATAAACTGCTGGCTCCCCTAAGCCAGGAACCCAGGGTAGGCACAGCTCCTTGCCTAGGCACAGGCATAAGGGATCCACAGACTTTGAGTGCCTTCCTCCCTGCATAGACTAGTGTGGGCCCATCTCAACAGCATAGGACCTCATTACTGCAGTACAACAGGGTATATACCTGAAGTCTAACTTCCACTGTTTCAGCTGAGAAGTGGCACATTCTTGACATTGGACACTGCTATGCCCATTAAGCTGGGTCTTCACCTAACCACTTCAGGGGCCCAAGGACTGGTGGCTCCACCCATGCCACCGAGCCACCTGTGATAGGGCCCCATGAATAAGAGGTGCCCCTCAGTCCTTACAGCCAACAGCATTGGGTGCTCATAGTCCAGCTGCAAAACCCACCCACCTACATGCTCTAGGGAACAGGAACACGCCTTCTTCCTGGACACTCGGGGGCGGCTGTCAGCTCACTGCTTTGCTCAGAGTGTGTCCCCCCGCTGCAGCCAGATGCCTGTGCCTATACTAATCACCTATGCCTGTCTAGGACTGTAAGTGAAAGCCTACACCACACACTTGGTGGCTATGTACCTGGGCAGCTGGACTGAATCCATATAGAAGGAGTGGGCAGACTCCTGACCTCACATACCTAGTAACAGATCTAACCACCTGGTGACACGACATTAGAGCTTCAAAGGTGCCAATAATCAAACTAGCTCATACGAGCAGCCTATTTGGGCATACCAAAACAAAACAAGAAGCAGTAACACAGTAAACAAACATAAAATAAAAAAATATAATAACTTATTGATGGCTCAGAGACAACAGTCAATATCAAATCATATAAAGAGGCAATCCATGATGGCTTCAGCAAGCTCCCAAAATAAAGAATCTAGAAATTTTCCAAAGCAGGAAAATTTCTTGGAATTACCAGAGGCAGAATACAAAACATTAATATACAGAACTCTTCAAGAAATTGGGAAAGAAATTAAGCAAAACGCAAACACACAATAGAGGAAATTAAAAAGATTAGAGAAGAGCATAATGACAAATTTAACAGGCTGCAAGAATCCATAGAGAGACAGCAATCAGAAATCGAGAAGATTAACAATAAAATTTCAGAATTAGACAACTCAACAGAAAGTCATAGGAGCAAAATTTAGACAGTGGAATTAATTAGTGAGATTGAAGATAAAGCACTTGACACCAACTTATTGGAGGAAAAATCGGATAAAAGGATTAAAAAAAATGAAGAAACCCTAAGAATTATGTGGGACTCTATTAAGAGGGAAAACCTATGAGCAATGGGGGTACCAGAACAGGGGGGGATAACAGAAAATACAGAGAGAATTGTTGAAAATTTGTTGGCAGAAAACTTCCCTGATATTGTGAAAGATGACAAGATAGCTATACAAGATGCTCATCAAACCCCACATAAGGTAGACACCAAAAGAAAGTCACCAAGACATATTATAATCAAACTTACCAAAACCAAAGATAAAGAGAGAATTTTAAGAGCAGCTAGGGATAAATGAAAAGTCATCTACAAAGGACAGTCAATAAGAATAAGCTTGGACTACTCAGCAGAAACCATGC